>NW_021620773.1:3718447-3750091 GCF_004785775.1 Grammomys surdaster
TCTATCTATCTATCTATCTATCTATCTATCTATCTATCTATCTATCTCTATCATCTGTCTATCCATCTACCTACCCATTCATCCATCTATCTATCTATCTATCTATCTATCTATCTATCTATCATCTGTCTATCTATCTAACTATTTATCCATCTATATATCTATCTAATCTTTTATCTTTCTAGCATGAACCACATAAAACTGTTTCTAACCTCAGGTGATTTGCTAAAGCAACAGAAGACAGAACACTTTAGAGACAGCTCTCAGGATTGTTTCTTCAACCCAGAATGGTCCCAGAAGCAGATGGATGTCATGATGATACCCATCATCAGAAGTGTGGATGTCACATTCCCTCCTCATGCCTGAAAGAATGGATCTCCTCCCTATTTCTTACTTGGGTCCAACTCTGACCAATAACAAGGGTCAAGAATGGTCTTGTGGATCCTTCTCCTGACCCTCAAATTGTCATTAACCTTCAAATCCTGGGTCCCATGTTGGCTGTTCATCTAGATCAGTGCCAACTCTCCTTCTGGAACATTCTTTGTTTACAGACTCTCTGTAGGCAAACATTAAAAATTACTCAGCTTATAACTCACCCCATGTCAGGGAGGTGTGCAGGGAAGTCCCTGTAGCAAGCTGCTACTGCTCATGTTTACTCTGTTGATGTGAGCCCAAGCAGCACAGACTCAGAGATTCTTAGGAACATGTCTGATGTAACAGCTCAGTGACCTCCTAGATAATGATAGGACCTCAGCCTGGCCTTCAACTTCTCTCTTCAGCTTCATCTTAGGATGAGACTGGCAGTGACCACTTTGGAAGAAGACTAGTCAAAGTGCTAATTGAGAAAATGCATGTGCCCGGAGCTTCTTGGAAGGAACAGTGACAAAGTGGCTCAAGTGTCAGCATTACCATTGAGCATCTGTCTACAACCCTTTCTCCCCATCCTAGACTAGGACACTTCCACTGTGGACACATGTTCTTTGCACCTACTGTGCAGCTTCTCACCCTTCCTCCTGGCCAGATTCAGCACTGTGTGTCTCTAACATCCTTCCTTCACAATAGGAAAGTTCATCATCAGATTCTTCTAGAAATACACACAGGTAAGGAAAGCCCTTGTGACCCTACTGATAGTCATCTTGTTTCCAAGGGTCCAAGATAGATTCAGTGACCAGTAGCTATAGGTGAAGTGTCTACTAGTGGACCTGAAGAAGAAGGTTACTTACTCAGAGAATGTGCCCACACCCCGGCTCTCACTCATCACTCACCTTTAGTTGAAATCCACTGACCTCTCCACTACCCATCTGACAAATGTCCATGCAGGCATTCCAGATAACCTGGAATGCCGATCCCTTCCTACTCTTCAAAGAAGACCTGATGACCAAGTTCAAGTTCAATAAATCAGGTGGACTCCCATCAGGAAAGATAATCCGTCCTCTGCTGACTTTTTTGAAAGTCTTTAGTGCAAGTTGTAATAATGTGGAACTTAGAGGAGATCGGAGGATGCTGGGTAGCAATCTTGAGGTAATAATTGCCTTAATTTATTTTTCAGGAACCAAAATTAGAGACAAATTTGTCCCCAGTCTCCTTTCTGGAAGTGAAATCTCCTCCGACCAGCTATATTTAATGCAGATAAAAACCTATTATAGCCCCGGTCCTTCGAGGTTAACTCTCACGCTGGAAGCCTGTTTTACTTTGATTTATATCGTCTTGAAATTTATTTGGAACCATAACTACCTTGTTTTTAAGGCTTATTTCTACATATCAGTGTGTTCATATCACTGGAGCAAAGCCTGGGCAGGGTGCCTGCTATGGGTGACCATAGCGATAGCAGAGACATGAGTCCAGGGTTCCAGGGAGAGAGAGCCTAGTGGGTGGCCCTGAGCCCCCTTACTTGTGGTAGTCAGTGTACCCAGGGCTGCTGTGAGAGCGTGAACGGTGCGGAGATGGGAGTAGCAATGTGGACGTCTTTGAGGAAATGCTATTGACAGTAGCTCGGGAAGATGAACATGAAGAAGCCTGTGAAAGTTCCAGTGGACAAGACTACCAGGTTGAGGGGACGATATGAAAAGAGCACAGTGACACTGAGCAATGTTAGACACAGAGAGGGACTCTAATCCGGACAATGGCATGAGACCCACCCTCTAGCAGCAGCTGCTCGGTCCTTTGTATAGAACAATTCCTTGATATGGGACATGTGCAACTTTGGCACTGGGGGTGGCCTTCACACAGATACCCTCTAGTGAGGACCTGGGCTGAGTTACAGAGCCAAGGACTCTGCATTACCTTCAAGCTGACGTGAGGAGCACCCGAGCCTAACTACCCAGAGGCTGTGGTGCCAAGTAGGGCTACAGAAGGCCTATAAACATCACATCCTATTTAAAAAAAATCTGTTTAATGTGTATGTGTATGAGACTGAGCATATGTGCGTGTGCCATAATGCGTGCAATGCCTGTGGAGGATAGGGGATGAATCAGATCCCTTGGGAATGCAGTCACTGGCGGTTGTGAGTTGTCATATGGGTGTTGGGACTAGAACTTGAGTCCTCGGGTAGAGCAGTAAGTGTTCTGAACCCCATCTCTCCCACTGTATTCTTGTCTCCTTCCCTGTGTCTACCAACTTTGTATGTATTGATTATCTCTTCAGGATCTCAGGCTTAGAGAGGCCTCATGCCTTACACTATCAGTGGCCTCTTTAACAGAGGTAGAAGTGGAGGAGGTTGGAAGAGCAGGGGTGCTAAGAGCCTCTGAGTTGGGCCACTCTGTGGTTAGTGGGAAGCACCATCCTCACCTCCCACCACACTCAGATGATCATCTGTCTATTTTTTCTCTCCAGTTTAGTTACTAATGACTGATGTAGAGACAGAGTGAGCCACTGTCCAAATGCTCCAAGAGCAAGTCACCTGAGAACCACTCCTCCATCTCCATTTTCAGCTTCTCAATGACACTGTCCACCGAATTCCAGGAGATGCTTTTCCTATGATGTAGGCTACAACCTGGTCCAGATATATCGGCCCCTGGGGCTAAATCTTGCCGATGTAAAGGATGGGGGCACACAAGCAACAATGATGGGAACAATTCCATGAGCCTTGTTGTGGATCACAGCTAACACTCAAGGGATGCTTTACATAGTTCTTTCTGATCTTGCTCCATGCAGAGAAGCCACAGCTGGAGTTGGGAATGAGTCTCACACTAACCCCAGCCTTGGCTGGTATTTATGTTTGAGCAAATAAACAATATATAACAAAAGTCGGTTTTCAGATATAACTCAGAAGAAGTTCACATGCTTAGACTGAAGCCTTGGGCTCTGTCCTTAGCAGTGTATGAGGAAAAAAAACGTGGAATGAAATGTAAATAGTCCTTTAAAATTTACACCCATGTACACACCACATACACATGATATGACTTACATGTAACGAGATCCGTATTAGAGATGTGCTGGCAGTCCCCTGATAGGCCATGACCCACACAGAGCTTTCTGAATTTGGGACAGCTCCAAGATCCTAGAAGGGATCAGCTCTTTTTTTTTTTTTTTTTTTTTTTTACTTTTTAATTTTCAGGACAATTCTTACTAATATAAAGGATGATCAGTGTAACAGTTCTGAGTACGACAGGTTCATACATTTGACCTGCCTGGTTTCTCAGTGTCTCTGATGGCTGCTGCTGCACATTGGTGACACAGCCTGAGAAAAGCAACCAGGCAGTCTGTGCTCCTCAGGCACCCAGAGGAGCCACCCTTGCACTCAGGTGAAGCCCTGTCATTACTAGAGTAGGGCTTCATGGTGATTTGACCCCTGTTCCCCCTTTTAATTCACCAGAACAGCCCAGGTGTCAATCAACAGGTGAAGAAGCCGTGGAGCAGGGCCTTGAGCCTGCACTCGAGATCTGCCATGGTTTAACTCAAGGCCTTAGAGGCAGCTTAGCTACCCTCTTGATTTATCCTTTGATTTTTTTTTCCCTCCGAGAAATTGCTCACAACATCGCTAATGCTTAAGAAAGCCACAGATGAGAAAGAAAAGTGTTTTAAAACGCAGCAGTTTTATTTCCCACTAGATGAGAAAGAGTCAAGGGAGAAACCGTTAATGTCCAGCTATTTTTACATCTGAGTAGATTTAAGATCCATCTCTTTCAGGACAACACATTCTGTCTCCGAGTATTCAAGCCTCCCAGGGATAACACAAGGCAATGTTCTTAGGAACACTTCCAAGTACTGCCTGACACACTGAGGGCAGAGTCTAGCTACTTCTCCACTCTGCTTTCTTGCCAGCAGAAGGTGAGCATGAGGACCAGGCTTCTCAGGTATTGGGTTGGTCGGTGAGACTCTTCTCTGGGGAATTCTCCTGAGCCCTACTTCCTTCCTCTGATCTAATGTGTGACTCTTTGTGTTAGAGTCACCAAGCCTTATGGTCCAAGTCAAGGTAAATGGAGAGGAAGGCAGCCTAGGGCTTTCCATGACTGCCAGTGAGCTGAAAGATATCCTAGAAAGAGGAAGGGAAGGGATGGTAGAGGACACAGGATAGAGGACCCAAGAAGTAAGGGAATGAGAAAACCTGGCAGAGAGGTGGTGGATCACCATGGCAACAGCTGAGGCTTCAATGCAATAATGATGAAGTCCAGATCATAACACTCATGTCAGCACAGGAAACAATTCATGTTCCACTGTACTAGACAAGAAACCAAAACACAGTGTAAGTAGTGAGTCCAAGGTCACACAGTCCTCAGCTATGAAGAGTAGAACACGGCTGAAGACCCAGGTGGCTAGCTTCAGAACCTACACATCTTTCTGGAGTTGTCTGATGGGACAGGACAGCAGAAGGACTGTGGAGTGTAGTCAAGGGAGATAGGCAAGCTGAGTCCAGCTGATGTGACTCTACAGAGATTCCACCAGCTTCTAAATATAAATTTCCACACTTCCCCGGGATTTATTCCTGCTGCTGGTCCTCCATTCCCAACCTTTAGATTGGTGAACCTTCTTCTAAAGCCAGTGCTATGGTACTGGGAGCCTTGTGACTACCAAGGTCTCTCATGAGGACAATATGAGCAAATCCTCTGCAGAGCTGTCTCACAAGCATGCACTTCTGGGACTTAGACTGTGGCTCTGGGTTTCTCAGCCTCCTTAGCAATGAGTGGGCCATGCCATGCAAAATCTGCTGATGGGCTAAGAACAGAGTGGTACATGTGAGCTTTAAACTGGACCCTAAAAAACTCTGCTGGGATCTCAGACTTCTTTTCCCAGGCAAGGGAAGAGAATAAATATAACTGGGATCATCAAGGTATCAGAATGCTAGGTCACCAGAAGTGCTCTGGAGCTATGAGTCTTACCATAGAGAGCTTTCTCCCCTACTGTCACACAGGATCAAGGGCAAGATCATGATGTGCCTGCTTTTCCACATAGAACACAGTTCCACCCATACAGATGATGTTAACACCATTACCATCAGATGCCTTACAATTTAAATCTGAGTACTTTGTCTTTAATCAGAAAATGTAGTGCTTTGTAATTAAATGCTACAGTTTTGTGAAAGGTTGCATTTTGCATCGAGATACTCTGTGAAAATTTGTTAATGTACTAGGGGAAAACAGTTATGATCCTACCTTTCAATAAACATCAGAATTAATCCCAGATATGCTAGCATTAATTAGCAAAATGAATGTTTAAAATAGCATCTTTGCCCCAAGCCTTCCCCCATATAAGGTGTGTAATCTATTCCTGGTTTCTGCTCTGTTCCCTTGGTCTGTGGTCTCCACTAGAGGCTGCCTCAAATAGTCTCGATTATGACAAAGTGATCAGATTTTTGAAATAATGGAAGAATAGGCACCCCAAATTTGTTTCTTCTCAAAGTTGTGTCAGCTATATAGAGATTTGCTCTAGTTTGTTTTCTGTTGCTACAATGAAACCCTCAACCAAAAAGTAGCTCAGACAGGAAAGTGTTTATTTTAGCTTAGGGTCTCAGACCACAGTCCATCATTCAGGGAAGCAGAAGGGGACCCAGGGTAGGAACCTTAAGGCAGGACGGTTTGCTATTCCACCAGACATTAACCACAGCAGGAGTAACAGAGGATGCTGCCTGCTAAATGGCTAGCTCACTGGCTTGCTCACCAACTTGATCAATGGCTCAATTTTAGCTAGTTTCCTTGTCTGGAGCCAGGACCACCTGCCTATGGAATGGTGCTGCCCACAGTGGACTGGACATTGTTACATCCATTGATAATCAAGACAGTGCCCCACAGGCCAATCTCATCTAGGCAAACCTTGAATTGTGGCTTTTCTTTTCAAATGACTCTGAGCTTGTGAAGTTGATGATCAAGGCTAAGCAGGAAAAGGCCTTAGCTTTCTGTATGAGTTTTTGTTCCAACCTGTCAATTTCACTTAACAAAACTGAGATTCTGATTGAGATTGTTTTCAGTATATAATCAATTGGGGAGATTTGTTGACTCAACAATATCCACTAATTTTTTTTTTTTGGTTGCTTAATCATGGCTGATTTTACTATAATTCAGTTTCATCAGAAGAGAGCACCATGTGATTTGAGTCTGTTGAGATTTGTTTGAGTCATTTTCAGCTGCTGAGTGGGGCCCACCGTGGGGAAGTACATTGAGAACGTGTACTGTGTGGTTAATTTTGACTGTTGGCTTATATTAGTAAATGCCCTAGCAGGCTGGACATGTCAATCAGTGTAGAGTGCTTGCCTATCAGACACAAAGTGCTGGGTTCCATCCTTAGCACTCTGTAAAATTGGTGTGATAGTCGTAGCACACTTGGATGTGAGGACAGGATGTTTAAAGTTCTATTCAAGTATTTTATAAGCTCAAGATAGCCTCAGATACATGCAACCATGGTTAAAAGTCAATCAATCAATCAATCAATCAACCAATCAACCAATCAGTATCATTAATAGAGCACATGCATTCTCAGACATCAATAGATGCCACCAATGCTAATTTACTGAGTGTATTCATCCTTTGATGGATGTTATTGATGCAGAGGTGTGGGAGATGGGACCTCTTTAGAAGTAGGTCAGCGATGGCCATATTCTAGAAGCTCTATGTTGTCCTTTCTGTCCTGTATAACTTCCTGTATTTCTTCCCTCTGCTTCTTGGCCAACATGTTGTGAATTTCTCTCATCCATTAGACACTCTCCTCTGTGAACTAGACTCTGCAGTCATGAGCAAAATAAATCTTTCTCTCCTTAAGGTTTTTCTGTCAAGAATGCTGTCATAGTGACACCAGTGTAATGAACACACATGCTCTGTGCAGTTATTGGTGTGAGTTCTAGCAATGCCACATAGGTCATAGTAGCTCACCCTGCTGTGTGGTCCAGAATGGTTTCACCTCCACTGAGTATTTGTTTTTTGCCTCGTGTGTTTATTAAGTGGTGAGATGGGGCCTTCTTCTTCCCAGCCATCATGAGGGCATTACTTCACTGGCTTGCATCCTGTCAGATCTTGATTGATTCTCACACACATTTCATAAAGCTCTATATGCACTCATCTTGATTTGGGGTTTTACTTCTTCAGGTGTTTCTGGATTTTCATTGTGAAATGGGTTTCTTCACTTTGGGGGAGTTCCACTCTCTGGACAACACAGGGTGAGCATAGCCTCATTCTGTGCTACCATGCAGCTTCAGCTTCTGTCTCCTTATTTCACCCTATCTGTGTTGCCCCATTTGATGAAATGCTCCTCTCTTAGGCAGCTCATGGCAGTATCTTTGGTTTTGATCTAGTCTGGCAAGTGTTGATTTATAGTTAGTGTGTTTGGTCCATTTATATTTACTGTAGTTATGGATGTGCTACATTTAGCTCTGCTATCTCTCTATTTTCGATTTGGTTTCACTATAGATATTCCTCAAATCCCATTCTATGCTCTCATTGTATTTTCACTAGTCCCGTTTCTTCACTTCCTTTCAGATGAGATTTCAGTAAGCACCCTTGGATATCACACCCACACTGAATGAACAACATGCCTTTTATAGTTCTTCCCTGTTGGGTACTCTTAATTGTTGATTGAACTGAAGGTGAAATTACCTTGAAGACACACATATCTGGTCGTGTCTATAAAGAAGTTTCCACAGAGTTTTAATCTGAACATGGGTGCCATCATTCCATGGGTTGGGGTCTTGGATGGCATAAAAAGGAAATTAAAATGAAAATGAGCTGTGCACCAACATTCGTCCCTCTGCTTAGTGACTGTGGATGCAGTGTGACCAGTCATTATTGCTGTTGTTGTTACTAGGCAGTCAAGAGAGACTGTATCTCCTCAAACTGTAAGCCAAAAACCTCCTTCCTTCCTCTAGTTACTGTGGTCAGGTATATTGTTGAAGCGATGAGAGAAGTAACCAGTCCACTAGGTGGCCTCCGGACTGCCTGACAAACTCGGTATGCTTTTGTCCATGGCCATGCTTGCTTTATACAACATTCTCTTAAAGGATTTACAAAAGGGTAGAAAGACATATATTCACCACATACTTGCATAAATGTAGAAATCGTGCTGACACTCTATGTCAAAAGGACACCTTGAGTCACAGTGTTTTCTCTTCTTGTCCAGTGTGATGTCTACCATTTGCTGTTGGCTAATCCCATACTTATCAGCATAGGTCAAGATCTCAGTGTTCAGGGCCTTCAGACAGCTCTCTGTTTCACAGCTGACCTGGAGTTTATGATTCCATTGATGGGGAAGATAAGTCCAGCCTGAGCTTTACCATATCCCCAGAAGCCCAGTCTACTGTTCCCACCAACTTCTACTATAGTATGAATACCCTTTAGATATACATATATACAACATGCACATAATTTCTGTGTACTTTTACATTTCTGCTTTTGAGAGGTACATGATCGAACTTGAATGATCTACTTCTATCTTAAAGAAAGATTTATTTTTATTTTATGTGTATAAATGTTTTTTTCCTGGGTGCTGTGCACATGCATTGACTAAGGAAGCCAGAAGAGGGCATCAATACCCTAAAACTAGAATTATTGACAGTTTTGAGCTTCTACATGAGTGCTGGTAACTGAACCCAGGTTCTTTCCAAGGGCAGGAAGAGGTCTTAACCTCTGACACATCTTTCCAGTAACCCTCCTCATTTACACTTTTAATAGGTTTATTGAAATTCAAGTCACAGTTTCATAGTTGTCCCTTGACTATGTACAACCCAGTAGAGTTTAATCTTCACAGTGTTGTCTATTAATTTTCCATATTCTAATTTAAAATTATTTTCCAAACAATAAAGAAACCTTAAACCCATTAATAGTCACCATTTTCACTCCAATATCCAGCCCTTGGTCACAACTCACCCATTTTCCTAACCCTGTAGGCTTTATAGAAGGGCATCCCACACAAAGAAAATACAAGTTTCACTTTGCTCACTCACTTACTTTTGCAGCCCTGGTGCTGGAGTGCCAGAACCTCAGTGTGTGCTCAATGGGTGCTATCCTACTCATCGTCATCTCCAGCCTGAGGTCCAAGCCTTTTCACTCTATCTCCCCTTGTCATGTATCATGCCTCGAAGAGACACCCTCTTGATGACAAGTCTCTGCCTAGTAACACCAGATTTGAGTTTTTATGGCCAAAGCAGATTTTATTTTGTGGGTGTACCACAGTAAATCTAGCACCACACTAGCAAACTGTTGAACAAGACCCACCCCCACCCCCAGTTCTGTCACGTGTCTCAGCTCTCTGACCCATGAATCCTGCAAACTGGGCTCACAATTTGTTTGGAAAGAAATGAGTCCTTTCCAATGTGAAGGAATTGTGACAAAATCAGAACAAAGGTTGAGCCTGAGAGGAATTGCACAACTTGAGTCCAGTTGCTTATGATTTTTCTACACAGTGACTTTTTACCCTGTTTTAAATGGAAGCGAGTTTTGAGGGCTTAGCTGTGAAAAGAGAAGATTAAAGGTACATTAAGAAATAGCTTATTTAATTGTGTTAATTTAAAAATTCTGTTCATGATTAAACAGCCCCCTGAAGGATGAGCACAGCAAACAGAATTCCTGAGACTGGACATGGTCAATTTGTTCTGCAGAATATTGCTGGTCTGCTTCCATAGAGAAAATCAAGGCTGATGTGTTGATGTGCTATGGGCCTGGGTGCCTTGTTCTCCATCAAATCTGGTCTCACTAGGCAGAGGCCATTTGATGCTGACCAACACAATCTACAAAAGGAAATGACATCGATTAGAACTTCCAATATTCTCCACTCAAAAGGAAAAGAACTACATTAATAGTAAGTAAAATCTAACAATTCTCAAAGAAGCTGCCTGGGCACATCACCTGTTTCTCCTGTGAAGAGGAACAGGATAGAAAAGATTGAGACATGTCTTATGTGTATGTGACAGGAGGTCGACCAGCTGTGGGCATCCACAGAGACCATGTGCAGAGCTCCAGGCCCACCTGTGGATCAAGAGCAAGTGGTAGACCAGATGGCCAGCCTAAGTGGTGCTGAGCAGTCCTGGATCTTGCTTATAGGGTCAATCTTCTAAAGATTTGATCCTGCTGGGGAGAAAAGGACCCCAGTCACCAAGGCCCTGCATCCTGCATCCTTTCCCACACTGTGACATCAGTTCCTACCCCATCAACATAGCAGGTAGATGGACTTGCCTCTCTGTTCTTTTCCCCTATACTTCCTTCTCTCCCTCTTTCCCTCCTTCTCTCTTTCTCACCTCTCAGCCTTACTCCTCTCCTTTCTCTTTCTCCTCTCGTTGAAAATTAGCTTTGTTGTGATCATTTTCTGTTTATGGGTGAAAAATTATTTGAAATTAATTTATAAATGTATCTGAGTGAATACATTTAGTTTTAATTTTGTCCTAAGAAGTTTCTTCTTCCCATTTTAATTTACCTGTGTGTGTTGTGTAGCATGGGGTTCAGCTTTGTTTCCTTTCATCTGAGCACTAAACCACTGTCTTCACACTAGATTAAAGGAGCTCCCTGACTTTATATTAAATTCCCCAGCATATTGAGTTCTGTTTTTGAGCTTCTAGTCGACTCATCTCTCTGTGCATCTATTTTTAAACCATTTCAGATTTTAATAATGGCAATGGCTTTGTGGAAAGTGTCTGGAATATTGAGTACTCTCTCATTTTGTAATAAATAATTTTAGCAATTTTTGGACATTTGTCGTAACATATATCTTCATGACTATTCTTTTACAATTTTTTTGGTAAAAGTTTACAAAGAAAAATCCATTTATTTCATTTTCCTTTCAACACTTATTTCTGAAGCTTTCTTTGGCTTTCAGGCACTGCTGGGAACAATGGAGATGAAGAGGGAGTAGTGTGTCAATCCTGATTACAGGGACTTACACTGCAGAAGAGGAAACAGAGGGCCAGAGGGTGAGATCTGAGGGCCTTAAAAACTGATGCACCTGAGAGATGCACAGAGTGAAGTCATGGGCTCTCCATCTCTATGGGGTCCAATCTGCATGTCAGCCCAAAGGCACTTGGAATTGGAGCATTTCAGGTGGGAATGGCAGACCTCCACTATCTACCCAACATTAACAGGATGTGGTTGGGTTCTCATTAGGTTGACTTATGTGCTGAGGTAGCTGAAAACAAATTGCTGGGAACCCCGAGTGCCTGGAAACAAACTAAATATAGGGTGTCAATTCTGCAGGCTGGAACTCTGACTCAAATATGTAGGGTCACTCTGCTTCTGGGATCTATGGGGCAACTGTTTCACCTTCTGGCCTTGGCATGTCTATGATAATCACGCCATTCCTCAGCATGTAGATGCACTGTTCTGGCTCCATCTTTGCATGGGTTCTGTCCTCCTTAGTGTTACTATTGCTGTGATAAAACATCATGACCAAAGCAACATGGTAATGAAAGGGTTTTGATTGCCTTATGCTTTCACGGTGTTGTCCATCAATGAAGAGAGTCAGGAGAGGCACTTACATTCCAGGACAGGGACCTAGAAGCAGGAGCTAACACAGGAGTATGCAATACTGTTTACTAGATTTTTCTTCCTGATTTGTTGTTGAACGTGGGAGGGACTACCAGCCTAGAGTAATACCATCCATAAAGGGCTAATCATCTCCACATCAATCACTAATGAAGAAAATACTCTACAGGTTTGTGTATAATCCAGTCTTACAATGGCATTTTCTTAATTGAGGCTCTCTATCTGATGACTCAATCTTGTGTCAAGTTGACATAAAACCAACCAGCACAGATACCTTTCCCATGTTCATGTCTGTTATTTGTCCCAATTTCACTTTTATTTTTTATTCTTTTTTTGAGACAGGGTCTTAAGCATCCTACAATGGTCTTGGATGCACTATGTAACTGAAGATGACTTTGAACTCCTGACTTTCTTGCCTTTGCCACCTGAGTGCTGGGATTATAGGCATGTCTTGCTATGCCTGGTTAATGGGGTGCTGTGGAAAGAACCCTGGACTTCATGCATCTATGTGAGCTCTCTACCAACTGAGTCATGTCATATCTCAACCAAACCAGTCTTAACTTTCATTTATTTATTTTTTTAAGAAGAGAAGTCATATTGGGTGGAGGTTATTTGAAGATGGTATTTTAACTTGATTTCCTTTGTAAACAATTGTATTTCCAAATAAAGTTGCAATCTGAAGTACTGAGAGTTGAGACTTTGACACAGTTCTGGTCGGGGAGGACCAAAATTGATCCTTTCATAGTAGTTAGGACCTGTGAACTCAGCTTTTCAAGTCCAAAGCCTGCTGCAATAATCCAGAGACAGGCAGTTTCTATCCTAAAATCCTGAAGGTTGGCATAGGCCAATACATACCGTCCAGCGAGCCTGCAGAGTTTGCAATCCAGGGCTCCCACTCCATAATGTAGCTCCACTCACCCCAACTGTGCCCAGCACCATCTCTGCCCATGTCCACTTATTTATTAAAATCATTTTTCCTCCTACTTTCTTCAACTTTATCTTGTTCCTTTTCTAATTTTTTTCTGAGTAGGACATTTCAGTTATTAATTTTATCATTTTTCCCTTGTCAAATGCAGTCACTCGGAGGGTATAAATTTTCTTCCAAGTACCACTTTAACCGCATCGCATGCGTTCTGATAAGTAGCATTTTCATTACTTTTTCAGTTTCAAATATGTTCTCTTTGCCATCCGCATATCTCCTTTTGCCCACAAATCATTTAGAAATGAATTTTTATTGAATTGCAGTCAGAGAACATGATGTGTGTGATATCGATTTTTTTTTTTAGTAGTCCTAAGACTTCATGGGGACTTGGAACATGGTCAAGGTTCACATTTGTTCATCTTTTCCCTTGAGGAGGGGCTCTTTGCCTAGTAGTGGGGCTAGTTTGTGAATCTACTTAGGGCAGTCCGAGGAAGCTCCCTCCTGACAACCCTCCAGCCTTCTATGTGGGGCTTGGCTGGCTCCCGAAAAAGGTCTGAGGGCAGATTCATTTGATTTTCAGGTCATAGGGCCTCTGTAAGGATAAGTCCATTCTTCGTTGCCCTGGGCTATGAACAAATAAAGCAGCAACCATGGCGCTATAATAGTAAACTTTGAATTTTTAAAAAAGGTGCTTCTTATTTCTATTCCTGCTCTGTGGCATGAGAACTTTCACTCATCTTGGCCTCTCCATTTCTGAGTGACACATGAAAGACACCCCATCTCCACCTCCCAATCCCTACCTCACACCCCCTCTCCACCCCCACCCCAACCATTACAGGTGTGAGTTTAGCTGGCTTCACATACCTGGGGTCCCTGATGTGATGTCTTAAATTGCTCAGTATTATGAAGCGTGTATCCACTCAGTGTTGTTGCCTGGTCCTGAGTCAGCCATCTTGTTGTTCTAACCAGGCTGTCTCTTTCTGATGCTGCCCAGATAGAGATGGTGTCCCCCTACTCCACAAACTTTGAGATGCTCCATCCCAGGCATATGGACATGCTTTCCAACGAGTGGTTTGCACATGCCAGTAGAGATGAGCTTGCTTTATTCATTTATATTTAGGTACACGTATGGTGTGTGTGTGTGTGTGTGTGTGTGTGTGTGTGTGTGTGTGTATTGAGGTCAGAGGTCAACCTCAGCTGTTGTTTTTCAGGCATATGTCTTATTTGTGAAATAGGGTCTCTCATGGGTGTAGAGCCTAGCGTTTGCCTATTTACACTAGGATGGTAGTCCAGGGAGTCTCAGGGTGTCACCTATTTCTTCTTCCCCAGCACTGGGATCACATATCACAAAGCTCAGCTTGTGTGTGTTCATGGGGCTTGGAGAAAATGTGTGGGAACACCTTTATACATAAAGATCTGTGTGGTGGCTAGAGATTGGAGTTAGAGTATCTTCCTCAAGTTCATCTCCAAACTTGTCTACAAGGTTATAGAACCCAAAGCATGTCAGGGCAGGTCATTGCTTCTTCATCCTCAAGCCATGGTGTCACACAACCTCCCCAAGAAACTTTCCTGAAGTCCTGTGGAGTTGATGGTTATGTGTACTCTGGAGATGTACCAACAGCATGGGGAAACTGCATTTGCTTCAGTCTGCTCTAGGCATCCCAGAGCTATACCCCTTAGGAGGGGGCACAAGGAGAGGGATCTGTTTGCTTTCAGCCCAGGCAACCCTTACATTTGGCTTCCTAATTAGGTGAGAAAGGAAACTGTACCGATTCTTTCTATTTGAATTCATAGGAGCCCTGGTGAGCCGGAAACTTTGATATCTGGGATGAAATGCATTCTAGAAAGTCAAACCTGAGAGGTGTGTGATTTCTAGCAAGGACATTGCCTCAGCATGCTTGGCCTCCTACAGCCATGCTTCCACCCCACCCCCCCACCCCCGGGAATCATGTCCTTCCTAGGTGTGACCCCCTCAGCCCTGTCACTTCTGAATACCTTCCTCAGTGGTGAAGATTGTCACTATTTTTATGATGCTGGGCACATGCTAGGTGAACCCACTATCCAGTTAGCTAACCCTCAGCTATGTGGAGGTGGCGAGGAGGGCTACTCACACAGCCAGACAGCCTCCTGCCCCTTCAGTCTTCATGTGGTGACAGTGTTCCCTATGTTCTACTACTTGGCACTTACTGTTCTTTCACTCCCTCTCACTCATGTATGTGTATAGATGTGTGTGTGTGTGTGTGTGTGTGTGTGTGTGTGTGTGTGTTGTTGATAGTGGAGGTAGACATTGGGAGTCTTCCTCCACCTCTTCTCCCTTATTTATTGAAACAGAGACTCTCAGCTGAACCCAGAACTCACAGACAGGTAGTTGCATGAGCCAACTTATTCTGAAACTCCCATTTCTGCCTTCAAAGACTAAAATTATAGGCACACTGCCACACTCACTTGGCCTTAATGTGTGTCCTAGGAATTTGAACCCTGGTCCTTTATATATGTCCCTAGCCAATAGCTCCCTCTTCACATACCTTAGTCAAGAGACAGGGGTAGTAGTAATATGTCCCCCGACCACAATTTAAGGTTGTGGCAGACAGAGAAATTGGTTCAGATGCTGCCATCTGTATGCCATCCTCTTCCACCTGGATGGGATGAATCCCTGCACCAACTCAGCCATGTGATCACATCTGTGATCCACCTGGCCCCACCAGTCTGGAACCTCTGCCTTATTAGGCTTGACCCTAGGAAGGAAGTAAAACAAAGCATACCCATGTCAACTGGCAACAGATCATCTGTTCAAGCTCCATTAGCCATGTGTTTGAGGGCTATGCTGAAATCCTAAAGAGATCACCCATTGATAGGCCAGAGCTGACATGGCAGAGCCCTGCCTCCCCATCTGGATCTTTCGCCAGCTTTGTCTCTGTTTGAGAAAGCCACTTAGTTAAGTGTTGGATTCTCTCACAGGGAGGGAAGAGGCTTCAGGGGTTGAGGGAAATCTGAAGCATGGCATGCTGGTTTTGCAGGTGACTTGCACTCTCCACGTTATGTTCACCTGCAGGAAGAGTGAGCAAATTCTAGAGAGACTGGCCAGTGCAGCCACCCTGCCCCAGAATGCTTGAAACCCCAGAGCTTAGGATAAGAGCCGTGGTGGTGAACATGTTACAAGACTACAAGAATCTTAGGAAAGCTTAGAGACCTATTGAAACTGAGGGCACCCCCCTGACACACACACACACACACACACACACACACACGGACTGCAAACCCACTCATTAGAAACAGGAGCACATTATATAAGCCACGACCCAAAGGTTCTTAGTGGAAGCCTTCACAAACACATAGGAAAATCTAGGAACAACAAATTCTCATGGGCAACGGGATGTCTAACTATGGTGCTGCAGTGAGCAGGTCGAGTAGAATTCAGTAGTTTGCAGTGACACGCACTGAGTGGTCACTCAGATGATTCCTACAGGCAGCCCTATGGCTCCAAGTAAAGACAAGCTAAGACAACACAGCCCGGTGAAGACACCTATACAAAGCCCCAGCCAGAAAATGTATAGTCAGAACCAGGGGCACTGTGTGAAGGAGGCCACCAGGTGTCCATAGGAGCATCCCGAATGATCTGAGTGTCATTGCCCACAGGTGATCTCCTTGTGTGAAGAGTGGGGCAGTGGGGTCAGGGGTTGGACTTGTGCTAACATGCCTATCTGAGTAGATGCAGCACACCAATCTGAAGTCACAACCAGGTGAGTAGCATGTGGAGCTGGATGCAGACATAGCATCCAATGTAGGCAGTTTCCTGGGCTGCATATCTAGGCTGATACCCAGGGTTACACCAAAGCCTTGATGACCCATGTGTGTGGTAAAGCCCAGTGAGGCTGGCCAGCTGTGGTCATTATATTTGGAAATGGCAATAAGCTGGTGGCCTGGGAGTTCCTTCAAAGTTCTCACAGAAGTCCAGGAAGCTCCATCGTCTGCTATAATAAATAGACTCCCCTCAGAATAAGACAGGGCCTTGTGACTTTGGGAAACAGAGTTCCTTCTTTTTTTGGGGGGGGAAGGGGGGCTGATACCCAAGGGCACACCTCCGCTGACTCCTGGCTTCCTCTTGGTATCAAAAGGAGGTCAGAGAAAAACCAAAAACAGTTAGATGTCCCAATCATACGTCTCTTTTTGCAGGCGCTTAATCTGCAAAGTGGCTAAACTTGGACCTGGGAGGAAGCTATCATTTGGGACTGAGTTATAGGGTGCAGCTGTGCATGGGGACAGTGTTACAGTCTTTCAATAAGTCACAGTGCTAGAGAGGGGGCCCTGCCAGTGACTGTGTGGAGGAGTCAGAAGTGAATGGGCACCTTTGGGAACACAGAGATTAATCATGTCTCACATATCATAAAGGGCCAGGGAGGCCAGGCTCACAAATCAACCACAAAGACCAAACTGGGTGCTCAACTTTTAATTTAATCTCATATTTATCTGGCTTTATAGCAGAACATGGTGCTTTCTCATGGATATAGCTATTTCTGCCACTACACGGCAGCCTCGGGGATAATATGTAGGGGATTGGAGTCAGGACTCAGGGAGGCCCAGTGATGGAGTGTGGGCTGATGTTTGCCTGGCTCAAGTCTGCCCAGACGCCACCGGAAATCTACAGAGGTCTGGGTTACTCCACAGAAATGCATCTCCTCCATGGTCAGCTGCAGATGGGTCAGCAGGGAACGGTGGTGATGTGTATAACCTGTCTGTGTGGTTTTTTATATGGATTGTTGTCCTTGCATTTAATTTGATCCCTTGCTTTTAAAAGGGAAAGGTGCAGACAGGGTTTGTTGTATTTGTTTCTAGTGACAACGCAGTTAATGGTAATGATAAGAATATCTAAAGAAGAGCATCAGATTCAGAACCCTTCTACACACAACCATGGCAGGCTCTAGTGGGATTCACAAACAGGGATGTGGTCCCATGGGTATACAAGAGCATTGTGAGAGATGCAAGTGTCCTCTCCTGCTGCAGTGCTAAGGTGTGTTGTGCACCTTACAATGTAATGTCCATCTGTGTTTTAGACAATGTTATTCAGTGATTTGGATTGGGATGAACTGCACTCTACCATGTGTCTTAGGCACAGTCTCCTCCCTCCTTCCATACCCAGACTCGTCATCCCAGTCTTTATCCCCAGGAGCCCTGTGGGAAGTGGGTACATGCCCCAGAAGGCCAGAAATCTGATCTCTGGGTATGATAGCCCAGTCAGCTATCACTGCTAGTACACCAGAATACTTCTCTGCAAAATAAGGACCTGACACAAGTGCCAGTCTCTTTTCTTGTCCAGGCCCTCTTTCTTCATGCTATCTCTGAACTGTGGAATTCCTCGGAATCTTTTGTCTTATTTTTCCCTCACAACCTTTTCTTATCAGTCTAAACCTATCCGAAACTTACCCCGTCCACAATGGTTGGAGTGCCTCTTTTCTCTCCCACTGGATACAAGTGTTTACAGGTCTGTCTTAGGTGGCTGCAGAGCTTCTAGCAAGCTGGAGTGTGTTTTTCTAAGCAGCTCCCTCTAGCCTGCCCAGCTCCATCCACAACAGAGGAGAACAGGAGTGTAGCTGAGGTCAGATTTCCTTTTGTAGCCCAAGACCTTCATTTCTTCAAAAGACTCTATGACTTCATGTGTGCCTTAGTGGGCCCACTAGGCTTTGTGCATGAAAGAGAGATGGGCCAAGTGGTACAGCGTGCTTACATAGACAGCAAAGAACCTGGACCAGGGGCCAACAGAAACAGTAAAATAAAGGGTTGAAGAAAGGAAGTCTGGAGATTCGAGGGAGGGTGTGGGTTTCTAACTTAAAGCAAATGGAACCCAGCTTACACACTCATGACAGGAAAGACTTTGGTCAAAAGTAAAGAAAAAGGAAATGAGCGACCGACCAGGAAGTCATGAGAGGAGTGAGAGGAACCAAGCGTGTAGGGAAGCTCAGAAGAAAAGCACTGATTATGGAATCATTAACAATAGAGCTGAAGAAGAAAATACTGATTAACACATTAGAACAGCTGGCATACGGACCTATGATGACCATGCTGCCCTCTGTGGCAGAGGGGACACAGGTTGAGACGGAGTCAAGTTCTGAGCGTGCAGGAAATCATGAGGATCTCATCTCAGGTGGACACATAGAACTGACTCCAAACATCCAGCACCAGGAGGAAGGGTGATCCCCTTGGATGGTGACTAGTTTGTAAGAATCTGGCTCAGTCTAGATTCCGAGTCAAGAGATTGGGATTGTACTAAGCCATCATTCCTTCTCTGTCTGGTATCTAACGTTCATCATCTGTTTATCTATTTATTGTCTATCTCTGTCACCTACACACACACCACACACACACATACACACACACACACCACACACACATATATGCCTCCATCTATCTATCTATCTATCTATCTATCTATCTATCTATCTATCTATCTATCATCTATCAATTTATCACCTATCTATCATTTCTCATCTCTATCAGTTTTTCAGTTATCATCGATCTACCATCTTTTATTATCAATCTTATTCCATCATCTATCTATAATCCATATCTACCCATGCATTCATCTATCCTTTTATCTTTACAAAGGTTCGCCTACCCTTTTAGATGCCCATCTGACTGTCTTTCACTGACCTCACATTTTAAGGGGGCAGTGACTTGGTTTTGTGTGACACTGATAGGCCTGCTATGGGACAACCAGTGACTCAGAGTTGGAACAGGGGACAAGTGAAGAGATTCTAATTCTTAGAACACAGAAATAATGACAGAGAGGGTCTTGAGAAGTTTATTCTGGGTGTATATACTTACATAGTGAGGGGTAGCAGAAACCACTGTAAACCAGACCGACTGCATTCGGACCTAACTAAATCTTTATGAAAGAGCACCACAGGGCTTTACTTGGAGAATCAAAGCAGAGAGGAGGCCAAGGGCACTTTCCTGGAGCAGAATTAAACCCCAGCTCACCCCTCACCAACTGTATCTCCTCAGCCCAGCAGGTGAACTTTACAACTCTGTAAACAGACTCATCAACATCATATATTCTTCATGCTTGTGGAGATAGAAGAATGAGGATGCTCAGGATACCTCAGTTAGTGCCAGGGAGGAGCAGGCAGTGGGCATGTTAATGAGCTGAAGGAAGGGAGGTGTCATGGGTGAAAGGAAGGTACCTCAAATAAAGCTTTCTTCAAGAGAGTCACTAGTTGAAGCTGTATACATATTTAGTGTTAAATGGTTCTGAAATGCATGGAAATGTTGGCTTATTGAGGGTTTTATGACAATTCCATCGAGATGTAATTGGTATCCTATAAAATCACTCACTTAAAACCTACAACCCGGAGGTTTTAGTGGAGTCACAAAACACTGGCGCCATCACTGCGATCCAATTCTGGGTTATTCTCTTTACTTTGAAATAAATACTATTTTCACCATTTCTCCAGTTCCTCTAACTCCCAGCCCTGGTCACAATTCTACTTCCTGTGTATATGTCTCTCTATATTCTGAGCTCTTCCAGTGAATGAAATAAGACCACAGTTCATCCTTTGTGGCTGACCTCTATAAGCAGAACTTTCAGATTCTCATAAGCAGCGTCTCTCAGCCTGGTTCCTTCCAGTGCTGCAATAGGATAAACCACATTCCATTTATCTATACATCAGATAACCTTTTCGGAGTTCTCATGTTTTGGCTTCCATGATTGACTCTTTATGCTTTGTGTGAGTATGTTCAAATGTCATAGGACATTTGATTTAATCCTCTGAGGAACAGCCAATGTGTCTTCCAAAGAGTGTTATTTATTTATGTTCATTCTCCCCTGTAGCGTGTAATTCATCTAATTCGTCCGCATTCACATCCAGTCTCCTTTCTGTCCTTCTGAGAGCAGCTGTCTTAACAGTATTGAACTATGGTCTCATTGAGAAGGCTGGCTTGCATTTCTCTGAAGTTTAAGTCTGTTGTCTTTTCTTATATTTATTGCATATGATAACTTTTTTGGAGGTTTGTCAAACCCATTGACCATTTTCAAATAGTTACTTTTTAAAATCATGAGCATACTGCTTCTTTAGATGTCTACAATCCCAGCCTGTCTTTGGGTAGCTTGCACATACTCCATCTCCTCTAGTGGGCCTTTCTTTTCCTTAATGTTGTCCTTTGAAGCACAAAAGGTTAATATTTTGATTTGGGTCAGGCTCACTTTCTTTTTCTTTCCTTGCTTGTTCCTTGATGTCCTATGTAGAAAGCCACTGCCAAACTCAAGGCCACCAGGGCTTATTCCTATAGCTTCTTCAAAGAACGTTATAGGTGTTAGTCTTCCATTTCCATCTAAGAGCCACAGTGTTGTTTCTTTATGGAATCATGGCAGACTTCAGCTTCATCTGTTTGCATAGATGGTACTAGAACAAGTTTAGGAAAGGGGCCCTTTGGTATTCTTGCTGAAAATACTTACTGTGTAGATATTTGTGATGAACAGTAACTAAGTCTCTCCACAAAGTAGAGTGAGTACAATCAGATGTAATGGCTTCTCCTGACTGTTAACTTGACTAGATATAAATTCACCCTGGAAACAAGGCTCTGGGCATGTCTGTGCAGTGAAGTGGGGAACTCACTGCAACTGTGGGTAGTGCCATTCATAGACTAGTAGCTTAGACTGCATATGAGGGAGAATGTGAACTAAAGATCGACATTCCTCTAAATGGTCCCTGGCTATGGACACAACATGGCCAGCAGCCTCAAGTTCCTCAACCATGAGCTTAAGTAGCCTTAAGCTGTGAGCCCAAAGTAATTCTTCCACCCATAAGTTGCTTTGGGCAGGTATTTTGTTGTTGTTGGTTTGTTTTTCCCACAACAATAAGATGAGTAATACTCATGCTGCTCATTTCTCCCCAGCTTCTGTTTGTATTTGCTTTACACTGGTGGTGGCTGGGTCTCCTGTTTGGGACAGCAGCATCCCACAGCGTGTGTTGTTTAAATCCAGCCTTTGATAGTTGCGCTGTTCATGCGAAGTTCTTTGGCTCTGGTGGATCCCTTTCCTATTTATTTGGGTTTTTCTTTGTTAGATTCTCTTGTCTTTCTGCAGCAGACATTTGTTTTCCAAGAAGGGCTTAGGGTGCCATTATCGCTGGCTTTTGTTGTTGTTGTTGTTGTTTGTGGCAACGTGTGTTTCTTATCTCTATACTGGAAGGAAAATTTCTCTTCCTTTATAGATATTGTCCTAGTGTGTTTGAGTGACTTTTCTCTCAACTGTGGCTATGGGAAAACAGGAGACCAACCTCAGTTCCCCTCTCCCCTAGCTCCTTTGAAGACTCTCCTGGGACTTTCCTGGCTGCTCTATCTCTGTGGAAGAAGGCATGATGTTGATTTTACCAATGGGTTGGGATGCAGTTTTGATTTTCAGATTCAAATAATCCCTCACTCCAGAAAACCTCCTTCTATGTGGTTGAGCATTGTCTTCTGTTTCTTTGAAAACCTCAGCTAAGCTTTCTAGCTCCTTTGTCTTTAACCCCCATGACAGAACTCTCCTCCATTTCACTGCTCTCAGCCCTCCCCATCCTTGAATTTTACTGTTTCTGATGAAGCTTTTATTTCTGGAAGGCTGTATTTACTTTCCATTGTTTTCTCTTGTTGTCTCACAATGTGTCTTCAGGAGTTTTGTTTCACTGCAAGCATTTTTTAAAGGAGAGATCGGGTCACCCTTGATGTCTCTGCCACACACCACGGTTTTCATTGTGTTGGAGAATCTCCTTTATTCCTCTGAGGACGTTTTTCCAGGGAGGCATACCCTCTCTGTGTCTTTTACCCATCCCTTGCCTGTTTTCTTCTTCCACAGCCCATAGAAAAAGACATTTCCAGATGTCAGTGTCTCCTCTGGTAAGTGCTAGGATGCTCTACAGTCCTGAGCGTGCTCGTAGCTAGGTGACATGTGACAGAGACAGCTTTGTGTGGCACAGCACAAGGAAGTCAGGCCTGAGCCAGAAAGGCAGGTTACTGGGAAAGATGAGGGGCCTTAGGCAGTAAGCAGAGGATACCTTTGCCTGCCGCCAGCACCCAATTTATCATCTGGCTTCCATGGCAACCACAGATTAAGTTCCATAAACCTCATTTTAGTTTTTGCAAAATCTTATTTTTCAAAGTTAGCTTTTAAAAACTCTGTTTTCTACATTTGTCTCTTTTAAAATTAGCATACTAAGTAACAGATCTCTTTGTATCTGTGTGTGTGTGTGTGTGTGTGTGTGTGTGTGTGTGTGTGCGCGCGATGTGTGTGACTGCAGATGCACATCTGTATGTGGATATATGTGCAGTCCAGAGCCAGTGTCTGCCTTCATCTATCTACACCTTGTTTTGTGAGACTGATTCTCTAGCTTTTACCTAGGGGCCACCGATTCTGCTAGGTTGGCTGGACATCAGACTCCAGGGATTGACCTGTCCCTGTTTCTCCGACTCTGGGATTGTAAGCATGTGCTACCATACCCAAGGTCTCACATGCACAGGTTCTAGAAATCAAACTCAGATCCCCACACTTGCAGGCAAACATTTGCTGGACTAAACCATCTTCCCTGCACTCTGGCATTTCATACACATTCTTAAGTCACACCCTCTCACTCCCCACATCCGTTTCTGTCCTCTTTGTCTCTGTCACACCTTCCAGTACTGTTCCCTCTACTTTCTTATCATGCATGTTACATTGCCTCCCACCCCCACTCACTTTTTAATGGCAATACCTTCACTGACAATACAAAAGGTCCCTGCCTTATGGTCTTTTTGCTACTTTACCAATGGCCCAAAATTGATGAGGCCAATAGAGAGTAAACTGTGAAGTTTGAATGGTGATTGTTTTCTACATCGTCAGCTAAGCAGATCACGGGCAATCTTTTGACTCAAATCTTTGACTACAGAGGAGTTTTCTGGTCACAGCTACAAAGGAAACTGGGAGCATCGTTTACTCTCTTTGCTGAATCTTCTATAGCACCCGCTCTTCTAGCTAGGACCAAATACCTGACAGAACAACTTAGGAAGGACAGGTGTATGTTGGCTCATTGATTCAGAGGGTTCAGTCCAGGCTCCCAGCACTTGGGCAGAATAACACAGCAGCAAGGGTGTGGCAGATGAGGCTGTTCACCTCATGGTAAATGGGAAGAGGAGAACAAGGACAGAGCTAAGGGACAGGCCTTGAAAACCAATAAAGGAATGGTGACCAATTTCCTCAAGCTAGGCCATGCCTCTTAAAGTTATTAGAACCTTCCAAAATCACTGTCACAAGCTGGGAGCCATGTTTTCAATATGTGAGTCTGTGGAGAACTTTGCATTCCAACAGTAACACTATCTGACCATTCAGTGGGACCATGGAGCAGAGAGCAGATGTCCATCTGAACAAGAGTCCTCATAACAGCATGGTATATTGTTCCCTTGGGGGAAGTAGCTTAAACTGGAACAGAGTGGAGAAGTCTCATATGGTATTTGACTTTGCTTATCAATCAATGTGATAAATCACTGACCAAAAGCAACCTGGGGAAGAAAGTGTTTATTTCATCTTCTAGAACAGCCAGTCAATAAGAGAAATCAGGGCAGGAACCCTGGAGGCAGGAATTGAAACAGGCCATGTGGGATCTCAGCTTACTTTCCTGCTCCACATGGCTTGCTCAGCTACTTTTCTTAAGTAGCCCAGGACCACCTTCCTAGGGATGTCACTGATCACAGTCACCCGGGCCCTCCCACATTAGTCATTAATCATGATAGTATCCCATAGGCCTGCCCACAAGGCAATCTGATGCATGAGGTGATTGCTAATCACTGTCCTGGGAACATTTGCATCATCTGCTTCCATGGTAACGTTCCCTGGCCCAACCTCACCATGCTCCCCAGAAATACCAGACTCACGTCCTCTGCATGCCCACTCATGCCACTGTATCAGTTACTTTTCTGTTGCCATGATAGAATACCATGACCAAAGCAACTTGTGAAAGAAAGGGTTTAGTTTAGCTAAGTGTCCCAGAGGGACACCATCACCGTGTGGAGAACATGACAACGTGCATCAGTAGAAGGAACCTCACTGACTACATTTTCATCCCCTTCCCTCCCCCCAAGAAATCAGAGAAACAGAATAGGAAATGAAGCAAGATGATAAACACTCAAAACTCACACTCAGTGATATACTTCCTCTGGCAAGGCTCCACCTACTAAAGGTTTCATGACCTTCCACAGATCACAAGCAACTGGGGATCAACTAAGTATTCAAATAGGTTCAATACTTGAGCCTGTGAGGGACCATCCTCATTCAAATCACCACATCTGCCCACACCTTCTTACTCTGTAGCTCTATCAACCACACCCATACTCACACCCTCTCCAGGTCCACCTCTATTCTCCAACAGTCTCTTCCTTCCCTCTGCAGGTCCCCCTCATCTTCTGCAGGTCTACCCTATCATTATCCTCTGCAGGTCAACTTCTGTTCTTTCCAGGACCAACCTTATCTTCTTCAGTCTACTCTTACCTTCTGCAAGTCTCTCCTTCGCCCTCTGTAGGTTTGCTCCTATCCTTCACAAGTCTCCTTCACCATTTTCCTCAGAAACATCGCCACAGTCTCCCGAGATTCACCTCTTCCTGTTTCATTCCAACCTACCCATCTGCTGTCCTAGACATTCTGATCACTTTAACTCTCATCATCCCTGTGGCCTTGCCAGCTCTGCTCTGTCTCCCCCCACCCCCACCCCCATCAGGAAGACCTTGTCACATGGTGGTCCTATTCATATTGCCTTGTTCCTACCCTTTCTGTAGAAATGCTGACATCCTTCTGTGACCAATAAACACTGCATGGGCCCCTTCTTGACATTCTCATCTTCTATGGATGACCAGGAGCCCTGGAGGACCACAGGGTGAGATGGGTAGAAATTTGCTGAGACTCCCAGAGACTACAGAGCTGACAAGCTACACTGAAACTGGTAAGTCCTAGCTGAGAAGACCTCACTATTTTATTCTTTTAAAGTCATGAGAATTGGGGTCCTGTCTCACACTTCTAGCAAACAGCCCGCCCTTTACTTTTGTACAAATTGGTATGTTGAGATATGATTCGACTGTAACCTAGAGCATGTATTTCCAGACAGCGCCAACTCCTCTCCTGTTGCTTATGGGACAACTGACAACAGCAACAACAACGATAGCCATAGCAGCAACCACAACAACAATGACAAGCTCAGGCAATAATTACACAGACCTACAAATGGACATTAAAAGGAATACAGAGAATTTGAACTCTGCTTTTGAAAATGGTTTCTGGAGCATGAGTAGCAGAAGACACAGATGAGAAGGGAGGTGAATCTCTATATCCTGTGCTGATTATCTCTGACTTAGCCAGGAAGCAAAGAATGGAGTCAAGGTGGCACCTACTTCCCAGACGGCTCATTTATGCCCAATCTCAAGGAGGCTGTCTTTAAAATATGACCCAGAGAGGGATGGGGAGAGAAACAAAGACATAATGGAGGTTTATAGACTATATGTAGAAAAATGTCAGCAATAACTGGTCCGGTCACTGGCTCATGGAAATGGGTGTCATCAGTTCCACCAAGCCTATCAAATGCGACTGCTCACAAAGCCATACCTGGCTGTGAACTTTTCCCTGGATGAGCATCAGAGCATCCCTAGGGGCATCAGACTTAGAATCCAGGAATGGTATATGAAGAGTTCTTGTGCCTATCAAGAGTTTTGCTCCCTACAATCACCCACATGTGATGCTTCATATTGCTTGTCTACTTAGAATCACCTAGGAAGCATTCTCTCTCTCTCTCTCTCTCTCTCTCTCTCTCTCTCTCTCTCTCTCTGCCCCCCTCTCATGACTGAAAAGTCAAACCATGGCAGGGGTAGTTTTACTCCCTCCTCCTCTTGTGTACTCAGCAATCCCAATTCCCTGTACAGTCTGAGCTAAGGCGGCTGCATGAATGAGCTATATCCAGAAGAACAACCCTGGATCCTGGATAGAACAATCTCCCTTTAAGTTCAACAGCCTTTATGACTTCCCTTTAAAACTAATGGCACGACACACAGTGGACTGTCTGTCATCCAGGGTCACTGAGGAAGCCTTCTATGGGACTTGACACAGGCTCAGAACTGTCAGTGATTTTATGAATCCTATCTTCTGAGACATAGTGGGCTCCACTCTTCACAGCTCAGTCTACCCGGTTAACCTGTGTCCTCAGTGGACCATGGCTCCAGCATCCTTCTTGTCTTGAAGTATCTGTTAATGGAAATCTTTATCAACTCTAACCTTACTTCAGTAACCCTTCTCCCATGATGATTTCTTTTTCTGCAGAACTTGGTTGTTTATAGAAACAGAAGTTTCATTTTGGCTTTTGTTCTGCCCCAGAGAATATTCTGGAAACACAGACTAGACACACCAGTCTTGAATGTCATGCTTCTTGCAAGTGAGAAGTTAATTTTAAAGTTGAAGGAAGGAAGGCATCCAGGGCCCCACAAGTCCCATACCCTGAATGCCTGGAGACATAACTCCATACCTGTGTGTGTGAGAGGCTGCTGTGGAAGATGAATGGAGACCAGCCCCTTTCCAGGTGGAGTCTGGCCCCTGATGTGGGACCCTGAGAAAGATCCTAGGAATAGAAGTCATGGAAAGACAAAACGGTGAGAGAAACCCCAGGGTGGAATCCGAGAGGCATAGCTGTTTCCTCGTCTTCTAGGTGAGGTCTACCTGAAGTGAGCAAAGGTGACAGTCTCATGGCTGCAGGTGTAAACTCTGGCTGGTGGTACACAGACCAAGGTGATCTGGCTCCTATAAATCTCCAAGGGATAGAGTAGTATGTCATTATTTCTTTTGGGGAAAATATGGAACAGAATGAAGAGTCCATTCTGGTGCCAGGACGGGGTGGTAGGGTGCCTGTCTGCTGAGCTGGAGGACAGCTACATTCAGTAGTCCTCATGAAGCAGAAGGGGAAACTAGCCGACCTCTACTCATGAATGTCAGCAGGGAAAGAAGGAAACCTGGGCTAGGGTCACCCTCCCATCCACCCTACTAGTCTATCAATGAGTGTCTGTTTCTTTGAATGGAGAGTCTGCCACTTTTTTGAAAGCAGTGGTCTTCTATTGAAATTATCTAGAAATACTAATTGGACAGATACATTAAATTGGAAAGACGATGGTGTCTATTCATGTGGTGATGATTCAGTCTAGAACAATGTGGATAATTCAGGGTAAGGTATGACAGCTGTGCTGTGCTCAATTATGCCACAGCTGGTGAGAATGTAATGAGCAAGAGCCTGGGACCTGGGACATTGCAATGACTAGTGTGCGCTTGACACATACAGGAATGAAAGAACTCGCACACATTATCCAATGCCTTCCTTCCATTTAGTTCATTCTGACAAATTAGAATTTCCAATCACCACTCTTGTAAACATCACCCTCTCACACCAAGAAGTATCAGTTCCACAACTACACTGGACAGATCATGTGTGAAAACATCTCTGCCGAGTGCCTGTGTCACACATGACCTGGTGGAAGCCGTCGATATTTAATCACAAGGGTTATCCTAGAACCCATGCAGTGCAAGCTAACCTGAGAATATATCCTGGTTTCACTTGCTGGGCTCTAGATACTACACTATCTGAAAGAGTTGCTCATACTTCAGGGAGAAGAAGGTTCAAACCCACAGGAAGTTTGCAGGGAATGGAGCCACTGTGAGCACTCTGCCCTAGAGCTCTGCTCTCAGACCTTGCATCTTGACTTCATGTTTAAATGCTGGGTGTTGGGTTCATCCCTTGGCCCAGAGTCACCCACTTCAAGGAGAGATGGCATTCCCCAGGTGGCTGGTGGTATCTGAGCGTCTGATAATGTTCTCTTAGACTCAGAGCTCTAGCGAATTGACTTAGTGTAAAAAGGAAATAACAAGAGATTGTTTCAGGCCAGTGGTTCTCATTCTTGCCAGTGCTGCAGCCCCTTAATGCAGTTCCTCACCTTGTGATGAACTTTTATGAACACCCATAAAACTGTTTTGGTTGCTACCTTATAACTATAATTTTGCTACTGTCATGAATCGTGTAAATATCTGATATACAGGATATGTGATCTGTGACCCCTGTGAAAGAATCATTTCAACCCCAAAGGGGTCATGACCTACAAGTTGAAAGCCACTGTTCTAGACAATGTTATCATCCAACTGTCTTGACCTACCAGCTCCAAATAATAACACAGAGGGTTTTTTTTATTATTTATGAATACTTAGGCCTTATAGCTTAGGCTTCTTTAAAACTAGCTCATATAACTTAATAACTCTGTCTATACTAATATACACTTGCCACATCACCACATATCTCCCATTCAGCCCCGAGAGGCCCAACTTCCTCTGTGTCTGGCTGGTTATTCTTCCTTCCTCAAATTTTTTCTCAGAGTTCCTATTCTTTCCCAGTAGTCCTGCCTTTTCTTTCCTGCCTGGCTATAGGTCTAGGTTGTCATCTCTTTATTAAAGCCAAACAGAGACTGCCTTAAGCAGGTGAGGAAGGACAGAGAGACACACCTTCACACAGTGTACAAAAGATGACCCCAATACAGTGTTACTGCAGGAATCTTAGTTCACTCTATGGATTCTTTCACATTAAAAAGAATTTAAAAGTGGACTCAGAAAGAAATTCAAGGGCAATTTTATCAGAATCTAAGAGAAATACAGGAGGGCAGGCAAGCTGCAAATCTTAGATATACCCCAAAAGATGAGGACAGAGAATCACATCTTTGAGAATACAGGCTGATTCAGTAATGTATGGAAGGTCCATTATCTTACAGAGAGGATAATTATTCCTCCCATCCCCTTAGCATGACTTTGAGTGAACCAGCTGTCAGAAAGGATGGTATTTTTGGTCAGGTGATTGACAGACCTGGCAGAATCAACTCTTACAGGAGTAAACAATAGCATGTAATGGTCAACTCTTCAGAGCAGATAAAAAGAAAATGTCATTTCCACCCAGCTCTAGAGGTAGACTCCTTAGTTTAGATCAGGAGGCAAACTTTCCCTCAAAAGGCCACAGCAACAGCCTCATGCCCCTCCTCAGTGACTTCCAAGGCTATTATAACTATTTCAAATTCATGCACTGCTGGGATGGGAGAGTGAAGATAGACTTCAGAGTTTAGCTCGGGGGGTGGGTGTCAAATGGTTTAGTCTATGGATTTCTTAACAGTACAGACAAGTTGCCAAACTAATATTTCTCAGTTCATCCCATTATTTATTTCAGTTGGTCATAACATCGGCAGACTTGGATGAAGCTTTGGGCTCAGCGTGTGTGAGTGTGTGTGTGTGTGTGTGTGTGTGTGTGTGTGTGTACTACACACATCATCACAGTGTAATGGCACAAAACAGAAAGAAACTTGCTAGCTTCAGATCCAGGTACAATGGAGTGAATACACCTCTCCCCTCTTTGGGAGGCCAGTGTCTGGGAAGAATGCATCAAGCAGCTATTCAGGGATCTAGAAATGAGCACAGTGGTCAGACTGGAGTGGAGAAGTTGATGTAAGATCTACTGACAGACAACGGTAGCCACTGCTTGGGTTTCATCAGCCTGTACTCCATGCTACCTAGAGTCAGGCCCCAGGAGAAGCTTGCCTGAGACAAAGAGAAATGACCCCAGGAAAGCTCTCAACAAGTGCAGCACCCACTGCTGTTCAGAGCATGGTAGAATATCTCATTTATCACTTGCTCCTTTCTCAGGCTTCAACTCCAAGCCATCAAAATCTCTGGAAGTAACTCCACACAGGCCTAAATCACCATCTACAATTGAGAACAGCTGCAACCTTCCTTTCTCAGTGGAGGAGGGGCAGCTTCCTGACTAAAGGTGATCACTGTCCTAGGTGTGTATTTCTCACACTTGCCTTCACAGATTATCTCAGGACTGTATGGCAGAGAGAGGCAACAAGCCAGGAACAAAAGTGGAAGTAAGGCTAAACTTGGAATGATGACCTCAAAGAGTTGAGTGATCGCTCTGAGATTCACCCCAAAACCATCTCTGGCCTTAGGCAGTATACTGAGATACTCAGAACTATTATACACAATGGTTTGCAGAATGCTTCAATAATGAGGAAATTATTTCAAGTGCTAGGAATTTCACCCAGAGTCTTGTGCATGCTTGACAGCTTCAGCCTGTGAACTGATTCTAGAGCCACACTCAGTGAGGAACTGGTTGAAACTGCATGGCTAAGCTCAGATGGACAACCCCTTACAGAAACAAGCAAACCAATATTCTTTGAAGGGCTGAAGCTGGAGCCAGGCCACCACAATGAAATATTCAAGAACCTGATCTGACAAACGAAGAACAAAGAAAGTCACCAACGATTGATGGCAATACAAGATGAGAATAGTCATTACATGGGAACAGTGACCAGGGACATACAGGAAGTTCACACAGTAACAGACAAGACAGTGAAGCGACTGCTGTGAACATGCCCCACCAAGCGAGGCAAGCAGTCTTGAAACAAGTGAGAACAACCTCAGCAAGCAACTATAAGAAGTAAAGAAGAGCCACCGAAGAGTTTTATGGCTTCAACCGTGGTTGTCCAAATTTGGCAGCTACTCCATTGGCTCAGTGATAGAGAAACCATGGCCTTGGAACTAGTAGTAGAAGCTACCCAATGTGAACAAAAGGGAAGAAAATATTTTCTAAAGCAAAAAAGTATGTGAGCGGGTGCATCTCAGCATCATGACTGAAGTGTGAGAAAGGGTCTAAGCGTTCATAGAAAGAGGGCCAGCTAGCATCAGCATTGCTCAGAGCATCCCAGGGTCTTGCTGAAGAGGTCTTTTCACCAGTTATGCATGCCCAGATGCAGACAGGCAACATCAGACTGCAG
>NW_021620773.1:3750191-3766558 GCF_004785775.1 Grammomys surdaster
GAGAGAGAGAGAGAGAGAGAGAGAGAGAGAGAGAGAGAGAGAGAGAGGTGTGAGCGAATTTCAGGGCCTAAATTTAAATACACTGAAAACATCTTTTGAAGGCAAAGTAAAATACAGTAAAGTATGATGAAGGAAAGCTAAAATATCATTCTAGCAGATCTGGTGTAAAATAACACATGGGGAGTTCCTTCAGACAGAAGACAGAAGAAAACTGAGTGAAGAAACAGGAGCGCACAGGTAAATGATAGGGCCTGAATAAGTGGATGTCCTATTGAGCGCTTCAAACCAGGCTTGACAGTGGGAAGCAAAATGGCAGCACCACCCACAGGGCTCTCCGTGTAAGCATGGAGATAATGAGAAGATTACAACTCAAAGGGGCCATAGTAGAGGACCATGGGGAGGGTTTCATCGCTGGCTTAGTAGTACACAGATCAGACGTTGCCATAAAATGGAGGACACGACTTGGGGATCCAAGGTAAACTCAACAGAAAGCTGTGGCACAGATAGAAATGTACCTGTCAGGAATGAATGAGCTCCAGGAGAAGCTGAAGCCTCAGACAGATTCACACCTCCAGCTGGAGGTGGCCACGGGTGGTCTCACTCCTCTCCTAGAATAGCTAGGAAACACAGCAAGCCAGCACCCGGGAGAACGGCACAGCAGACAATGGAATGTTGTGAAGCTCTGCAGAAGACAAGGCATTAAGCAGTGCGGTGCAATGGTCCCCCAGGTGGTGAAGCAAAGCAAATTTAAACTAATCACAATGCCACACAGTATGTTTTGTCACCATAACAGAACTAGACTAGAAGAGGAAAACAGGAAGGTAGAGAGACTCCTCCAGAGGCCTGGCCACAGAGCCACACCCTTCCACAAAATAGAAGTGAGGTGAAGTCTGTTGGGAGCTGCCACAGCCATGCTCAGAGTGAACATCCTAGCCTCAGAGTTCATGCTAGAAAAGAGGCAAGGGCTGAAATCTGCAGTCACACTCACCAGCACTAACAGGGAAACCAGCAAACAGCACTTCACTCGAGGAGAAGAGGCAGTCACGAGGATGGGCAGAAAAGAATGCAACCCAAACCACAAAACCACAGATAAAACCAGTCAAGCAGCCTTTGTTATTTGAAAAGGATAATGAAATTGATAACCCTAAACCTAGACAGGAAAATAAATAAGAAATAAGATATGAGGTATAAAATCTAGAAGGAAGCACAACTAGCAGAGGACTTTGTATACACACACACACATCATGCACATATACATATAAACGCACATACAAACATACACATACATATATACATGAATACATACATGCTTGAACATATACAAACATGCATATTACATACACACATACATATTCATATACAAACCTATAAGCACACATATACGTCTGCTCACAAAAACACATGAACACATATATACAAACATGTATATTACATACATACATACATTCATACATACACTCATTCACATACTCTCTCTCTCTCTCTCACACACACACACACACACACACACACACACACATACACTATAAACACAGGCATATACACACAGAGGACTCCGTACACGAGCTAACCATCCCTGAAATGCTATAAACTGTCAAAACATATCCACTGTGAATCACAGAGGATAAAGCCATCACTTCTCTAGCAACCTCACTTTTAGCTAAGCTCTGTTGGGAAACAGGCATTCATGATAGAGGGGTAACACGCAGCCTCTCAGTCCAAAAGCTTCTGGCTAGATACAGAGTTTCCCACTCAGTGTAGAACTTTCAACTCCTGTGTGAGGCTCAGCTGAGCAGGAAACTCAAGAACCATAGGCAAAGGAGTTGTAAAGAACAAAAGGACCCCTATGACTCAATGCCCATGGTTTTGTTAACTGGAGCCCTGTGATGATTTGAATAAGAATAGGACCCATAGCGTCTTATATTTGAATGTTCACCCCCAGGTGGTGGAACTGTTTGGGAAGGATTAAGAGGTGTGGCATTTTGGAGGAGTCATGTCACTGGGGATTTGTTTTGAAGTTTCAAAAGCCCATGCCATTTTCAGTTAGCTTTCTCTGTATCTGCCATGTGATTGTTTCTCCAGATGTGAGCTCTCAGCTACTCTCCAGCATCATGCCTGCCTGCCTGCTGCCATGCTTTCCACCATGATGGTCTTGGACTCTAACTCTGTGGAACTATGGTTCTGATTAAGTACTTTCTCTAATGCATTGCCTTGGTCATGGTGTTTCATTGTAGCAATAGAAAAGTTGCTAAAACAAGCCTCACATAAGCTACATCAGGCAAGGAATGCAGCAGGTAGATGTCTCAGGGACAACCATAGCAACTGAAAACATGGAGACTTTTGACAGCTCTTACCTGACAGGTCTCATTTCTGACCTTATTTGCATACCCATATCCAGCCATTCAGGGTCCAAATTACACCCCATAAATTCAACCATTCCAGGGTTGCAAGAATGGAAGATAGGACAAGAGTTCCATGGAGAAACAAGAAAGTGACCACTAGAGACAGTTTCTGGAACTTCCTGGTTTCTATTCTTCCAGGACATTCCCAAGAGACATATGTCCCAAAGGTTGTTCTTCTTTGAGGTCTTTGCTCCAGTCACATGACTCCAGGAAACAACCAAACAAGGATGTTCATTTCTGCCTCAGCCACCAGAGACCAGCAACTACAGTCTCTGAGACATGCTGGAAACAATAGACCTACAGGCTTGCTCTACAAGAAAAAGCTAGCACCCCAAAGTCCTCTGAGAGCTTTCAAGCTGTAACACTTACAATCCCTTTCTTGGCACTCAAAGCCTGCCAGGAGCATAGGGCTATAACACCTGCAACCTCTTGGCTAGACACTCAGAAGCCTGCTGATGACAGAGCTGGGATACTATCCAGCTCTCTTGGTTGGCATCTTGTTGCTTCCAAGGGCCTCAAGTTCTTACTTTCCTGTTCAAATTGTTATTTCCACTGGGAAAATAAAGTTACTCTTGTTTCATCTGCACACTCCATTTGTAGAGGGAGATCTGTCCAAGATCCTCATTGGAAATGGGAAATGGTCTCATCCCACCAACCCATTCATTCACATGAAAGGCTTCCAGTGGAGAAGATTCTCTATAACGCATACGTATTTGAGGGTTGGGTGTGGAGGCTCTGGGAAGTTCCCATAGCTGTTACCTTCCACAGGTTCTCAATCCTCTCTGAAACGTTTGACAGAAGATGTGCTACCTTTTCCAGGAAATAGGAAAGAGGTTCTTCATGGCCAATAAGATCTACATTCCTGGGACATCTGAGCCTCCTGGAGTCAGTACAAAATGAGGCTGGCACTCCTTAGGACCAGAGAGCCATCAGTATAGCAATATTTCACAGAACAAACCAGACTCATCTGTGTGCATCTGTGCACATGTGTGTGTTGAGATTAATTTAATGTTGGTCCAATTCATCTTAACATCTTTCCTTTTGCTTTTGTCGTTGAGTCTAAAAACGTCTTTACATTGCACTAGATCCCAGTAGCTCCCCGTCATGTATTTTTCTGCAAGTTTTGCACTAGAAATCTCTACATTGAATAAGTCATGAAAGATGGTTTGTGTTGTGGTCTTGCTCTATAGAGGACAGAAGCCTGGAATGTTCCAGTTCTTGCAGTGGTAACTTCATTCACACCAGTAGGATCAAGAAGCACAGAGATTGACAGAGGCCCCTCAAAGAGTTCTGATGTGGGGCCTCCTCTGGTCCTGGAACTACTTATCATCTCTCTAAGATGTTAAAGCAAGCCCATGTCCATATATGGACCCAGGCAGAGGCAGCTATATCACTGAGAACAGGGCCCTTGAGTGAGCCCACAGAAGAGCCACAGAGATGCAGAGGGGCCAGGAAGCACTCGATGGACATTTACAACTGCTGGGATTAAAGTGACATTGACACGAGACTGGGTATCTGTAGGTTGGACAGAGAAGATGAAGCAAAAATCATATAACCCTGCAAGGCAGAATAGGACCTGCAGCAGCATCCTCTCCTGCTCTTCTTGCCAAAGCCTAGGGTGTCACTGACAGTAATTTGACAGAGGCTATTCCTAGCCTAAGTGCAGCACCTCATAAACACCATGGAGATTCTTCAATTGATGCAACACTTCCCAAAGTTTGATGTTAGGAGAGGAGAGCATTTCTCCTCTCTAGAAACCCTCCATGGCCCTTAAACATAAGTTTCTGGTGGGTAGTCACATCTTTAGTCTGTGAATCACTCATACAATGCAAAGTTTGGAAGCTGTCACTGCTATCCTACTTCAAAGAGAGGTGGAACAGCCCTGGGTGCAGGAATGGTTGTGTAAGAAAGTACATAGGAACTGTTTGGTGTGCTTGGTGTAGAAGACTCCTAATACAAAAACTGAAAGTCTGAAATATCCTCAAATCTGAGATTTGGCACATGGAGAAGCTACCATCATTACATAATTCTATAGCACAGACTCTCATTTGTACTTGAAATTATTTTTTAAGATAATACAAAATAATCACCTCGCTATGGATGTGGGGGTGTATTTGAAATCCCTGGTCTCCTTGCCAACAAGATCTCTCATTAGGTACATGCAAATATCTCAGAATGTGATGCAAAGTCTAAAATATGAAACCCTTCGACAACCAAGCATTTCTGGTAGGGGTCATTGTGCTTCTAATAACTGAGAACAACACCAGATATTCTGAAATTCAGCATGGGAAGTAAAGGCTCTGAAAGTGCTTTGTTGACTGGCTGGAGACTGGGAAGACGGTTTTCTGGAGCTCGGGTCGGGGGTCCTGCTTCCAAGAGGTAACTTTCACGTCTGAGCCTAGATCATCTGCCTCACCCTTTACAGTGGAGACTTTCATCACTGGCTTCACACTGACTGCAATTATAATTACTGCACAACATCTCCCTAATAATGAGGGGCCTTCCTAAAAACCACTAGCTCTGAGTTGTAGCCAAGGTCCATGAGGGTTTTAATTTGCAGAGTTATAAATACATTAAAAGCCCCGTGAGCTTCAATTAAAAGATGTTTACTTGTGTAAAATGAAAAGTGAAATGGGAGAGCAGGGCTCCTGGTTAGCAAGAACTTGAAAGAAGACAGGAGGAGCAGGTCCAGCTGTGATCATAAGTGCAAGAGAGATAGTTCACGCCAGCTCAGCAAATCTCCAAAGCCAGAAAAGCAGATTTAATCCTTTTCTGAGTCAGAAAGTGGGGAAAGCACTCTAGTTTCATTCCTGTGACTGTGATTAAACACCCTGACATCAGGCAACTTGGAAGGAGAAAAGGTTTAATATAGCTTACCAGTCTGTGTTACAGCCCATCATTGTGGTGGAGGTCAACACAGCGAATTCTTGCAGCTTGTCACACCACATTCACAGTCACGATCAGAGAGAAAAGCATACATGCTCACATGCTTGCTTGTGTTTAGCTCAGTTTTTCTACTCATACAGGATGGGACCTCCTGCATAGGGAATGGTACTGCCCACAGCAGGCTGAGTATTCCCATATAAATTAACTAAGACAACCCTCCACAGATATACCCACAGATAAACATGGATAATCCCTCAATGAGACTCTATTCCCAGGTGCTTCTAGGTTGTGTTGAGTTGACCAAACTGATCATCACAAGTACCTAGACCAACCTTCACTTGCATCCCCACTTTCTTCCACTTGAAAATCCAAATGTCTTATAGTCTGTTTGGCCATGCCATGCCCAAGCACAGGTTCTTATGCCTATAGCCAGAGATGGGTCCCTTTTGGGTAGGAAGAAGAACATTTTTCCCTCTTGTTTCCCTTCCCTACAAATCTATCACCTTTCAGCTGGTTCAGTGTTTGTGCTTAACTGGATTGTTCCACAGCTCTGGGTCTCCCCTACTCTGCAGTCTGTACAGAGACAATGCAGAACTCAGAATGCGGGCTCAGGATCTGCCCTGAACTTTGTCCTGACCCTCCACGGTGCTTCATCAGATCCTTAATAGTTACATACATCCCCAGCCTCATCTTAGTCCACTAACAACAGTGCTTCTCATCTTTCTTAACGCTGTGACCCTGCAATACAGTCCCTCATGTTGTGGTGACCCCCAGCCATAAAACTATTTTCATTGCTACTTCATAATGGTAATTTTGCTATGTCGTGAGTCATAATATAAATATCTGATATGCAAGATATCTGATATGTGACTCCTGTGAAAGGGAAGTTCAACTCCTAAATGGGTTATAATCTACAGGTTGAGAATTGTCTTAAAAGGATGTGCTTTTCCTGAGAAACACACAGCCCTTCACTGATAACATCCATGCTGCAGGCAGGATCTGTCTCTAGGTTTTTTTTTTCTTCTCCATTCTATTATTTTTCATAAGCTGCTACAAATAAGAGGCCATCACGCTAAATCCCCTCTTCTTGTCAGAATATCAACCTTGGAGTCAGGAGCCTCCCTGATCAAGTCTGACCTCATCTTAGCTCAACACAACAATATCACTAAAGATGTTGCCCAATAAGGATGCATTCACAGTCCCTGGGCATATAAACTTTAGCATGCTATTTCATGGGAGACACAGCCTAGCCCATTCTACTTCCAGAGGAGGTGAATTTTAATCTAAATCCTGACAGGTGATCAGCATGGGTCCAGATTGAGAGCACTATGAGAAGGCTGATCCAACTGACATCAAGGTGGGTGTTAGTGATGTGAGGATCCAAGAAGGTCTTGAACATAGGAAGTAGAAAATGGGACCTGTTTGCACTGAATGAGTATTTTCAGGTTTCTATCGCTGTGTTAAAAACACCTTTAAAAAGCAACTTGGGGAGAAAAAGATTATTTCATCTTACAACTCCCAGGTCACATTCTAGCACCAAGGAAAGCCAAGGTGGGAACTTGAGATAGGAACCTGGAGGCAAGAACTGAAGCAGACGCTATGGAGGAATGCTGTTTATTGGCTTGTTCCTCATGGCTTATTCAGTTCACTTTCTTATATGACTCAGCCCCACTTGCTCAGGGATGACACAGCCCATAGTGAGTTGGGCCTTGCCACATCATTAATCAAGAAAATGTTCCCAAAGCCTTACCTGTAGGACAATCTGGATGGAGGCATTTTCTCAACTGAGGTCTACTCAGAAGACTCCAGCTTGTGTCAAGTTGACTAAAAATCAACTAGCACAGTTGTTTGACCATGATAGAAGGATCAGTTCCCTGGCTGGGAATACCTTCACTTCCCAGTGTTGACCAGAGACCTGTAGGAGCAATGCCCCTGTGACATATTCAGAGTATCTAGAGACAGTATTGAGCACAAATGAATTTATAGAAAGGACCCACAGAGAGATATGTTTGGTAGGGTCTGTGTGGCATGACCAAGCCTCAAAAACAGTGGGTTTCCCAAACAGATATGGCAATGGTCACTTATAGTCACTGTCCATTACTGACATCATGAGCTAAGTCACCATAAGCCAAGCCAGAATCCGCAGATGGGACCAGATGGCCCAATGTGCCTATTTCACATTAAAACCTATAGATACAAAACCTGAGCATGAAGTCTTGTCTTGGAAAGCCTCAGTGTGTATGGAAAGTGAAGGAGTGAGACCCTACATGAGCGTCTGTCTCCCAGGAGCTCATAGGGTCTGGGGAAGATGAACAAGGAGCAAGGAGCATGCCCATGGGACATGATTCAGATGTTTGGAGTTAGGGAAGGTTCTGGAAAAAAATCACTGAAGAACTGCAGGCAAGGACAAAGTCAGATTTCTACTCCAGGAAGGTCTGCTGGCCTCAGATGAACAAGCTCCATAGAAAAAGGATAGAATCCAGTGTCCCCAGAAGAGACTGCTACAATGGCCAAGGTTCTGCAGGTCAGGTTGGACATTAAGTGAAGCAGGAGGATCAACTGGGGGAGGAGTGCTTCCTAATGGCTTACAGAGGATATGGAGGTTGGTCCTTTGCTGGTTGTGGAGGAGGCCAGGCCGACATGGCTGTAAGCTTTCTGTCTGCCTCTGTGTGTATTGGCTCAGCTTTTATCTCTCCATAAGCTCATCACAAGAAAGAGCTCTCGTAACTTCCCTCGCAGCCCTTTTCTTCTCTAAAGGCAGCGCAGGCTCATCCTGGCCAGAAATGGTGATGGATAATAGACTCCAAGAGCTGCTTTAGACGTTGAGGAGTAAAGAAGTAGATATCACAATCAGACACACACCAGCAATTCAGGCAGAAAATACACCCCAGGAGATTACCGTGGGAGATACTTCAGACCCACATAGCACAGCAACAGTCTCGTCTGGGAGTGCTCCTCCAGCCTATCCCCAAATGCTGGGCAGCAGCTGACCTCAAGCCCAAGGAAGAGGGCAGTGAGCTGAACTTTTTAGGAATTTTGCCCCGGGGTTATTGTCTTCCTCAACCCAAGAAGCAATTCCACAAGCAGAAATTGTGGAGTATGTGGGCCATTATATGGGTGGCCTGGGGAGTGTGGAAGCAAAAAAGAGCAATCTAAGCTACAAGGGAGCTTTGACAGTATTTAGTTTGTGTGTTTGTGTGTGTGTGTGTGTGTGTGTGTGTGTGTGTGTGTGTTCATGAGTGTTTATATATATATATATACATATATGTATATATATATATGAACTCTTAAAATTGTTTATTTATTTATTTATTTATTTATTTATTTATGTTTCATGCAGTTCTGTGTGTACCTGGATATAGATATATGTACTGTGTGTACAGTGCCAGAAGAGAGCATTAGATTTCCTGGAACTGGAGTTTCAGATGGTTGTGAGCCACTATGTGGGTGCTAGGAACTGAACTTGGCTTCTCCAGAAGAGCAGAAAGTGGTCCTAACCACTGAACCATCTCTCCAGGCCCTGCGCAAGAAGTTTTTTTGTAATAGAGAAGGAAACTGAGAGAACAGATTATGTGTTTTGTTTCTGAGGATGCTGACTGAGTCATTCACATATTTTATGGTTGAAGGGAGTCATTTGAGGACATTTTAAAAAAATCCTGGTGCTAAGACTGTCTCTCAGACTCATGAACTCAGAGCCTCTGCAGAGGGACCATTGTGGGAGTAGGGGCCGGATACTGACCTTATGGAGTTTAGCACTGTCTTGTGTGTTTGGGGCTCCCTGAACATCTAGTTCACTGACTCCAGGAAGAAACTGGCTTCTTATCCAGGGATGAGCCTGGGAACTTCTCCCTTCTTCCCAGACCTGACCCACATGGGGCTCTGCCCAGCTGCCCATCAAAAGTCATTGGTCCATTTCTCCTGCTTCTTGGAGACACAGGGTCGAGTGAACATGGGTCTTGAGCCCTGTCTGGTCAAAGCCACATGTTGACAGCTTCATCTTGCCCCCAACACCAGCCCTTCTCATAGCAGCCCATGGGAAGTGTGTGGGGCTTCTTACCCATTTGTGATGTCTCTAAATTCTTGGACAACAAGCTTGTTTCCCACCTTAAGACTGTGACTGAGCCGGGCAGTGGTGGCGCACGCCTTTAATCCCAGCACTTGGGAGGCAGAGGCAGGCGGATTTCTGAGTTCGAGGCCAGCCTGGTCTACAGAGTGAGTTCCAGGACAGCCAGGGCTAAACAGAGAAACCCTGTCTTGAAAAACCAAAAAAAAAAAAAAAAAAAAAACTGTGACTGTCCCCTTGTCTTTGTTAGGTGAGCTGAATCAGCAGGTCATGCATATTCTTATGGGGGTGGGGGTGGGAGTGGGGCTGTGTCCATATGGAAATGGACACAGTGATGAAACGTGTTCTCACCTCAGCTCTAGTGGCCGGGAGGTGGGTGAGTCTACTGAAATGGAAATCATATTTATCCAGCACAGTCGCATGTCATGTATGTACCCACTTCTTGGACACTTCACTCCAGGGGCTCTGTCACTGAAGCTGAAGTCTCTTCCATAGGAGCGGGCAGAGAGCCCAGCACAGCTGTCACCTGCTTACTGTGTGATGCTGAGCAGTGATCAAATAGCCAGAGGCCTCAGTCTCTGAGTCTGCAAATTGGAGAGGGGTTCTTTCCTTGGGAATGTTTCTGGAAGGTTTGTTTTTTTGTTTGTTTGTTTGTTTGTTTGTAATGTATGTTTGGAAGATAGTAAGATTGTTACTGTTCTCACTGTTATGACAAAAATAACAAAATACCTGAAAAATAAAAGGACTCAGGCAAGCCTTGATTGAGGCTTATAGTTTGTGGGTAGAGCTATGAGTCTCATCTTCAGTTTGGAAGGAGGGAGGGAGGAGGGAGGGAGGGAGGGAGGGAGGGAAGGAGGGAGGGAGGGAGGGAGGGAGGGAGAGAGGGAGAGACACAGAGAGAGAGAGAGAGAGAGAGAGAGAGAGAGAGAGAGAGAGAGAGACTTCTCCTTTTACGTCTTTCATTCAGTCTGGGACCATGATGCTTCACAATCAGGTTGCTCTCTTCAGTCAAACCTCTAGAAGCCCCCTCAAAGATATACCCAAAAGTATGTCTCCTTGGTGATTCCAAGGCCAATCAATTTAACAATGTAACTTGTAACCCCTTTGACAACTGTACAACCAAATACATTACCATCAATCACAACATTCTGAAACACTGCATCCTCAAAAGTTCCTGGCTATCTCATAATGCAAATAAGTTTACTTTATCTTTAGAGAGTCTCCAAGATCTAATCAATTGTAGTATCATTCAGATGTCCAAAATCTAAAGTTTCTTCTGAGACTCATGGCAATCCTATAACTGTGAGCCTCTGTCACATCAAAAGATAAGTCAAGGTCTTCTATTATAAAAGGGACAAGCTGAGTCATGGAAAGGAGAGACTGTGCTAAAGCAAGACCAATGACCATGGCACAACTTGGAAGTAGTTCTCCTCTGAAAATTTCCTCTGATGAACAACTTAATTCAGACTTACTCAGACATTCAGGATGTGGTGAGATCTTAGACCATTCCTTCACAGAATGTAACATAAGGGGCTTCAAGCCAAATTCCACAGAGTGCCGTGCTCTGTTGCTGTCTTACCTTATTCCCTCGTGACAGGATCTGTCACTGAATCTGGAGCTAGCCTGCTGCTAGCCTCACATGTTCCCCCAACACTGGGATTACAGTTGTATAGGAACATGCCTGGCTTTTTCAGTGGGTTCTGGGTATTTGAATTAAGGTCAGGTCCTCCTGCTTGTATATCAAGTGACCTTACCTGCTGATCCATCCTCCCCACCCCCGGCCACGGTACCAACTTTTGTGATAAGTTGCTTTTCTTGCACTTGGCAAAAGTAACTTAAAGAAAGGTTTATTTTGGCTTATAGTATGAAGGGACAGTTTATCATGCTGGGAAAGTCTTGTCACAAGAGCAGCTCTGGCTGTAACGGCAGGAACATGTGTCAGCTGGCTGTATGCTCTCTACAGTGAGGAAGCAGAAAGAGATAGATGCTGGTGGTGAGCCGGCTTCTTCCTCTTCTCCCTATCTTATTTAACTTGGGTCAGTGTCACCCGTATTCATGATCAGTGTGTCCTTAGTTATGACTCCCTAGAAACATCTTCACAGACACACACAGAGGTATGTCTCCTAGAAGACTCCAAATCTAATCAAGTTGACATAGAGGAAGTAAACATTGGTGTCAGGTGTGTGTGTGTGTGTGCGCACACGATGGCTAAGTTAATTTTTTTGGTTGAGGGAGAATCTCAGTGGTAGAGTGAATACCCAACATGCAGAAGACACTGGGTTTGATACCCAGAACTGCAAATAAATACATAAATGAATAAATGAATAAATAATTTAGAAAACAAATAAGCAAGTTCACATCCTCAAAACCTGTACAAATACTACCCACTTCTCTAGTGGATAACTCGCTACTCTGAACACCAGTCGAACTGTTGCTCCAGGTCACATTGTTGCCTCTATGCAAAGGAGGGGAAGCCTGACCTATCCTTGTCCCCCAGCAGTGCTTGGCCAGAGGAGCCGCTTGGTCCGCCCACCCACTTTTGTGATTGCTAGGGGGCACCAGTTTCAGTGAGCAGTGGGCTGTGTTTTATTGTGACTGAGTAGAGCTAGAAAACTGAACTGCTAGGTGAGAGGTCTCCATTTACTGTTTGCAGTTTGGAAACTGCCTCTTAACCTACTAGGATGTGTTCTCTCATATCCCCAGGGAGGAGGACAATGGCCTTGCTTATGAATAGCGGTGTACCATCTTGTGCTAGCTGTAGTTGGCCGAGCTTGCTGAGCCTGCTGGCTCTCTGGCCACTGGCTTTGTATTTAAATCTTTGCACAAACCCAGTGTGTGACCTTAGACAAGTCTGCAAGTCTCCAAACCTCAGAAATCTCCTGAAAAGAGGAAAAAATGAGTATCTGTGCTTCACAGGGATACCGCGAAGCTCTAACACACAGGAAATGTCTCTGAAACCATGTGGAACCTTCATCAAGACAGATCACAGGTTCGAAGGGTTAAAAGAAGTGGACCACCATCCAAGTATCAAGCAGAGAGATGCCTCTGTTCATAAATGTCATTCTGATCCAGGCCTAGGTAGGTCATTTGGCACTGGGAGGGGGTGCTCTGTAAAGAACCAGTCAGAAGCTGTGGAGGTAAGGGACGATGACTAAAATACCTGAAAGTCACAGTTGAGGAGGGCAGGAACTACTGGAGGAAGCAGACACATGGAGGCAGAGGTGAAGCCCCTTGTCCCAGGACTAAGAAGTGGAAGAGTTTGCCTAATAATGAGACAGGCCCACATAGTCCTAGCAGTGAGAGGCTAGAGGCTCAGTGAGTGGTTAGAGGAGTTACCACTGAAAGGATTAGTCAATGTTGTTCAACTGAAGTAAGGATACCTAAGTCTGGAAAGAAAGAGAAAGAGTTCAGGCCACATCCAGAGAATGGTAGCCTGCTGCCATCTTTTTCAGAATCCTTGGTTGGGTCTAGTAAGTCTGCTATTCAGTGATGAGTATAAGGCAGATACAACAGAACTCAAGTGCAACTACTTCCCACCAAGCAACTCTGGTGCTGCCAGGTGGACCCATGTCTGATTCCTTGGGTAGGAGGTAATTCTTAGAAGAAGGTTTCAGAGATGTGCAGTTCAGCAAAAAATCTGATGTGCCAGACTGGCAATGTGGCTCAGCAGGTAAAGATGCTTGATGCCAAGTCTGATGACCTGAGTTCATCTCAGGAACTCACATGATAGGAGAAAACTGGCATTGGCAAGCCATTCTCTGGCCTCCATACATGTGCCCCAGAACATGAAAATATGCATACAAGTAATTAAATAAAGGAAGAAACAAACAAATGTAAAAAGAAAATCAAATCTCTAAATGCACTAGCAAGCAATTGTTCTAGAGGACACAAAGAGTTTTCTAAGGATATTGGGATCCCCATAAAGCAGATATCAGAGGTTGAACGCAAACTGATCAGAGTAGAGACGAGCTTCTTCAGGTTCCTGGCAACTGAATAGTATTAGTGGGCATTTGGCATAGCACCCAGTGGCATGAGGCAAGCACGTGGTTTGTGTGCAGGAGATGGAGACAAGATTTGGAGGAATGTGATTCTAGATTTTAAAGAGCCTTTGGTAAGCTGTGATATGGGACAGGGAGCTGGTTCAGTCTGCACAGCCACAGAGATAACAGGGAGGGTGTTGCCAGAGCAATAGGAATGCTTATTAGATTTATCCAACTGTACAGACAAAGTGTGTGCAACATTTGTTGAGGAATAAATGCTGTGCCAAGCTCTGGCTGCTACTGAACATAGTTGAACTCACCTGGTCTTTCAAACACATCCCAGGGTACATGACATTGATGCTGGGTAGGGCACAAAAGCTCCAAACACCAGCTTCTTGCCTCAGGTCGTCTGGAAGTAGCAAATTCAGAACACTTGGTGATTTCCTCTGATGTGTGGTCCTGGTATTCAGGACAATGTGTGGTCCCTTATGGGGAACACTTGTACTGAGAAAGAGTATATCCAGAAGAGATAGGATAAAATCCTCTGGGTGTTCACTTTCCAAGCTCACTGGTCTAAGCAATCCATAGATTTTAGCCTCTCCTATGAGATCATGTATTCCAGTGCTCATAATTATTGATGAAATCAGCAGATAAATTCTTACAATAGGGTGAGTCAAACTTTGGAAGCAGGATGTACTGTGAACCAGAACTACCCAGTTGTTGGGATAGATATGGCTAGAATTCTACAAAATGATAAAACTAGATTAACTCCAGAACTCCTGAGCATGTGGAGTGCCTTTATTTTTAGGTCTTCATTGATTCTGAAAATGATTTTTTTTTAGTCCCTAAATTGCAGTAGACCCCAATTATCTGCAAGGAAGCATTGGAAGAATAGATGAGTCCTAGACTACTTGACAAAGATGTTCAATTTCACCTTCAGACAAGAGACAATGGGACAGCAACGGTGGTAAGGAGGGTTGTTACCAAGCAGAGAAGTGGGTGATGTGAGGAATGAGAGAACAAGTGTGATATGAGAGGGAAGTTTGCAGCTTGGAAGTAGAAGAGATGTCAGTGCTCATTAAAGAATGGTATTGGGGACAACATCACTCTCCAATTCTTCACCCAAGTTCCAAGGTCCTGGATTCCAAGAAGAGCTTTTAAATATGTATCTAATTTGTTCTCTCCTTTCCTTTTGGCCTTCAAGCCCCAAGAAATGACATAGTAACACCTCTATCAGAGACTATCATGGAGGATACTGCCCCATCTCCTTTCTTGTTCCAATTATTGTTTTACTCATACAAGCCCCTGCTTGGGCGCCATCTCAGCCTCACATGCATTTCTTATTGCACACAACAGAGGCCAGGCAAAATATCTACTGCTGCTCACTGACACTTTCTACCCTTGTGTGCTACTGTCAAAGATTGTAAAGCTTCTTATACATCTTTTGACTGTTTTCAGAACATCTCCATATTCATGGCAGGTCCCACTTATCAAGCAGGCATGCCACTCCATAACACATAGAAGAATACCTCAATTCTGGGATCCCTCCCATAGCCACTCCTAATCAAGGTGGCTCAGCCTTGTCTCACTATGTATAGCAAAAAAAAAAAAAAAATGCAGCCACTGCCACAGCATAAAGACACACTAGCATATATCATACAGGACAGGACAACTGTGTTATAATTTCCCCTACAGATGTTTCCCCCTCAATGTTGCTCAGCCTTATCTGTTTGGTTTGCAACTCCCAGCCAGGACCATGCAGCCATTCCTCCCCAACTCATCCCCTGTTATGTTCCCATTTGGTTGCCAATTAGACTGTGTGACATCATTTCTGGGAAGATATGAACAAATGTCTACACTTCCCAAGTAAGGAACCAGTGACAAGGCAAATTAGCCAATTCCAACTTGGTGAACAGTGAGATCTGTTAGGGTTGCTTACAGAAATGTGGGTGAGGGATAACCTACAGGAGCAGGAATTACTTAAAGACAGCTGTATCACCAAAGGCCTACATAAGCCTGGGTGGCAACTCACAAAAGCTCGAAACCTGAAGCACATTGAACAGCTTACAGACAGCTCAACTGATGGCTCAGCTGATGTGAGCCTAGACAAGTATGAAAGCTTTATTTTGGTTTATGGTAGCATAGGTGATTGGTCAGCTCTGTTGTTTAGGTACTTATAGCAAAGTAGACATGGAGAATTCACAAGGAACCAACGTGCTCTCCTTATGGAAGCTAGGGCAAAGACTAGAAGCAACTGGAGTTCCAGGGTCTCCTTCAAAGACACGACCCCAATGACTGCCTTCTTTTAAGTAAGTACTGTCTCTTAAAAGTTCCACCAATCTAGATTGCTTTATCCACTGGACTAAACCTTCCACCCCTGGGCCTTTGGAGGAAACTTAGTATCTAAAGATTCACAAGCAATTTGGGCCTTAAAGTTTCAAATGATTCTTGGGTGGAGCTCCATGTTGGATCCCCTCTTTTGGAATAAAAAATAGCATGCAGATTCCAGAATATTCTCAGGTCTTTGCTAGAGGTGTCATTCTTGGATCAACCACAAATAAACTTTGTGTGTTCTCTGGTCTCCAGAACAGAGAGCTAGTATGGAGGGCAGCTGTGTGTGCTATGGAGAAGGATCTGTCTGGAGGGCAGTTTTTGTGCCTATTATCCACAACTGGGAATAACATGCAAGTCTCAGCCAGCATTAGAGTGAGTTTGGACCCATTGTGTTCTAGATACAACCTGCAATGGGTCTTCCCAGCATGACTGGTACTTATCACGGTGACATTCTCTTTGAGGTAACTCTAAGACACACCTCCATGGAACCCAGGTTTAGGTTCCATGGGTCATTTCATCAGTGACTTGACTGTCTGAAGTTTAGTGGCTTCCTCTCTCCACATCAGACCAGCCTAGAGCTGCCTAAGGGCTTGAACTCCCAGTGGTAGCTGAGCCATCAGAAACTAAAAAGTTCTTCTCTCTCTCTCTCTCTCTCTCTCTCTCTCTCTCTCTCTCTCTCTCTCTCTCTCTCTCTCTCTCTCT
>NW_021620773.1:3766568-3823540 GCF_004785775.1 Grammomys surdaster
TCTCTCTCTCTCTCTCTCTCTCTCTCTCTCTCTCTCTCTCTCTCTCTGTTTGGGGAAGATGATCTCTATCTGGGTACCTAGCTCTTAGGGCCTTTATTCCCAGCCCCTAGCCTTCCCTACAGCAACATGAAGCCTTGCTCTTCATACTGTCCCACTGAAATATATTGGCCACTATTCTTTGATTGGATGCAGAACATCTGCACTCCCAGCCAGTATCTTGCCTCAGCTTTTTCTAAATCTAAACTAGTCCAAAGCTGCAGACTGGCCATGCACAGACAGCAGGGAAGAGCTGGCCCACGTGTTAAGTTGGATGAAACCTGAGGGGCTCCCTCCTGCCCTGAGCTGACAGTCTAAGAGATCTAGTTGCAGGAGCCAGGCTAAGCTCCTCCTAGCTGCTACCCTCAGTGGCATCAGCTCTTGGAAAGCATCCCACCAGCACATCCAGGAGCTGCAGCCGTGGAACCCTGATGTGCCCTATTTATTATTTATTCAACTTTGACACTACATTAAGCAACCTCCTGGGGGAAGTGCAATTGGATTCACATGAATTAAAACACATGCAGGGATGCAACCACAACAGGAACAATTTAATTTAAAATGATAGAGCATTGTCACTGGCTTCCAGTGGAAACAAACAAACATATCTCCAACAGAAAGAGAACTCAGGGACGCTTCAGACTCAGAGACTGTGGCGTCCTCTGCAGGCACCTGGCACACGTGGGTTATCAAATCGGAAACAAATAGCTGGACCTGAATCAATGGTTCCCATGGTTCCTGGATTTAGGGTCATCTGTGGAAACTAGCAGGTGGGGCTATGGACATTTAGGTCCTGAGGCACGTTCCCATCACAGTGTCCATTAGACTACCCCCTATTTACAATAGTCCGTGAAAACCTGTCTTCCTTGTATCAGGCCCTGTCCATCTTTAGAGCACCTCTCACAGAAGGGACAGACGTCCCAGCTTCACAGGCACTGAGGAAACTGTTTCTCCACTGACATAGTGTAGCATCATCCCAGGCTTGTGGTTTACTTGCCTGGAGGTCTTATTGAATTCCATGTCTCCTTTGCTCTTCCTTAGGAGGTGTGAATGACCAGCTGCTAATCCCAGGACACCCATCATGGACTGCAAATGTCCACAGTTCTCTATGATATACTGTCTCTGTAGCTGCAGATCCTTCTTGAGTGTTCTGGAAGTGGCTGCTGGGTCTTTTGTCCCTCACAGACCTTTTGGCATGTATATGGGTCACACCCCCTTCCTCAGCCAATATGCTCCCTTTTCCTCCAACGCACCAGCAAGGACAAGGTCCTTGTCCCAAGTCTAGGTCGTTACCCAAGTTTCCCTGAATGTCTGAGATGGATGAGCAGACACTACTAGGTACTGAAAGGATGTACATTTCATTTTTCTGTCCAATACTGGAGCTGTGTCTATGGTCAGAACGGAAACATTATAGTGGGCGTGAAGCAAAGCTAAGAGGCAGAGGTCAGAGGCTTTCAAAACAGGTAGAGAAAACGAAAGAGGCAGGCTGGTGCCGTGTTTGTGTTTGCATGGGAGCTGGCATGTGGGTCAGGTAAGGGTTGCTGGAGATACAGGCCTCATGTTCACAGGAGCATGAAGCCCCAGCTTCTAGGAGGACATACAGCTTGGCACTGCAGAAACCTGAAGTCAAAGGCTGAGAAGACAAATTCATTTAATTAACAACCTGAGGCCCCGATTTCTGTCTAAACCCACATATGGAATTCATGGGAGAAAAAAAAAGACAGAAAAAAAAATCACAGTTGTCAGTCATGGCCTGATGGAGACTGATATTTGGGTCAGACATCTGTGCATGAAACAGAGGCAGCTCGTGGGCATTCAGGAGAGGAGGAGAGTGTGGGCACCTTTTGTGGAGGCTGGCTATCAGCTATAAATGATCCCTAAAGCTCAGGCAGGTCACAGGATCATCTGAGTCATTGAGGATTGACCCAGTACTAAAGCAATTATGGGGAGTGATGTTAATTGAAGCCTTGCAGAACCAGGAAGAGCCCTTTAATGAAGAGGGTATGAAGTAGAAAACTCCAGACATTCGGAGGAGCACACAGAAGACCAGGCAGGGCCAAGACCTGAGTGGCTCAGCAAGCCAAAACAGCAAGAGTCTGTCACTTACACATACAGCCAGACAAAGAGAAGCTGGTGGAGATGGGAGGCTCGAAGAGGCATGTCCTCAGCTATCTTACTTCTTCAGCACTCCCTGAAGGGCACAGTTTACCCACTTGCCTGTGAGGCTTCTATGGATGTCTACAAAGACCCCAGCATAACTATGAGTTGTGTCTCTTTATAGCACATAGAGAACAGAGCTGCAGGAAGCAGTTGTCTGTGAGTACCCTGAACAAGCAGTGTTGACCTCCTATGTGATGTGCAGGCCTCTGGGAATCCATAGGCATCTTTCCTGATCATTCATATGAATGCTGCTCAAGGACCAGCTGAAAAGCTGGTTCATGGACCGCTGTACCCATGCACCCTGCATAATCTCTGTAACCCTGCATCTCTGCATCCCTACATGGGGAAGTGAGGCTGATAAGCAGCCAAGCACCAACACCATTTGATGCATTACATTAAGTCAGTTTGTCTCCAAAATAAGCTTCTAGGAGAAAGGCAGGGGCAGATGTTTCTATACCATTCGGGACCCACTAGGCATAATGTCAAGGAGCTCACAGTTCTTGGCTAGCTGATCAATAACAAAAGGGAGACAGGAGAGGGGTTAGGAGAAGAATGAGCAGTCCAAGTGATGGCTTAGTGGGCTAAGAGATGAAGGGGTGTAGAGTATACGAGTGGGTAAAAGTTAGGTGGGTGGATGAGTGGATGGTGAATGTGTGGATGTGGGGAAGGATAATTGAGCCAATAGATGAATGTGGGTCGGGTGGGGAGTGGGTGAATGGCTGAGTAAATATTGGATGGGCATGTGGAGGATGGATTTTGAGTAGGTTGATAAGCAGATTAGATGCGAATGATTAGATAAATGTGTGAACAGTGGATAACGGAAGGGAGAAGAAAGATGGATGAATAGGTGGGTAGATGGGTGGATTAATGGCTGATGGGTGGTTGGGGTGAATGGTTGGATGGGTGAGTGGCTGGATAAATGGAAGGAAGAAGTCAATAATGTGTAGGTGAGTGGAGGCAGTGGAGGAAGAGGCCAGTAAATGTGTAGACAGATGGACTAAAGGGTGGGTGGACAGATGAACGGACAGGCATGAGGATAAATGAACCAGCAAAGCTGGCTGTTGTAAGGGTTGGTGACAGGAAATCATTTGAATACAAATCAGCGTGACCAGGCCACCCATTTTACATATGAAAGAGGCTTTGAAGGCCCTTACAGCCTCACTTTTACAAGGAGACACCTGTTCGCTCCTTCTCATTAACGCTGGCTCTTTAATACCAATACAAACGCGAGAGCAGCGTGTAATGGCAGCTGCCCCCAGCAGTAGGACAAGCTCCACCCCTTCACACAGAGTTGTCTATCTCAGATCCTCAAGGTGACCAAGACCTGACGATGCTCTGCCTGTTTCTATAGCCTTATCAAGGGATAATGCCTTCCCGCTGAACAGCACATGCCAACAAATGGCCAGCTGAGAGACAGAACAAGCAAATGGATAAATTATGGCCTCTGCAAGCTGACTCAATCTCTCTGCAAAATGGCTTCTCTGCACCTCAGAGTGTTGTACTGCTGACCTGACCAGTAGCTGTTTAGTGCCCTGAGGAGTCTGGGGACCATAGATAAGCAGGGGATGATGGGGACACTCAGCTCAAAACTGATCCCCTTCAGTCCCTAAAGGACCAGCCAGAGCCATGTGAAAGCATCTGCTCCTTGGTCATTTGAAGATGGATAGTCCTCTGAGTACTGGAGGGTGGGAAAGGGTACAACACAGCTCCCAGGCTCCTGAAGAGGACCTGGACTAGGAGCTGTAATCCAGAGCAAAGCACTGCCTGGCCTCAGGCTTGAGCTCCGCATCCCAGTGAGTGCCCCGCCCCCTTCATGTGTTCTGTCCCTCCTCCCTCCTCTGTCTCTGTTCTATTTCCTTGAGTAAGCACCTTTCTCCAGCAACTCCAGGGACTAATGCTGCAACTCAGCAAACAAACCAGAGGCATAAATTCTCAGCACTGTAAACACCATTGTAAACATCACAAATCATTTGACCTGTTGGCGCTTTCGCTTGTCTGTCTGTCTGTCTGTCTGTCCGTCTATCTGTCCATCTGTGTCTCTGTGTGTCTGTGTGTGTCTTTGTGTGTCTGTGCATAGTAATATGGAATTTCAAGTGTAGAGACATATAAGTGCACTTGTGTATGCACATACAGTATTTATTCAGTTCTAATATAGTGGCCAGCAAAATATACACTGGAGTGGATGTCTGCCTAATAGTCAAGAGGGAATAGAGACTGTGGGTTTTTATACCTAAGAGACTGAGTTAGACCCATTCCCTCAGTTATTAACAGCTGGCCAAGACTCCCCAACCCAACTTGGATTACCAGTCCAAGATCCTCTTTGGAACAATGGTCTGTCCTAGAGTCTTCAAGACCTCAGCAGTCTCTGCCACCAAGTGGCATTAGATGTTCTTAAGTGACAAGGAATGCTGGCCTATGAACCCTTAAATACATACATACTGATGGGTGTTTGCTGGGACAAGGATTCTCAGGATTCTGTGAGGATGAATAATGCATGCCCAGTGCCCGAGGCTGACAAACAATAAGGCATAGTGTGTTTGGGGAGAAGATGACACAAACCCATAAATAACCGCATCCCAACAGCAGGCAGACATTTCCATTTGCTCCGTGGCATGATGCTGATCTTGCCCACCTTCCCTTGGGGATGCTGACTATTCTGCACTGGTGTCCCTCTGGCTGGCCAGCCTCCCCTGACTGCACTGCCCTGCCATTCTCTGATTAAAATGGGGAAAGTGTGATAAGCCTCCTGTCCTAGTTTTCTCCTCTCCCTATCTCTCCTACACAGAAAACTGAGGGTTCAAGACTCACCCTCATCCCTTAAGGACTGAGGCATGTTGCTTGTACTCCCAAGGGCTGTGAGGACAGGAAGATTGACAAAGAAGCTTGTCTCGGCGACAAGGGTTCTTTCAAGGCCCCTGTGTCTGAGCATGATGCCCCAGACTAAGTGCTGGAAAGAAATGAAGACGGACATACTCATGACACAGGCGGCCATGTTTCCCTGAGAATCAGCTCATATCTGTTGCCCACATCACTGGGGCACTACCACAGCTGAACTTTACAGTCCCAGGTGGCCCATGTGGGGCTGAGGGCTGACAAGCATCCTTGAGCGTGGATGGAAGCCAGGTGCTGCTCTCCTAGGGCTTGAGATTTCCAGGATGAAGCATGGTTCATTGAGGCCTAGGGGGCCTGGGAGGTGATCAACCTCCCCCATCTTTGAAACAAGGATGAGAAGCTGTGATGTTGAGAGTTCTCTGACTCAGCCTGGAGGCTTATAACTCTGACCAAGGAAGTATAGAGAACTTATTAAATAGTACTCAATAAATTTAGATCCTGTCAGAATCATTTTATTTTAAAACATAGGATTAATAGGAAGAAAATGATAAAAGTTATGCCTGGGAGGAGTGCTGGAAACCCACTGGTTTTTAGTGTTTTCTGATGCAACCAGGTGCGTCAGCACTGTGAAAGCTCCACGGGGGCCTCCTCGCTCTGACAACTTCCTCCAACCCAAGCTCCCGAGACCCGGTGGCATAAATAAACTTCCAGGGAGAATAAATCTTTGGAACCGACAGGGACAAGAACATTTTCACAGTTTCACAAGCTTGCAAGTGCTGTTTGCATTGAGGATGGGACAACCAACTTGGCACGCTATAAACGGTCCATAATGATGTTCTTACAAAGCAAACCAAGGTCCACAAAATAACGGTGTGCACCAACGAGGATCACGCAAACCTGTTATACCAATGCTCCAAATACAGACACAGCTGAGAATGTGCCTATGTGTATGTGTGTACATGTATGTGGGTGAGTGCATTTGTGTGGGGTTGAACCTGTGGGTGTAGGTGCATTCCTGTACGTGAGCAGGAATGTGTGTGTCCATGTGTGTATGTAAGTATGCATGTGTGGATGTGGGTGTACACATGTGAATGTGCACATGTACAAATGTGAATGAATATATATGTGTGTGTGTGCATGCACATGTACATATAGGTACCCGTCTGTGTGCATGTGTGAATTTAGGTTTGCATGTATGAATGCATGCACATAAAATTATGAATACACACATGTATGTGTGGGTATGTACATGCATGTGTGTGCCTCTATGATTGTATGTATGCATGTGCATGTATAACTGTGGGTATGTGAATGTATGTGTGTGCATGTACGAGTGTGTGTATGCATATGTGTATGTAAGGATGCATGTGTGAATGTGGGTGTACACATGTGAATGTGCACATGTATGAGTGTGAATGAATATGTATGTGTGTGTGCATGCACTCGGGCATATGTTCCTGAGTATGTATAGGTACCCGTCTGTGTGCATGTGTGAGTTTAGGTTTGCATGTATGAATGCATGCACATAAAAGTATGGATACACACATGCTGGTGTGAGCATGTACAAGCATGTGTGTGCCTCTATGATTGTATATATGGATATGCATGTATAACTGTGGGCATGTGAATGTATCTGTGTGCATGTACGAGTGTGCATATGCATATGCATGTATAACTGTGTGTGTGTGAATGTATGTATGTGCATGTACGAGTGTGCATATGGATATGCATGTATAACTGTGGGTATGTAAATGTATGTGTGTGCATGTATGAGTGTATGTATGCAGGCACGTGTATAACTGTGGGTTTGTGAATGTATGTGTGTGTTTGTGTGTGAGATAGTATTTCATTTTTAGACCTGTCATCTCTTGACTCCTTCTCTGTCTGGAGTTTTATATGACTTGTGCAGTGAGCAAACCTATAAGGTTGAGCATGTGGATTTTGGAGGGTAAGAACACATGCTGAACACTGATACACTTTGGTTTATCATCTTGACAGTTTGAATTCCCACAGTGCTCATCCGCCCAGTCCTACAGAGGTGTTTATTCTGTTTGCTGGGCAGAATGGAAAACCTGTCTGAGGAAACCTCTTGCACAGTATACTGCAGTGCTTTGCATAAGCCCCAGGGCTACTGAGAGCTGCCTTAACGCTTGAGCTTGGCTGTCCCTCACATGGCAGTTGCTAGTAACAAGACCTGATTTGGGAACAGAGAACTTAACCTTTGAACCCTTCAGAGGGCTTTGTTCTCCCTCACCACTTCAGCTACACCAGGTGACTCACCATCTAAGTGGGTCAGAAGAAACATGATGTCTTTGCAGCACTTGAATGTTCAACACAAAACATTCAATGCACACTCTACCACTAGCTTGTGATATATGGTAGGTAGGGTATTTGTGTGTGTGTGTGTGTGTGTGTCTGCATGTGCTTGTGTGTCTGTGTGTGTATATGAATGTATGTGTGTGCTCTTGTGTATGGCCACAGAAAATCTCAGTTGTCATTCCTTCAGAGCTGTTCATTTTGCTTCTAGGGCTTACCAATATGGCAAGATTGTCTGGCCAGGGAGGCCCGAGGATCCACTCATCTCTGACTTCTCTGCAATCAGATTGCAAGTGGCTATCTCCGTATCAGGCTTTCTCATATAGGGCCTAGGGGTTGATCAAGTCCTCATGCTTGTACAATGAGCACTGCATGACTGAGCCACTTCCCAGCCCCCACCATCACTGCAACCCATTTTAAGGAATGCTAGAGAAAAACTGGTTTTCTGAGGTAACGTTGTATGACCAGGGTTTGTGTCTATGACACAGACCAGCATTGTGTGCTGGAAACTGTGGCTTAGGAGAGCACACTAGGAGAGAAGAATGATTGTGTACCCAGAACATGACGACATGATATGATCAGAGAGGGTAAACAGCTCATGAGAACAGACATCCCCAGATCAGCCAAAATGACTCAGCCCGGAAGTACCTAATGACAACAGGTGGACACTCCCAGGGAAAGGCAGACAAAACTGGGATTATTGTTCCCCTAAGTATACAACCTTTCCCCCACCACAGCAATCCCACCACAGCAATCCCACACATACCCCACAGCTGAGTTCAGAGACACCTCACCCAGCCATTACAAGGTAACTTAGCTACCATTATGCATATGGAGTCTCATGCATTTGTATACAACCTTCCTGTCCATCTACAGCTCACTCAGAAACCATCCTGAAGGATCAGGACAGCCTCCTGCTTGAGGAATGACATGGGAGTCCAGGACTGTTAAGATAGTCTAGAGACATGAGTGTCACCTCAGCTACTCCCCCAAGGTCAGAGAGGCCTGTATCCCATCAGGCTCTCCTGCTTCTTGTGCAGGCTGAACACTTCTCATTTCTCTCTTCTCGCCTCAGAAGGCTAATACAGATCCCAGTTGAAATATTGGCGAGAACGGGCCACACACTTGTAAATCTTGTCATCACCGTTCATTCACTAAAATATTTATTAAACAGTTCTCTCGTTGCGGGCATTAGTCTCGGTGTCACAAACACATTAATGGAGCCTCCAGGAAGAGGATGCAACATTGACATTCTGGTTGGGTGGCAGGCAGAATATTCAGTGTATCAGGGGTGGCACATGCTGCAGATGAAAATAAATCATGCCCAGCTTTGTGGAGGGACCAAGGTCGAGGCCGGATCGCTGTTTTAAATGGAGCCACCAGGTGTGGACTACAGATGAGGTGAAATTGAGCAAAGAACCAGAGGAAATGAAGCCGCGATTGCCAGCCTTCTGGTCAGAGTCGTTGGGTTTGACAGTCAGCCCCTTTTACATCCTCAGTACCACTCATCAAATTTTATCCCTCGATTGAAGCCTGCAAAAAAACTTTTCATAAAGTTTCCAAGAACTTTCCGTGTGATGGAAAAACACGGTAGTTTCTAGACTTTGAAAGTGCTGAGGGGTGACAGTCCCTTCCGGCTGTAAGCATAATGTCGAAGTTTACGGTGAGTCCATCTCAGGTGATGAAATAGACAGGCTGCAGAGCCCTGGACACAGGCAAAGCATCACACATAACTGGACCACGAAGGAAACCATCAAGGTCTGGTGGGAAAAAAAAAGTTCAAGGTGTGAGTAAGCAGGTTATTGGGGCTACTCGTGATCACTAAGTCTCAGGTTCTCTCTCAGTGTGACAGAGTAGGATGTCACCTGCCATGCCAGGTGTTCAGACACGCTGGGAGGCACCAAGAAATGATTCCTGGATCTTGTGCACACCTGGGGACTGAACCCCTAAGAGTGATAGGGGGCAGATGCAGGAGACTTTGAACTGGAAAAATGGTCTGCTGTGCTCAAGTAGGAGTAACATGGGAGGTGACAAGGAAGCTGTGGCCCAGGGCTAGAGGGGCTGAGGCTCATGTGCTTTACTGTTGCTGGTCAGTATTCATTGTCAACTTGACCCAACCTAGAGTCACTTGGGAAGAGGGAACCTCAGTTAAGGAATTGCCCAGATCAGATCAGCCATGTCTGTAAGAGATGATCTTCCTCAGTGAGGTGATTGATGTGGGAAAGCTCATCCCACTGTGGGCGGTACCATTCCTAGGCAGAAGGGCCTAGGGTGTACAAGAATGTGCCTCTACAGTTTCTGCCTCAAGGTTTCTGCCATCAGTTTCTGCCTGTCTTCCCTTTCATAGCCTGCCAGACTATGATGTGAAAGTGTGAGTAGAGACAAATCCTTTCTTCTTCTTAAGTTGCTTTTAGTCATGGTGTATTTTACAGAAAGCAAAGTGGGACACATACCTCACCTGGAAAATCTCCTAGTATATAAGCAGGCTGAAATACATTTTGTATGTGTGTGCGTAAATCTCCCAATATATAAGTAGGTTGTAATACATTGTGTGTGTGTGTGTATGTGTGTGTGTGTGTGTATGTAGACATGATTGACTGTTTCATATTCACATAGAGACTGGAGTATCTTCAATCACTCTCTACTTTTATGTTTTGAGTTAGGGAGCCTGAACCTGGAGCTCACTGTTTTGGATAGGCTCGCTGACCAGCGAACTCTTGGAACCTACCTAACTCAACAATCCCCTTCTCTAGGACTAGGATTATAGGCTTGTGCCACCACCGTGCCATGCCCGACTTATACATGGGTTTTGGAAATCCAGGATTCACTCATGCTTGTGCAGTAAGGGTTGTACCTACTGAGCTATTTTCATCCTCAATCTCTGAAGTCAGTTTTGAACAAACTATCAAATGTGTCGTGTGTCGTGTGTGTGTGTGTGTGTGTGTGTGTGTGTGTGTGTATGTGTGTGTTACTGAGGGCTGTGCTATCTCAGAACCACTTCATTGACCATGGACTCCAAGGTCAGAGCTATGGCAGGGGAGTGACTGCAGAGGGATCTGACCCAGAACTCTTCCAGTGCCCTCCCACCATGGAGAAAAGGGCCAGGAAATAAAATATTCTCCACTGTACTAGGGTTCTCTAGTTCAGTGGTTTCTCAACCTTCCCAGTGATGTAACCCTTTAAAACAGTTCCTCGTGCTATGGTGACCTCCCACCATAAAATTATTTTCATTGCTACTTCATAACTGTAATTTTGCCACTGTTATGAATCATAAGTAAATATCTGATACACAGGATATTTGATATGCAACCCCTGTAAAAGGGTTGCTCAATCCCCCAAAGGGTTGCTCTAGAGCCTTTGCCCTAGAGGAACATAACTGATATAATGACTATGTATACCTTAAAGGGGATCTTATGGAGTGGCTGTCCTCTCACATTTGCAGGTACACCATGTCACACATCACACCCCCCTCAATAAATAAGTAAACAGATGGAAGAATAGGGTTGATCTGCTTTCAAACCAAATAAAGCATGGACTTGCCTGCTTCTCTTTCCCTGACTCATCCTCATAAACAGGCTCCACCTTTTCCGTATCTGGGATTTCCATTCAGTGGAAGCCAGGAAAATAACTTTGCAGTAATAAAAGTCATTATCTAACTGTCTACGACTTCAAATAATGATGAACTATGGCAATAAATAATTGTATATAAGAAAGAAGTCAATTTTACTCAAGAGAGGAAGGGAGAGGACTGTTGAAGGGGTCAGGTCTATTTTATACAGAATTTTCCACAGCAAACATCAGTTACATTTAATTTTTTCTGAATAGTGTATAGTTTAAATTGCCTGAACAGAGGACAGGGAGAGTGGAAGAGAGCACCCACGATCATCCAGAGAGCAGCACCTGAGAACAGCTGTGGAAATAGGCAAGACTTAGGTGACAGGAGGTAGCAAGGCAAAGCTTGATTCTCTGCTGGGGGACAAGGCACAGAGGAAAGGGAGGGGGAGGAGGAGAGGAGGGGAGGAAAAGGGAAGAGCAAAAAGAGCAATACTGAACATAATGCAAAGAACTTTTGAGAATTAATTAAACTCATGAATCACTGTATAGAGCCTAACAGATCCAACAAGGAGAAACAGAAATAAATACAGAGACCAAAAATGAAAAGTCACAAAATCAAAGGAGAGGAGACTAAGAACAGCCCTGTTGCCTGAAAGAACGGGGCTTCTGACCACTGTCCTCAGCAGTGAGCACAGACTTAGGCTCTGCCCTCAGAGAGCCAGCCAAAACCATGATTAACTGTATAGCAAATCCTGTCCAGATGGTCAGACTTGACAGTTATCTCACTCATGAAGGCTACTTCATATATGTATTTACATGTACACACACAGTCACACTCATATGCACACATACACACATACATATACACATAGACACACAGATTCAGATTCATATGCACACATACATAGATACAAAGATATATATGCATGCAGTTACACACACAAACATACACACACACACATGCACACTGTCATACACGGATACATTCACAGACACATAAATACACAGACAAACCACTAAACACATATACACATGTGTAAACACACACACAAACACAAACACACACATTTTAGAGAAACAGAAAATGCCCTGGAAGGATTGCGGAGTGAAGAACATGGTCACCACATCAGAAGCCCAGAGAGACTATTGATTTTATAAAACAGTGAGAGATATCTGGTTTCTGGAGCTAACAGAACTTCGGTGCTGTTAATTAGTCATGAAAATTGATTGTAAGGAAGCCATGTTGGGAATAAAGGTTCAATTCCCAAGCAGTAGCTGTTCTACACTTGACAGATGGGCCCTGGTTGGGCTTGGGTCATTGCTGGGCATTGGATTTCTAAGGAATATACCGACCCTTGCTCAAGGGCCCCTATAAGCACAGTGGTGAGTTATCCCTTCACAAATGGCTGTCCCAGCACGATGCTTGGGCTGACTAAGACACTCCTGGTTTCTCCAACACAACCAGCAATGTTAACCTGTCTTAGTTGCTTTTCTATTACCATGACAAAACACCATGAAGAAGGCAACTTATGAGGAAAAAAAAACATTTAGTTTTGAGTGCACAGTTGCAGGGGATTCGAGTCCATATCAATTATGGTGGGAAGCATGGCAGCATGCATGTCAGTGACACTGGAGCAGTCACTGACAGCTCACATCCTGACCCACAAGTAGGAATCAGACAAAGCTAACTGGAAATAGCATGGGTTTTTAAGATACCCAAGCCAGCCCCCTACCGACACACCTCCTCTGACAAGGTCACAACTCAACCTTTCCACAGCAGGTCAACCAGCTGGGGATCAAGTGTTCAAATATATGAGCCTATGGGGGCCATTCTCATTTAAACCGCTACAACCCCTGAGAATCGTCAGGTGCTAGTTTTCCTGTCAGTCAGCTTGTTCACTGAACCTTGGTACATCTCTCTGAAGACAGCGTCCTTCAAGGCACTTGCCTCCCTGACTCTCCTCTCTAGGTACAACTCTGTAGTGGGGTAGCTATCTTCAAAGTCAATTCCCTGTTCCCTTCATCCAGAATCCTGGCCTCCAGGAGTTACAGCTTCCATTTCCAACCTTGGAAATGGTTTCTAGCTCAGCTCTCTTCCCAACCCAGAACATCCGTGCCCTCACACTGCCACAAATGTTCACAGAGACATTGGTGCCATCGTGCATGTGAACACAGAGACACATCCCAGCATGTGATGTAAAATCATGTGTTCTCCATCATGACCCTCTCTACCTCCCCATCTTGCATGGGGATTTCTTGCCTTATGGATCTGTGGTTCCCAGGAACCCCACCTCATGTCCACTGTATTGCTCTGAACTCTTTAGAGGGACAGAGAACTTTCAGGGTGTACATATGTAATAAAAGACCATCTGGAATATCTTATAGGATACAGGCTGAGCATCCCAAAATGGCTGTCTTACACTAGAAATGCTGAGAACCTGGTAACTAGTCAACCTTCAGAGTGACTATCTCAGCAGTACCATTCCTGCACTGTATGCTGGAGGGCTCCTGAAGCTGTCTTGATCTTCAGTGCACCACTGGATGGCTGAAGATGCCATCTGATGGCAACAAAGAATAATGGTAGCCAGAAAAGCCATAGACCCACTCACCAGCAGGAAGCAAGACTGGCAGGGAATCAAGGCTGCTGTTTCTGCAAACCTCTTTCTATCTGGGTCATTCCTTGGAAGGCGCCTCCCACTCTAAAGAAGGTTCTTCTCCCCTCATTTAATCCTTGATTACAGGTATTTCTGTTGTCATTATCACTATGGGTGCTCAACAGAACTAGGGCAGAGTGGGCACCACGATCTGACTCCTTCAATCCTGGAACTTGACAACTTCTTTCCTTCTTTATAGAAGCCTGAGTTGACTTTATAGAAGCCTCAGATGACTCAGCAGTTAAAGGCCCTTGCTGTTCTTCCAGAGGCCCTAGGTTCAGTTTCCAGCACCCACATAAGGGTGCTCAGAACCTTCTAGAACTTCAACTTCTAGGATTCTGACATCCTGTACTGGCCTCTGAGGGTGCCCACACACCCACACACATGTGTCATACACAAACACATGCACACAGATAAAGGCTAAAATTAGAAACATAAAATGTACCCTGCATCTGATCTTTTAGTCCTATAAGATGAAGCTAACTAATACAGTGTCGTCACCAAGAGACACATATTCTCTGGTTCTTTCTCTTTTCCTCTCTCCTTCTTTGTGAGGGGGAGAGACCATGAAAGACCCTAATAGAAATAAAAAAAATGAGAGAGTTGAATCTTTAATTCAAAGTGTGTGCATGTTAGTGTGTGCATGTTACTGTGTACCTGGATATGTGCATGTGTGGTGAGGGATTGTGGGAAGTGGGATTATAATCACCAGACAATAGACCTACTCCAGTCTTTATCCAGAAATCTGACTCTGCAGAACCGTGAGGACGAAAGCTTCATTTGCTCAAAGCACCCTAGGGTGTGGCACTAGATCACAGTACAATGATCAAGCCAGCAGTACTGTACTATGCTCACAGGTCACATTCTTCTCCATGTGACGAGGGCAACCATAGTTGAACCCTGTGTTCAGTTAGCAATGTAATACCTTCCCAATGCAAAGCACAGAACGTAGTGGCTCTGGTAATCAGATGGCAAGGTTTCCATGGTCACACAGCTGCTGGGCGGGGTTCTGCGGTCGCCAAGGTGGGGCTATCAGTCCACAGATTCTGTCAGGCCTCTCCCTCTATCTCCTTCCTTCTTGCTATTCTTTGTACTTCTTGCTAGCTTTGTCATCTAAGATTAATATTTATCTGGATAATTATTTTCAAATAAGATAAAAACCAATATTTCAAACATAAGCTTTTAGACTCCGGCAGGAAACTCTGTATATTTCTAAAATCATCCATCAAACCCACTCTGGCTTGAGACATGCATCCTCAGAGCTCCCCAGTGAGCACCGTCCAGGAGTTCCTTCCTGTACTGAGTGTAGGCTTTATATTGAGTATGGCTTCACACCTACCTCTTATACCAGGTCGTTGAGAATGCCCGAGAGTCACTGCATGCTAATTGGCTATGGGGAGCCTGGCTGGAGTTATTCTGTGGTACATGCAGTAGAGGGAGAGTAAAGCACACAGGTTTCAACCTCAAGATGCCTTCCTTCCATCTTCAGCTTTTGGATGCTCTCATACCTCCCCAGAGGGGATCCGATTTTCAACCACCCACACGCAAGGCTTCAAGCCTTTCCTTGGCATCCAAATGGCTCTCATGGTTTCTTCAGGCAGCTTGGCTGATTGCAGAGACTCCAGTGCTAATGTGGCAGCAGCCCTTTTCATCCCAACTTGCCTGTCCCTGAACTGTCTGCCCAGTGGGCTGTGCATTGCTAAATAATTAAAGTACAGTGTCCATCTTACAGAGAAGTAGAAAATGCACATTCTAAGACTTATTTATATGTTTTGTTTTAAACATACTTTGCTCTTTATTAGGAGACCAGGAAAAGAACAGCTGACTCCCTAGGGAGGTGTTTGAAGCTCCAGTTCTCAGATGGTTTTCAAGTTCACGTTGGGCTGCTTTACTCTTGTTTAATGATGCCCTGCAGCCCCGGGCTCTGCAGGTGGCTGCCATGGCCCCATTGGAATGGAGGCACCTGCTTTCTCTTTAAAGTGTCGGTCTTCAGGCCCCTTTCCACTTAGGATGAATCAATTAGTGCGAACAGTGATAATTGAGACCCAGCAGCTCCAGTTACCTAAACTGATCACGGGGGCTTAGCTTGAGGGAAAGAGATCAGAGATCCAGGGGCGCTAGTACAGCTACAAGAGCGTGATGTCTTTGCAGGGGACCTGAAGATCAGTCCTAGCCGAACACCAGCATCTATCACTTACAACTGTGTCGTTCCAAATGGGCGCTAGTCTGAGGTGAGAGCAACAGAGAGTCCAGGAGGTTTCACAGGGTCTATCCTTAACCTCTGAACTCTCAGCTATTGGTTATTTCTGAAAGGAGGAGTACTGTCTTTGGAACTGGGACTGTTATCAGAAAATGTAGACTTCCACCCAGAAATTTCCAGCAGAGTGTCTGGGGGAGAGTGTCTCATACCTGTAGTCTCAGCACTGTAGGCCAGAGGCAGGATCACCTGGGGTCTCCAGGGTTTCTAGCCTGTGCTCGACCAGAAACCAGGCTGCCTCAAAAGGCCCTACACCTACAGCCTGCATGACTAAAGGCTCTATGCTTTCTTATTTCTACTTCCTATTCTAACCAGAGACACAAACCAAAGTATTTAAATGTTCAATGACACGAATTTAAAAGGCTTCCTTGCCACATGCCTGTGACAACATGAAGTGTTAGTAAGGGCCACACATTCCATTCCTGTCCCTAGTTAGACCCTTCCATGACTCCTGTCATGATGCAAATGGTAACTTTCACCCACTGGTGTTTGGAAAGTCAGATGGGAACCTACTTGAACCCCAGGTATTTCATGTCCTGTGCCAGATAGATGCCATTGGTCTTTCTGAATATGTACAATGGTGGCCACAGCCCCAGAGTCAGTTGTGCCTTTTGAGGGTGCTCAGTAACGCCTGCTCTCACCTTACACTGTACCTCAGTCCCAGCAGACTCAGTACCAGGGATAAACTCAGATGTGATGCAGAGAAATCACGTGGGGAACCTCTGTGGTGGTGCTGGGAGGCAGAAGGTGGCCCAATATGCCAAAGCATCTAAAAGAGCCTGTTGGCAATTGCAAATGCCCTCACTTCACAAGGCAGAGGCCAAGACCCCTGGGTCTTCCCCTGTACCTTGTACCATGTAGCTTCATGAGAGTCCCACCACAGCCAACCGTGCATTTTGTGTTTCTGTTATGGAATAATTCCTTGATCCAATTCTGTTCAAACTCCTTCAACTCAAAGCCTAGCTAGACCTGTTCTTTCTGCCCCAGGCAGCATGATACGCAGCTCCCACCCCAATCCTGATGTGCCTGTCAGTAACAAAGCTTGGCTAAGATAGATTGAATTCATCTAAAATTTAAGAAGTCTTAGCAGGGAGGGAGGTTGACCTTTCAATCATTGACAGCTGCCTGGGTGATTTTCAATCCAGAGGACCGTCACCTGGTGCAATGACATTGCTGCCTGGATGCTTTGCCATGAGCTGGCTCTGGCTCCTCACGAGCTATCCCTCCTGCCTTTCAAGGGCCTTTCAGTTCACAAGGACTTCTGGCACCCTTCTGCTGAGTGAACTTAGTAGGGGAAGCTTCTAACTGATATACTCCCAGGAAGATACTTACTCTTCCGTTAGAAACCAGTGGCTTCTATCATCCTGTGAGAAAAGAAGGAAGACTGGGAAAGAACTCTGAGTTAGCACCTTTCCAGCATGGAGCCTTTGGCGACATCACACTAAATAATACAGGAGATCTAATTAACGCTGTTAATCTTGAGAGACACTTAGCATCTTCCCGAAAAGGCTGCCATGGGCTCTGATGGTTCAAGGTCTGAATTCAGCTCTGCACACTGGCTATTTGACCCATGCATAGTTACTTAACTATCCCATTCCAGTATCTGTTTCTGGTTCTTACAGGGCTGAGATGAGAAAAACAAAACCCTACAAGACTGACTATGTGCTCACCATCATCACCCAGGTCATAGACCAGTGGTCTCCGCATGAACCTTTCTGAGCCCAGCTGGGAGAAACCACACAGATGGATAGGTTCTCCTTCAGGTTCGTTCATCTTGCTCACTGGGTTATGAGGAAGGATATGGTTTCTTGACTGTCATGTGTTAGCTGCACCACATCTCTTGTATCCTTCTATGTACTAGAGAGACCAAAGTGACATGGCCTGGGTCTTTTTTCCTCCCACAGTATAAAACTTGCATTCTCTGACTGCATCTGACCGTAGAACCAGCCTGGTTGTCTATTTCCAGAACACTGGCAGCCTCAATAAGGGGTCCCTATATTATCCTCACCAACGTCAGAATGCATTGGTGGTTCTGCCAACCTTTCTTAAGGATTCTATCCTTAGCTTCAATTCATCCCATTCCCGCCACACCTGGCCCTGTACCGATGCCACCCATGCCCTCATCCCTTTCCTCACACCCTTCAGCCAACCACTGCTCTGATAGATCTCTGCACATGCTCAGAACAACAGTCTGTGCAGTCATCATGGGTTGTGCCACACAACATGGAAGACTCCAGTATCAGGATGCTAGGTGGGGTGCCCAGGAGCTGCACATCTTAGTGGTCATAGCCAGGGCTTTCTAGGAGTACAGGTCTGGAAATGTGCATCACACTGAAGGATTCATCAGGTGTTGGGGAGTATTTCTAAGGAGAGAGGTGATGAACCCAGGAGAGAGGTCAAGGTTATCTCTTTACTAGGCTGCAGGGAGTTGATAAAGATGAGAGATGGGCCTCACAGGTAGACTGCAAGGAATGGCAGATCACTCAGGGCTGTCTATTGGAAGACCCTCTATACTTCCCGTGGGTTATTTTCAGAGGATGCAGTCTCTTCTTCATGGAACCCAAAGTACCAAACAATCAGATGGTAGAGCCACAACCACCCAGCCCCATGCCTCTGTCTAGTTCATCAGGAGGCACCTTTTTTACAGAGATTTCCCCTGTTTATGCTTATTCCTGCTGAGAATGCCCTAGTAGAGCTCTGGCTGTATCTCAGGCCTGCTGATGTTGGATGGCTAGGTAAATGGACGGAGCTTTGGGATGACTTTTTGAAATTATCTAAAGACAGTCACTGCAAAGAATTGGGAGGATCCTTCCAGGGTATGCTGGTGGTCCAGAACAAGGGGCTTCTAAGGAGAAAATGGAAAAAATCCACAAACACTTCCATGTGGCCCCACCGTTTTGCTGTTAGCTACATTGCCTGGCAAAGTACCTTCAATTTTTGTTTGCCCTTCCTTGCTAAGGTTGGGTGTATGCCGTGTCTTACCTTGGATAAATGAAGTGTCCAGCCTTGTTAGGGTTTCTCATGGCTACATTTGAGGCCATGGAGAACCCATCTAGGCTACCAGGGCCCCTCCCTGGACAAACTGAGTCAACGAGTCTCTGAGGTTCTTGGTTTCATAGAAGATCCCCAGGACACCATCCATTCTGACATCCACTATCCGTCAATCCTTCCCGTTTTCTACAAGTAATCCAGAAATGTCCTCTGGAACTTCTGAGGTTTTTCTACTGCTCAGTGCCCCTAGAAACTCTCAGCTATTCCCACACGGGCATCCTTGTCTGTATCAACAGTGGGCAGAGCCTATCTAAGATCGTCCCTTGCAGGAGGCTGCAGCCCACCTCAGGATGTGGTGGTGAACTTTGAACGTCTTGTCAGCATGCTATCCCAATATGTAACCCACCAGAACCCAGACCCACTTCCTCCCCACGTTCTGTGTGTTGCTTCTGGGAAGGTAGGATGCTTGGGTGACCTCATGGCCCCTTTTGTCTTGGAAAAGGGGGCTGCTTCGTTGACTGTATCATAGAAAGACTCCATTCTGGTGACACATCACTCCACCATCCCTTTCTATTCTCTTGGCCCTTGACATAGAACCCTAGTCCAATATCCTTAGCCTCTCTGGATGCACTAAGGACCCCAGGATCCTTGAGACCTTGGGTGAGAGTGGGTGTGGTAAATATTCTGGGTAGCAAGGAGCTTCCCTGAACTGGAACCAGGCACACTGACCACAGGTAAAGGACACAGGCTTAGATTTCTTGCACTCAGTCCTTATTAAAGGTCATGGTTAAGACAGAGTGTCCCATGTGTTGGCTGACACCATACATGAGTGGTGGTGCTGAGCTATGCTGAAGGTCAAGCTTTTCCATTCCTAAGATGGCTTCTTTATCACCCTTTCCGAGAACGGCAGCAGCTCCTTGGTGCTGGGCCAAGAGTTTGTGGGTTTTGTTATTTTTCTTTTCAAATTTAAGTTTGAAGGAAAGGATGTTTGATTGTGTGTGTGTGTGTGTGTGTGTGTGTGTATGCTGACTTTTTATTTCTTTCTCCCAGGATCATAAAGTAAAATTATTCAAATTCATATTCCAGGAGATAAAAGAAACCCAACCTCTTTCATCCACTTTATGCATTCTTGCTAATTTTTTTTTTTTTTTAGCATTTTGTACTGGCATCCTGAAGGGTGCAATTTCATGAGTCAGGAGAATAAATAACAGATAAAAATAAATGTAGCTCTCAGCAAAGGTGAGTGTGCATTCCCCCAGAGACTGGAGAGAAACACATGGGAGCGGTATCATACCTCAGGATGCAGCGAGCATAGGATAGACAGTCTTCAAACAAGTACCACTGAGGCATTGGCAGCAAGGGTGTCTGGTACCCATCGAGGTAAATTTCATGCTGTAAGTACAGTGCTCCCTTCCAGGAAAAAAATATAAAGCCCATTTTACAATGCTTGCCTGGAGGCAGGATGAAGCCCCGGGCTTGTAATAAAAGAGCCTAGTTTTGCAACCAGGAACTATAAGGCTTGCTGATGAAGGCAAAGATGAAGGTGACCGAGGAATGAAGATGACTCAGGTTTTCTGAAGTATCTCCATGCTCTCACTCACTGCTCTCATCCTGGACATCAGCTGAAAACTTAAGTGGTTTACATGTGTCTTCTAATTCCATCTCCTTCGCCTCAAGCTTTATTGAGTTATGGTTGATAAAATTATATACACTTATAATGTACTGTGTGATGTTGTGATATATAGATGTGCCGTGGAATGGTTATCACCATCGGGATGCTTAGCATAGCTATCAGCTCACGAAGCTCTCTGTCTTGTAAGAATACTTACAATCTGCTTTCCTGGCAAGTTTCAAGTATAGAATGGAGCCTTGACAATGGCACTGGCCACAAACTATATTAGACCTCAGGACTTGCCATTTCCCAGGGTAGGCACCACATTCTTTAATCCATAGTTACCCATCTTCAGATTAACTCATCTATGAATTAGAAAAAGATCAATAATCCTTGCTTGTCATATCACTGGGAAGATTCAAGGAGACCTGCACATAAGGGTTACCTGTGGAAGTGAATGTCCACCAAACAACAGCAGAGTCACCACCATCATACCAGGGATCCATCCATCATAAACATCACTGGAGAGCTGTCATATGGATTTTTTCAAGTGCTGAGCATGAGTGACCTGAATTTCAGGAGATGTATAGATATGGGCGGCTTTATGGAAAGAGTGAGATCACCAGATAATGTCAGAAGTGGCCCATGTATACCAAAAACGCCCCTTCATTTACCAAAGTCCAGAACATTTATAATCAGCACTGGGACCAGCATCCTGTTTTCTAGATCCTTCTACAAGCCAGGGGTCATTGAGACATGCATCCAATCCAACATATCGATCCCAGGAGAGCTCAAGCTCTGAAGTCACTGAGAAATGTGGTTGTGTGACACCTGGACTCTAGGTCTATATTGTGTTTCTATCTGGGGCCACCTTGAGCCTGTATGAGGGCATCCACTCACTTCACAGGGTTCTTATCCCCCATAAGGGTGGGTGCCACCATCAACCTCAGACTTTGTCCAGTCTCATCTTTCTCTGGAAGAAGCTGCTAATACGAATAGCCCAATTCATGACTCCCCAGGCCCTTTGGTCTGGGGTCAGTGGCATTGAGAGCAGTGTTTAATCTTCTCAGCTGCTTTGTTCACTTTCTATAGCACAGCAGATTAGCACTGTGTCCGTCTCAGTGTCCCATTTTCCTTCATAAATAAGCCAAATCCCCTGCTTCTATATACACGGCCATGGGGGTGTGGCCTGATCTCCTAGCTGCAGATGGAGACTCCCAACCAACCCTGTCTAGTCATCTCATGGCCGATTATGCCCATAGCCTGGAGTGCAAAAACATAACTGGTTATATTGTTCTCTTTCATTGCTGAACCTACCCACTCTCAAGTTCCCGAGAGGCAAAAATTGTGAGGCTTGTGGGAAGCCAGCCTTAGAAATGGGGCACCTATAGTGATAGGCAGAGATGCCAGCTAAGGCAAGCAGACCGGCCCATTCTGTCCACAGGTGAGTCTATCGTTGACACAGAAATGTGGTTGCTCAGGCTCCACTGGTTGCATTTTGTCTCAGCAGCCCTAGGTAAGACAGGGAGAAGGTCACTGTTTGCCTTTTCATCTCTGTCATGCAGTTCTGATAGCCTGGGACCTTCCTGGACAGGAAGTGACATTTGTAAATTTAAATTTTTAATTTCCTTCCTTCCCTCACTGTCTTACTGCATCCTGCCTCTCTGCTGGTGGTGCCTGGATGCCGGCCACGCTGCTCAAGGGAGACAGAACAAAGTGTCCTGGGTCTTCACACGGCTTGTGTCTTCCTTCGCCAGACAGGAAGAGGAAACAGAGTCTGGGACAAAAGCTATGTGGTTCCTGGGCTCCTCTCTGGGTACTCAGGGACCACCATTGTACTGCTAGGAGTCAGGAATAGGGGTCCTCGGTCTACACTTCCCCTCAGGGCATCCATAGCCTGGCCGGAAGGGAAGGCGGAGCCCTGGATGAGCTGAACCCTGTCTGATTGGGCTGGAGGGGAGAAGGCCTTTCTCAGGAGTTTTAGGCTCGGTGTCTTAAAAGATGAAGGCCTTCTCCGAGGCAATCGTTAATAAACCAGCTCTCTGAGACAATCCTTGCTTGTTCATTCTGGTTTATTTGATGGTGGATATAAATGCATATACTTTATTCAGGGTGAACCAAGGTTTAAGTACCTTTTGCAGGGAGGAATTTCCAGAAAGAGAAGCTCATTGGTTGATGGTTTCGACCTATCTAGATACATCATTAGTACAAAGAACTCCGGGTATTTATGCTACATGACCCAGTGCCCATGGTCCTCAGTGGGGTGTCATGGTTACGTATTCCAGAGCAAGTAGAGGCAGTGTGTGTGTGTGGGGGGGGGGGGATGGCTCCACTCCTGCCATTCTCAATTCTGAAATTTCTGGGATTTGAGCTCATTCATCCTTACCATTTCTTATGCCTGTCTGGTAACAAGGTTCCACATGTTCTATCCCCTCCTCCCTCAAATACTTCCCATAATGCTTTGTTCCCTCTCAAATTCAAGGACCTACTTTTCTTTAATTTTTATTGTTAAATATATAGATAAGTGTATACGTATACGTGCACATACATATGTATGGGTAAATATATATTCAGATAGATGATAGATAGATAGATAGGTAGATAGATAGATAGATAGATAGATAGATAGATAGATAGATACCCATATGTGTGTGTACATGTGTTGGTTGTATTATGATTTCAGGGCTAGCCACTTGATATTGAGTGACCAGTTGAGGAGTTCATCCTGGTAAGCCTATCTCCCCATTTTTCCTTCTTTGTCTTGAGGTAGGACCCTTCGGGGTGAGCATGCCTTTTGGTGTTCTTGTTCAGGTCTTGCTTAGGTAGTCATCTTGTTGACTTACTAAGGGTGATGCTCCCTGGCATTTCTTGGAGACACAGTCTCACTGCTTGTTTTCTGGTCTTCTATCTCTCAGAATCTCTCCACCCTCCATTCTAACAGGCCATGTTTGAACTCTGGTTTCAGATCTGTGGTTCAATATGATGTCACCTTGCTCAAATTTCTAGTTTGAAAATGGAGCCATTTTGTTTTTATATATCTGACTACTAGAAACCACATATTAGGGATTTGTAACAGAAGTGGTGCTGCAGATTACCCTACTCAGAACTCAGGAACCAGCATGGACTGTAGATTCCAGGAGATTCTGGGAAATAAAGGAGCAGGCAGCTGGGTTGGGGGGCTCTCTGGGCCAACTGGGGGCATCTGCATGGGTGTCAGGGGTGAACAAGGTTCTGCAGGGTTCATAAGTCCCCATAGGCCCCTCATCAGGGCTATCCCACGCATGCCAGTGCCATGCTGCCTCTGTGGGAACAGGATAAAAATAGACTTTACCAAATATGGCAATACTGGTGCCTTACCTCAGAGCTCAGTCCCAGGGGGAGGGGTTGCCTGCATTGTCTGTGAGTGGCAGGTGAAAGACCCTGCCAAAAGGCACTGAACTCACTTGTCCCACCCCAGAGCAGGCTGGTGGCTATCTAGACAAGCCTGGAGGATCTACTATTTCAGAGAAATAAGCACGGAGACTCAGTGGTCAACGGAGACTTGGGAGTTCTTTGTCGTGCCGTAAGATTCTTGGCATCTTCCAGGGCTTGTGACTGACTATACATTATCTCTTCCCAGTGTCTCTCCCTCACCATTTTTCTGTCCTTCCCTGAAGAGACACACGCAGTGAGAGTTTGTGAGCCTCCAAAGGCCAGCATCAACTCCCTGCTATTGCCTGGGTTTTGCTGGAGGGAGGCCATTTTTTTCTTCTATGTTTCAGTCCAGCTAAAGCCCTTGGCAGTCAATAATGGCAGGCTAGGAGATAGACAGGACTAGGGCCCAGATCTCCACCTTCCTCTTGCCAGGCCTAATTCATTCTTCCTCCATGTAACCAGGAGTAGCAGGAAGCTGCCCATCTTTTTAGTCTGCTGTGAGAGGGATGGACCCAGCCTTAAGGCCCCCATCCACAACATCTGGCAGGAGTGAGGGAACTCTGGAGCAGATGCAGTGTTTTAAATTATGCCAGCTCACCCCTTTAACAGATGTGGAAGAGCAATAGAGTGCCAAGGCCCTCGCTGAATGCAGAATGGGGGACCCTCCCTGACAGGACCCTTGGGTACTCATTCCTCAAAGATCTGTGCTATGGCAACCTACCAGAAACCCCAGGTCTGTACACCAGTATTCTTCCACACCAGGAGAAAGTCAGGCCAGTAGGATCTGTCAGTGTAAATGCTCAAGGATCAGCGCTGGTATCCTCAGGACTCACACAAATCCACCCCTCCATGACTCAGTGGCACTGATATCCCTCTGGAGCGCACACTGTCACAGGGCCAGCCAAATGCAGATGAAGTGTGTCTCCAGCACACTGGTGAGCAAGCTCAGCTTTGCTCCCAGCACCAGGTCCCTAGATGAGAGAGCTGCAGCACCATAAGCACCCTGAAGTCAGCCAAAGCAGGTTAACATCTGGGCTCTGATTATTTCAAGCAGTGTGTCCCTGAGAAAGACACAAACCCTTGGATAATGAGTCCTGCTTTGTAAAATGAAAGCCATGTCCACTTTTCTAGTGTGGAGGATTGAATTAATAATAACTGCTTCTGAGTGGTCTAATACTCTCAAGGCTGCTCCATAGATAGAAGGGATTTTTTTCCCAACTATGTACTTGGAAGCAGGTGCAAATGACAGTGTCTCAACAGCATGGCTGAAACAAAGTGAAGATTTCATTAGCACCATTTATAGAGAAACACAAATTACTAACTGGTTTCACAGCCTCAAGATATTAAAGCCAAGATGGCTGGTTTTCTGCATCTTTCTCTTACGATTGACTAATGATTGCTGTAGCTTCAGGTAGAGCATGTACATCCTCAATATGATGACAGAAGAAGAAAAACAGGGAAGGGACTGGACTCATATCAAGAACTCTCTCCAGAGCCATAGAAGGTATGCACGAATATCTCACTGGACAAAATGATGCCACTCACTTAGGCAAGGTGGCAGAGTACCATTCTTGGTAGACATGTTGTTATCCCTAGAACAAGCATCAATGTTCTTTTACCTAGGAGGAAGGGAAGGATGGACAATGGGTTTCAGCTACTCCAGATGTCTGCCACAGAGGTTTTAGGTGTGATGGGTATCTGTAGGCTAGTGAGTGTGGATCTTTAAGAGCATATACGCCAGGGTGATTTTGGGTAAGTGCAAAAAACAAGCATCTTACATCCTAACGATCTGAATTGTCAATGGACTGAAACCAACAGGTCCTCAAAATATGGCGAGGTAGGATTGTATAACTCAGCTCTTTCCTGGGTCTCTGTGTTGTCCAGGATAGCCTCAGTTGGACTCCTAAACGCTAATGGTTTTCCTGCCTCAGCCTTTCAGGTATCCAGGACGGCAAGTGTTTGCAACATTCAGTTATAGGAGTTTCTGAAAAGATTACACGGTTCTCTGTCTCATAGGGGTGTGTGTGTTTAGAGAGTCCTCTAATGAGCACATTTGTCAACCAGAGTTCAGCCAGCAGCCCTTCTTTGTACACCTCTCTTGAGGAGAAAGTATGGAGGGCCAGCTGGGATTTTAATCATGAACAAGGATCCTGGGTGGATATTTAAAAGGTGCCACAAAATGAGGCACCAATCATTGAGAACCTCCTCTGCCCAGCAGAGCCTTCTGCCCTTCCGTTCCCTGAAGACTAAGTAAAAGTAAGGTTTCTCTAGGTGTAGACCTCTCTACCCTAATTCTCTGACTGGGACAGTAAAACAGACCCTCCTTCATCCTTTCCTATCCTTGGAAACCAGGAGAACAAAGCCTATGCCATCGGGAGAGTCACCTGAGAAAAAGCTGGGTCTACTCTGTATGACTAAATGACAAGATGACAAATGTCCCTCTGTCACTGCAGTGTCTGAAGGGTCTCTGTCACCAGCTCTGTCCTGATGTCCTTGCATACCTGCCAGGCTGTAGAAGTCATAGCAGTGAGCAGAGAAGGCTCAAAGAGTGGGTCCTGTTGAGTGGACCATGGGGGGCAGACACAAGTTCACCCACCCATGGATAGAATCAAAGCCATGATGCCCTGGACAACATTTTTAATGAAGACAAAATGACAAGAATCCAGAAGTGACTTTGTCTGGCATAGGCAGCTGGTGTGTCCTAGAAGTCTAGTATAGGATTGAGATGGACAGATAAGTAACTATAGATGAAGGGAGATCATGGAAAACAACGGTCTAGAAACTGAGTCATTTTAAGTGGCTGTAGGGAGATCATGGAGCCTAGAGTCCTAGAGGAGGGATACAGTATTATTCCTCACATTGGTAGAAACAGTCCTTGAGGTGGGTGAGCATGTGGGTGGGTACAATTCTAGCCAGTCAAATGTCCCACAATTCTTCTGCCTTCCACACAGCCATGGATAGAGATCCAGGGGGACTTTCAAAGAACCCCAAGGATGCTTGTCTATCTAGTAAGAGCATGGACCCCATACTATGGCTAGGCTCTGTTAAGGAACTGACAAGGTAGTGCTTGCCTTCACTGCTGTTCATTGATGGTCTTATGAGGACAAAGTAACTCGAGGGTCTCAAGGATCCCCGTGTAGATCTGGAGCCAGCACCTTTTCTTCCAGGTAGAGACATACAGTCCCCACTCAGCCTTGACAGACCCAGGCTGTGTCATAACCACAAGCGACACTGCCTGTGATCTCTGTAAGTGGCCCTGCTGTCACTTCTGCTCATTCCATCTTACTGAGGGCATAAAGCAGGCAGGAAGAAGTCTCTGCTCGACCTTGGCTTTACTCTCTGATTCAGGAGGTGAACATGAACTTTCCAGGTTTGTGGGCATTTACATGATCCTGTACTTGCAAAGATAAGGCCGCACCCCAGCTGGAAAGAGAGGACTGAGCTCTGGGGAAAAGGAGGCTCTCTCTGACCTGTCCTGTATGACACTGTAAGGCTAGGAGGAGCAGTATCTCTCCTATGTATGGGAACATGCAGAGGCTGCTGACAGCTGCCATGCTTGGCCAGCGCCTCTGCCAGCAAGTATCCAGAGCCTTAGAGATTCCTATGGGGCTTCTAGGCACAGCTGGGAAGCCAGGTGCACTGTGGAGCAGGCCCTACATCTCCCTGTTTGGAAGACTCTATGACAAGACACAGCTGCCGCCACTCTGGGGGCATGGACCAGTGTCTCTGCCAGGGCTTAAATAAGCTTCAACACAGCTCTCCTGGCTGCTGTGGTGCTCAGAGCGTGGACAGATTCCAGGTATGCACTATGCTGAGCCAGCCCTCACATGGAAAGACGGCCGAATTCCCAGAAACGGTTTCACTAACATTTGTGACAGCCACTCCATAGAGTGCTGGCCACCTTGAAGGATCAGAGTCAGACACCAGAGCAGTAGAACTCTTCCATGATTCCCAGTAGTAGGGAGAGAATCTGGGCACAGAATTTATGCAGATCCTATTGGAGACATCTTCAGAGTCCGCCAGCAACCCAAATCCCGGTAGATGAGGGATGGAGTCTGAAAGCCTACTAGCTTACACATCACTCAGTGAGCTGGAGAGACACATTCTCGGAATCCAGAATGTGTTTTATAGGTGGTCACGGCTCTTTAGTGGAGAGAGTGGCCATCCCCAAATATGTATCTGCTCTTCAGTTATGCAGCGTGAGAGAAGCTGTGCTCCTACCTCAGCTTCCTTAGGTTCCAGCAGAGTCACAGTACATGAACTTTGCCTGGCTCCCAGAATGTCCTTATTGAATTTTGAGGACATTTGAACATACCCAGGGAGCTGGCCTGACCTTCCCAGGGCTTCACAGTGACTTAACAGCACATTTGGGTCTGTGACACACAAGATCTGAGGAAGCCTGTCTTTACTCTGCTGCAGATGTTCGCCTCACATGGTAGACACGATAACTTTCCAGGCCTTCCTGGCTGCCTGTTTCAGGTTGGAAATATGTAGAAGACTCAGGCTAGAATAATAGACAGTCTTGCAGTTTGAAACCTCTGCTCATGACAGGGCCAGTGGCTCAGTGTTGGTCAAGGCTGTAGAGTTCCAGGGTGGCTCCGTCACCAGAGACTAGTAATAGAGTCGGAAAGGAGGGTGCTACAGAGAGAGCAGAGCAACCTGACTTTTTAAAAGTTTGTACGTATGTGGAGTGTATGTGTATATATGTAGTTCATCCATGGTATATATAGTGTGTGAGTCTATCTATGTGTAGAGACCACAGGTTGACATTAGATATCTTTTCTTACTTGCTCTCCTATGCACAATTTTAAAGTTTTGTGTGTGTGTGTGTGTGTGTGTGTGTGTGTGTGTGTGTGTGTGTGTGAATGATGCAGGTAACCATAGAATCCACAAGAGGGAATTGTATCCCCTGAAGTTTTGAGCTCCCTAACATGGATGCTGAGCACAGACCTTGAGTCCTCTGTAAGAGCAGTAGGCAATCATGACTGCTGAGCCATACCCCCATCCCCTCCACCTAACATTTTAAGGTGGTATCTCACTGAACCTAAAGACGGTTGCGTCCTTTAGGCTGACTGGATAATGAGGTTCAGGGATTTGCCTATCTCTGCCCAGAGGTATATATGTGCTACCAAGTCTACTTTTTACATGCATACTAGGAATCTAAATTCAAATCCTTGTGTTTCATAGCAGACACTTTAACCATTGAGCCCTCTCCTCAGTACAAGGGATCTTTGACTGTGGGAGGAGATGGCAAATACCTTGAACCCTTGCTCAGCAGAGCTGTGTGTAGCAGATAAAGGAGGGTTATATTGATCAGCATGAGCTTAACCTTGTATCACTTGATAGAAGAGTCTGTAGGCTACTCAGGAGGTAACATCTTGTCCTTCCTTCACATCTGCTCCATTACCAACACAAAGAACACTATCATTACTCTCTCCTCCCTGGTGAACACTGGGTCGAGTCACCACCCTCGCTGTTGGAAATGGTGCCACAGTGCACACGGGCAAGTAACTCTGCACCAAAGGCTCCATAGAGGTGGGACGAGGGGCAGGTAATAGATCAGTAGGCTGCAGACTGTGGTCAAATGTATAATGTCACAGCCAGACACATCTAGATAGGACAGGTAATTCCTGGTGTTCTACTGAGCAGTAGGCTGACTCATCAATACCACTGTATCTGGGGGTGTGGCTCAGTTGGTGGAATACTAGTTTAGCATGCACAAAGCCCTGGGTTTCATCCCTGCCTTGGTGTAAACCACATGTGCTGGTGGACAAAAGGTGTGAAATTTCAAGGTCAGCTTCAGTTACATAGAAAATGTGAGGCCAGCCTGGAAGACACAAGACCTTGTCTTTAAGAAAGAAATATTCTATTAGTTGCATTCATTAATTTCCCTTTGCTGTGATAAAACATCATGACCAAAAGCAACTAACGGAATAAAGGGTTTATTTTGGCTTATGGCTCCACAGGGTTAGAGTCCGTCATTGTGGGAAGCATGACAGCAAGCAGCTGGAACAGGAGGCAGGGAGCTCATATCTACCAGCACAAAGCGAGAAAGGCAAACTGGAGGTGAGGTGCAGGGATGTAATCCCAAAGCCCATCCTAGTGACATTCTTCTTCCACTAAGGTCTTAGTCCCCAGTGCTCCCAGGACAGGTAGAAACTAAGAGTTCAAATACCAGATCGTGTAGGAGACATTCAAACCACATCTGCATTTCCACAAGGTTAGCAAAAAGTGTTAATGGCTTCATCACAAAGCATTGAGCACTGTTTGAAGTGACAGATATGCTAATCACCAGGTCAGTCATTATACAGAGTATATGGATAGATCACATGGTATCTTATAAAAGTGAGCTATTGTCAATCAAATATAAAACTTAAACAAGAATGAAGATCTCCCTCCTATCCTGGCTCTAGGATTGGAATTCCTGTCCTGGGAAAAGCAGGTAGCATAATGAGAGTTCCCTGGTTCCCCTGCACATGGTGCTCTGTGCCATGGCAGGGACCTCATCACCATGTGTGTTCTTTCAACTTCTACCTAAATGTTAGTGTGGCCACCCATCCTGAACTTCCTCACAGTTCAAATTTACTAGGGACTTCCTTTATTTCAGTAAACACAGGGCTCTTTGTAAAAATGTTAATAATTTCATAACATCATTGCACGAGTTTTATCTCTATAACTGTCTGCTCCCTGTTCATGAACATTCCCCTCCCTGAGTCCCGCTGCTGGGAGCTGGGCTTCAGCGAACATTGCCAGGCACACAACACTGAGAGCAAATGGGACCTTTTCCAGAAGTTGAATTGCTGCGTTAAAGGTTAGACATATTAATAAGCTTGAAAATATTGCCAAGTGTCATTCAGAGTAGGTTCAAACTTTTACACTCTCCTCTATCATTTTTATGAGGGAAGACTTACCTAACTCTCTGCCAACGTCTCCAGAGACCAAGGGTGTGGACATTTTTTTTTCCTGTTTGCTTGTAGCTAGCAATCAGATTACTCGGTCTTTATCAGAGGACTGAGATCACTTCATTTGTGGAAGTGACATTGTAATCCCCTTCTTGACGAAATTGTAAGAGACAATACCCAATGGCTCATTTTCAAGACAAAAGTGAATTGAGATCCAGCCACAGACAGAAACCATTTCTCTGCTAGCCCACCTCCTGGGACCCGAACTAAAACTTCAGAAAATGCTCAAGAGTCAAGCTTTTGCCTAATGAGGCACAAGCATGAAAAATTCGTGCGCCTGCTAAGCTTTAAAATAAGCAGGATGAGGTATGTAGCCGTGAACCTACCCACCACTGTCTTTGCTGAGAAATAGACAAACATAAGTAACTGGCAGATGACACAGAAGATTATACTGCTTGATTACCCAGCCCTGAGGAAAGCAAATCGGAGACTTGAGTTCGGGGTTATGAGTGCAGTGTCCTCTGCTCTCCTCTTGTCCAAGGAGCCCCGTGATCTTGTGAGCTTATGGAATAAACTCTCCGACTTTCTCCACTCTGAGTCTCCTTTGCGCATTAGTATGAAGCCGAGGTCATCATTGTTCCTCACAAAAATCTTTATTCAACTGCTTTTAAGCTCTTGTGTTGCATTAATACTTTTTAATGACTTGGTATCTCTACTTAAATTTTAAGAAAGTAAGAAGATTTCTTTTCTTAATAACAAATATTCCACCTCTGTCTATTTATAGTCACATACAGACATCCATTTTAAAGGCTTATTTTGTTTTGCTCTATTGGCTTTTAGGTTATGCATTTTTACCATGCTGTTTATAATTTTAATAGAATTATTTCTTTTCCTGTAATTTGTGGTTTTAATGGTAGTCTTAAAACAGTCTTTAACACCCTAGATTTTTTTTAAAAAAATCTATTTTCTTTTATGATTCCTTCTATTGCATCTAATCCTAGAGATGAGGGACTGGATATGGGGATTCTTGGGATGTCTGACTTTGAGGGGAGTGACTCTGGGACTCCCGCAAGAACCAGTGAGATGTAGGGGAGAGCTGGGAGAGCAACTGGCAGGCAGCCTCCAGCAAGTCTAGGCACCTCTCAGTTCTGTCCAAATGGCAGGTGGAGCATCTTTTGTTCAGCTAGAGGCAAAGGGGATGAAGGTTCCTGACTCCAGAAGTTCTGGCTTGGAGTCCTCCCAGTCACTGCTCCAGGGAAGTGCCTCGGGATTCCAGCCCTGTGCTGGCTCCAGCTGGGCAGGACAGCCTGGCCTGCAAAGCAGATGGACCAGGGGATGGGTGGAACCAATACCACACACACACACACACACACACACACACACACGACACACACGACACAAAACACCACCATGGCACAACTCCTGTGTTTCTTTTCTAGGTCCTTCTCTTCATCTTTGTCAGTCCTTTCAAACATCTGTCGATGTGAGGAGTGAGGCTCTGTTCTCAACCTCTCTAACACTGTGACCCTTTAATACAGTTCTTTATGCTGTAGTGATCCATCCACCCATGAAACTACTTTGTTGATACTTCCTAACAATAATTTTGTTACTGATATGAATTGTAACGTAAATATCTAATCTGTGAGCCCCAGGGGGGTCGGGACCCACAGGTTGAGAACCACTTCTCTAAGGCCACTGTCACTACTTAGCTTGCTGTATTGTTTCCATTCAGGTATTCGCTGCTCATCTTAGTTTTGTGTTTGAAATGTCACCCCCATCCCATAATGAGCACTTGCGTGCATTTGTCTAACTTTTACTGGATCGATCTGTTTCAAGTCCAGCCTGCATTGTTCATACGTGGCAGGATGTTAGACTCTCTCTCATACACATTTGTAAGTCTTCAAAAGCCTCTGTTCACATACACCTCTCTGTGAGTGTGCACGCCTGTGGATGAACGGTTATGTGTATGGAGGTGAGTGGTCCACTGTGCCGCCTTTCTCCTCAGACTCCGCACACCTTGTTTTTTTGAGACAGGGTTTCTCCCTGGCACCTGAGACATGACAATTGAGCTCGGCAGGCTGGCCAGCAACCCCAGGGATCTGCCTGTCTCCACTTCACTGTCACTGGGATTAAAAGTATGTGTCAGCATGGCAGGCTATTTCAAGTGGGTACTGACTCTCCAATTCAGGTTCTTTACCAGCTGAGCCATATCTCAGCCCCTTCTTCCCATGATGTTCCATCTTGTACCTTTCATGACTAGTCAAGGTGGCTTGCATGCACAGCTTCTCATGAACTGTAAATGAGCAAACTTTCATAAGTCAATGGGACAGCCCCTACCATGACAGTCCCCACTCCAACTTCACAGAGGAAGTAGCCTGGGGAAAGTGTGTGTAGACTTTCTCCAAGTCATTTAATGACTACTCCTTTGGTGAAGAGATTTTTTTTTTTTTTACGTGACAGCTTTTGTCTCGTTTTACATTCTTCTTAGAATTCCACCAGATGTTCCTAGCTGAACTTATTCTTACACACTTTCATAGTCTTCTGCACCAAATAGAATGTTTTTATTTCATTTTTATCTCCCTATCTTTTATAAAGAAGTTTTGACTCCCACAATGTGAAATATCCTAAATGCTTATAATGAGCATTTAGGTATGTGCTTCCCTTTGGCGGCGGAAGAAAAATCAAGAGGGTCAATTCTTAAGTTCTTCTTTGTGGCCTACACGAAAGCATCACTTAGTGAGCCTTTGGCTCGTGGCTCTTTGGGTTTTCCTTATCACACACAACTGTGAGCAGCAGGCCGGCTCAGCCTTCTCTTGGTTTTGTAGTTTAAACAAAAGGCAGAAGTTCTTCTGTAGTCTTTTGTCATTTGGCCCTGTGAAGGTCAAGGGTGTGGCCCTGGGTCTGCCCCAGCTGTGCCTGTGTCCCCACCATGGTGGGAGATGGACCCTTTCCTCCCATTGTGTGACCCATTTTGCCTCATGTCTGGGTCATTTGAAAGTCGATAGTCTCTCAGTAGCACTGAGAGGAACATTCTGTGTGCGCTTCCTGCTGAGTCCATGTAAATTTTTGGTTTTCAATTTTTGTCGTTGCTGTTATTGGAGAATTATAATTATAGAAGTGCTCATCTCGGTCAGAGGTTATGAGTATATTTAGCTTTTGCAGGGTGAAGGCAAATTATTTTTCACTACCATAGTGTTGAGTAAGCGATACCTAAGCAGTTCAATTGTCTCACGTTTGTCTACATATGTTAGATTTAAAAAAATAACTATGCCAATCTATTTGACTTGAAATAGGAATTTCATTTGTAACTCCTCTGTGTGACATTACTAACCAGGCATCCTTTCTATGCCCGGACCCACTGCCTTTCAACTTGCCCAGCTATGAAAGGCTCAGCTATCAATTTGGACTGTTGGGGTTGTTTTAAAAACTGTCTTTGCTTCAGATGGGTCCTACATTTCAGGGCTGTCAGTCACATGAATCATAAATATATTTCATAGTTGGCTTTTGGCGTATTTATGTCGATCTTTACTGAAAAGATCATTTTAAAATTCTTCTTACAGTTGTATATTCACTTACGTATTTGTTGTTGTTACGTGTATTGGAACTGGTGCACAAGCATGTGCTTTGGAGGAGAGCTTGCAGGAACTGGCTCACTGTGTTCACCATGTAGGTTTCTGGGATTCAAACAGATCACTGGGCTCGTAGACAAGGGACTTTTACACAGGCTAGCTCACTGCTCCCTAAGCTCCTCTCTTCTTGCCCTTTGCTCTTACTTATTTTAAAACCCCCTTTCCCAGAAACCCCTGATATCATCTTCTGCAAAGTGCGAATTTGTCATTTCCAGCCCAATGCCTCAGTGCCCTGTGTTCTTGAAATCGGATGGGGATCTGAGGCTTCACTCTTCACCTCTTCTCATGATGTCCCCACAGTTTACTCACTTGCGTGAAGATCTGCTTTGGAACATGTCATGATTGAGTGTGGAGAAGGCAATAACACTGAATGGCATAAGGGCACAGTGCAGCTGTGACTGAAGCATGGGGTTGTTTACCAGCTACCTGTGGAGTCTATCAGCCATCTATGGACTCTATCAGACACCTGTAGGGTCTTCCAGTTGTCTGTGGGGTCTACCAGCCATTTCTTGGATATACCAGCTATCTGTGTAGTCTACCAATTATCTATGGGGTCTACAAGCCATCTGTGTGGGCTATAGTTATCTATGTGGTCTACCACCATTTATTGATTCTATCATTCATCTTTGGGGTCTACCAGCTATCTGTAGGGGTCTACCAGTTTTCTGTGGGGGTCTATCACCTATCTGTTGATTTTACCCGCCATCTGTGGGTTCTACCAGTCATCTTTGGGGCCTATCTGTCATCTGTGAGGTCTTTCAGTCATCTGTGAAGCCTACCAGACATCTGTGAGGTTTGTCAAGGCATCTCATCGGTGTTGCTGGCACAAACTCCTTCCTAATCATCATTCCTTAGGCAATGCAGTATAATGGCTACCTACACAGCCACTACAGGACCCTAGACAGTATACATAAGGAAGATTTATATCATGCAGATTTATGTGGAGAAGTTCTGTGCAAGCACTGCATCTGAAGACACGGGGATCTATGTATGTGTCAGGATATCCTACAGCCACTCGGAAGTAAGGAGTTTTTATTTCATATCAGCCCTACATGGAGATGTACTGCTTTAAATCTTCAAAATCCATTAAGTGGGATGGTAAAGTGTTTGGTATGCAAGCATGAGGATCAGAGTTCAGATCCCAACACCCATATACAAATCCCAGGCATGATTATATACATCTGTAACCCCAGGGCTAGAAGTTTGAAAATGGTGAGACAGGAGGATCTCTAGAGACTTACAGCTAACTAATCCAGTCAATCAATGAGTTCTGGGATCAAAGAAAAACACTATCTCAAAAAATAATAATAATAAAGTGAACTATTGAGGAAGACAACCAATGTAGTCTTCTGGCTTCTATAAACATGCACACACATATAAATTCAACTATGAACATGCTCACTACACACACACACACATACATACACACACAAACATGCACACACACACATAAATAAAATATCTGTTAAGACACTTTAAAACTAACTGGGCATGGTGGCATAGGACTTTAATCCAAACACTTAGGAGACAGAGATGGATGGATCCCTGCATTTGAGGCCAGCCTGGTCTACAGAGTGAGTTCTAGGACAGCCAGGGTAACACTGAGAAACCCATCTCAGAAAAACTAAAAACAAAAACAACAACAAAATAAACTTCAAAACTCAATGATATGTGTCAAGTGTCAAAATGATGAACATATTGAAAAGACATCAGCTGCATCTGGACAGATGGTTCAGTGGTTAGAGTGTTGCTGGACAGATGGTTCAGTGGTTAGAGTGTTGCTGGACAGATGGTTCAGTGGTTAGAGTGTTGCTGCTCTTGCTGAGAATCTAACTTCCATTTCTAGTACCCATGTTTGGTGGCTCACAACCACCTGTATGTAACTCCAGATACAGGTCAATTTGACACCCTCTTTTGACCTTCACAGGTACTGTACACGTGTAGCAAACATAACAAACACATGCACATGAATAAAAATCTAAAATTAAAACTGTTAAACACTAAAAGCACCCATTGAAATATGTTGTTTGTTTTTTTTTTTTTTAATGGGGAAGCTAAGTATACACTGATGTGCTCCAAGTTGTCAGGAGAAAAATGGTTAAGATGATAGAAGTTAAATGAAAATAAACACTAACTGTAATGAAATTAACCGAGCAATGTATCCACTTCCTTAAAGTGCAGTCATGAAAGCCAGCGCCTATCACTGGCTTTACGGTTCATTCCTGAATCCATCTCCTTCTGCCCATAACCCCTGTTGTTGGGAAACTCAGACTAAGGATGATATTGAGAAGATGAGTCACTTGCTCCTTGTCGCTAGTTGGAATTGTTTTTTTTTTTTTTCTTCTCTTTGGCTCCTTCCCACTCAAAGCAGCTCAGACCTGACTTCAGAAGCCACAGTAAAGAAGAATTGTTTCCAAGGATGCAGGGTCTTCCAATGTCTATTTTTGGAGCTTTTTCCTCCAGATTGAAACCTTCCCTTGTGGGATGCACAGGAGACTCAAAAAGAAGTTACATGAACTCATAAGGGGGAGGGGGCAGGAAATTGCTACAATTGGGAAGGTACCCAATGCATAAGCATGGGGTGCTGAGTTCAGATCCAGACACCTATATTAAAGCTGGATGTAGTGGTTCATGCCTGTAATGCCAGCCCTGGAGAGACAGAGACAGCAGAACCCCTCCAGCTTGCTGGCCAAGCCACTCTTGCTTCATCAGTGAGCTCCAGGTTTTGTAAGAGATATTGTTTCAGTAACTAAGATGGGGAACCATAGAGGAGGAAGATGCCCAGAATTGAGTTCTGACTCCTGTGAGGGTGTGCACCCACTGATACACACAAATGAAGGCATAATCATACATGTACCACAAGCAGAAATACATACATGAATAAGAAAAGGTAATGAGGAACTAGCAAGACTCCCCAGTGCTATACCTGCCGTAAGCAGTCGCTGGAGCGAAAGATTCGTCAATACAGCTGCCTGCAGCTTTCTTTGATCCTCACTCTTGTTGGGGGTGGGCTTTGTGATGTTGCTTCCTGTGTCCATAATATTCCCTTCTATAACCTCAATAAATGCAGTGGTTCACTGAAATGGAGTTGGGAGATTTAGTCTTGGGTTTGTCGCGGATGTTCTACCTGGTGCGAATAGATATCTGTCTCTCCAGGAAAAACCAAGGAGTATGCCATGACACCTCAGGGCTTGCTCAGTACAGACTGCAGTACCATTCTTTGTCTACTTAAAGCCTTCAAGCCTTCCCTCAGTATCATACAGTAGGACTAGAAGGCTGGTCAATGTTATCTCCAAGAACAAATACAGACTGATAATTGCCTCCTCCAGCTGCACATGGACTCCCTGGTATAGTCACATCCTCTGTATATGCCATTTCAGGTGTTAGGAGAAACTTTGTCCATCAGATCAGTGGAGAATATATCTCACAGTGGTCTTTAATTATACCACCTATGTACTGTGACCACTGTCTCTTCATGAACCTATGGGATAAGCAAGAGAACAGGTAAATCACTGAACCAAAACACTTCAATTTCCAGAAAAGTTTCTAGAGAGAAAAAACTCTGGTGTGCCTCTGAGAATAGAGGAAGGTGGCTTGGCGGGAAAGCAAATGTATTGTAGATGATGACAAAATGGAGATCTTTGAGGAGATGGAGGCTCTTAGGATTAATCCGGAACTAGATGCCCTTGCCTGAGGTAAGAGGTAGTTGACCCTTGGGATGGAGAAAGGAAGTAGTGGTTTTCCCAGTAATCTTGAAAGGTAAAGAAACTTACCTTTCTAGATTCGTGTGGAATACTGAGTGTTGAATTTGTTTGCCCAGCCAGAGTCCTTCTATTTAGGAGTTTGTCACCAGCACTGCCATTTGAGGGGCCTGATTTGGATCTAACATACAGACTCCACATGCCTCGCCTCATCCTGTATACAAAGTCCATGTCTGTATTCCCTCACCTCTCAGTTGGATTACTGTGCTTCACGGGACTTCTGTACACATGGCTAACATGAATAATTTTTTTAAATTTTTTATTAATAGAACTACTCTCAATTTGTAACACAACTTATTCTCTTACTTCTTACTTTCCTTGGGGTTTACATTGGGGAACAGCATTTTTCTTTTTCAATTTAAAATTTGCTAGAAATTATTCACTTTAAATTTTTGTTAATGTACCATGCAGTTTGCAATAAATAAATAAATAAATAATAAATAAATAAAATTTAAGAAGCCTTACCTCTAAGTTTCAAAAACAGCTCTAATTCTCCCAGAAAGAAGCTAAGAGGCCATGGTGTAGCTCAGTGGTAGAGTCTTTGCAAGATTTTTACTGGATTCTATGCATGGCATCAACTAACCAAAAAATAATTTATAGATTAATTGTGCTATTAATTGTGTCCCTAAATAGTACACTTCGAGTTGTTTTCCCATGTGTTATGAAATGGGAGTTCACTGCTCCTCCAGGCAACATCATCTCCTCCCTCAGACAGTGCTGCCTCCTCCCTCAAGTCTGTTGTCACTCCTAGCTTAGACCATGGTTTCACTTCTGTCATAGGTTCAAATCTTGGCTGGCTATTTTGCCTCCCTGACCAATTTATTCTCCTCTGGGATGTTTAACATAGAGTGTCAACTTAACAGGATCTAGACTCACCTAAGAGACAAATCTGTGGGCTCGAGTCCTGGACTGAATAAAATGGAGAAATCTATGTGTCTGGAAAGATGCCTTATGGTTAAGAACTCTGGTTCCAAAGGTCCCAGGTTAGGTTCTCAGCACCCATACGCTAGTTCAAAACTTCCTGTAGTTCCAGTCCCGGGGAGTCAACACAATCTTCTGGCCTCTGCATGCCCTGGACAGAAAAATATGCAAGCAAACAGTCATAAACATAAAATAATGGTAAACTGGTTATTTCAAAATGGAGAACTCAAGCACAAGCATTCATCTTTGTGTTTCCTAAGTGTAGGTGCAATGTGACCAGCTCCCTCCAACTCCCGCCATCATGCCTTCTCTGTCATGCTGGGCTTTATTCTCAAACTGTCAGCCAAACAAACCTTTCTTCTTCAAGTCGCTTCTGTTGGATACTTTTTGTCACAGCAGTGGGAACAGGGTTATGTCCCTAACCTTCCCAAACTGCCCAAACTTTCTGCAAAACCATAAAATGCTACAAGCTTATTTTGCACTGAGGTCTTCTTCAGAAATGTCCTGAGTTTCCCAACAGCTCCCCCCACACTTTTTTTCCTGAGTGAAGTTTGAAATCATCTGGAAGTTCTATAAATATCCTTTTCAGGAATTTCAGGAAAATGACTTAACTATACACATCCCATCACATCAGTAAATGGTGGCACCTTCACGTCACCCACTTCCTAGCCATGAAAATGCATTCTTAAGCAGCCTGTCAAGAGGAGCTTCAGACTTGCAAAAAAAAAAAAAAAAAAAAAAGAAGGAACTGGCACCTATTTTGCCTCTTGCTAAAATAATGAATAAAGATGAACGCTTTGCCGTTACCTCAAGGCTACAGATCTGGATTTCCTTCATTTTTCTCTAAAGTCCTCGTTAAAGACTGTTTCTCTAATAATTCTTTTGTAGAGTAAATTGATCATTATGAGAGTGAAGGTTTACTCTGATAAGAGTGGTACTTTCGTGGCTGCTTTGCAAGCCTGTCCATATGTCTGCTTGTCTTTGTGGCGGGTAGGATTCTCACTATAATATTGAACACAGAGGGGAGAGCTACTGCCCCTCATCTTTTACTAAGAGAGAGATGCTTTCCTCCCTCCCTTCCTTCCCTCTCTTCCTCTCTCCATTCTCTCGCTCTCTTCCTCCTTCTCTCTTTCCCTCTATTCCTCCCCCTCTTCCTCTCTCTCCTTTCTTTTCTCTATTCCCCTTGCTTTATCTCTCCCTTCTATCTTTTTTTGTCTTTTTCAGTTCTCTCCCTTCCTTTCCTCTCTCCATCCTGCTCCTTCCTGTATTTCAAGTCCAGATCTTTGTACAAGCTGACACACTAGGAAAATGTTTGGCTTGGCTGCACCCCCAGCTTCCTTCCATAGTTATTTATTCTTTTCTGAGATACAGTTGTTTTGCATGTAGCCCAAGCTGCTCTTGAACTTCAGACCTTCCTAGCTCAGCCTCTTCTGTGCTAAGATCACAGGCTGCACAAACACACAAAGACTCTGTTTCCACTTTATAACATGTTTTAGTATCCCTAGGCTTTTTATTTTGTTTTATTTTATTGAAACCATGTCTTACATAAGTCAGACTGTCCTTAATCTCTCTACATAACAGAGGCTAGCCGTGAACCCCTTATCCTTCTGCTTCTACCTCCCAAGTTTAAAAGCCAACACACTGAGTCCATATACCTCTCCCTCCTGTGTTTCCTCTGCAACTTTCATGTCTCTTGTTTTATTTGCTACTGACTCCATATTTAGTTGATGTATTTACAAGACAACACCATGATCTTACTTCCCCATGTTTTCCATTTGACCAAGCACTAGTGATGACACTACATCAGCTGTTTGCTTGAGTCTACCATTGAGGCAAACTATTTGCTAATAAATATTTTGGTGTAAAAGCCAGAGGTAGAAACTAACTCATAGTGAATTTGATTGTATGCATAAGATAAAAGCATGTAAAACCTTAGCAAGGCTGGGAGACAGGCTCAGGAAGTCCCATGCCTAACTGAAGAGCTATTGGCAATTGATGGCTGCTGGGAGAAGGGATGTAAGTTAACTTCAGTCAGCCTATGGCCCTGAAAAGGTACCCATCCTCTAGTATATGGCCCTATACCCACACAAATACAGTCAGCACTAAGTAGGCATGGTGTGCTTAAAAAGAGAGAGTATGACAAAAGGTGAAGTTAGGGGACATGGCAGGCCCATGGGAGGAATGGGAAAGAAAGAAATGGGGGGGTAGATTTGATCAGAACACATTATACATAAAGCTAGAGATACGAATCAGTGGCTAACAGCACTTGCTACTTCTGCCCAGATCCTGGGCCTGCTTCTCAGCAACCACACGGTGGCTCATGACTATCTGTAACTTGAGTGCCAAAGGATCCAATACCCTTTTCTGACTTCTGTGGGCAACAGGAAAGTACATGGTACACAGACATACATGTAGGCAACATATTTATACACTATAGAATTTCTAAAATAAATATTTTTAAAACATTATGTGTGTGCATGAAAATCTCAAACAATATAAAATGCTAGTTCCATGTTACCAATTAGCTGGGGACAGACTTGTGAACATTCTAGACCATGCACTCTGTCCATTGGCCCTTTGGTGCATCATTCCACACCCACGTTACTCAGTGGTCACAGCTTTGTCTGAGAACTTCATATACTGTGAGCAAAGCACACGGCTGTGCTCTTTCCCCTGAATCCCATGACTGTTGTTCGCTCTCTGTCCTGCTGTATGAACTTCAGACATAACTGGTCAGTATCTACCCATTCACAATCATCCTTCTCGAACCTTGGTTGAGACTGCATTCACTCTATTGACTGGTGAAGGTTGATTGACTATTTTCACATCATGGAATCTTCCCAAGAGTAAACATGGCAGTGTTTCTCAATTTAGATAGAGTTTAGTTTTTTTCTTAAGAATTATGGATAATGCATAGACAGTGCTTCTTAAACTATTGTAGAGAACTGTGTGTTTTTTGTTGTCATATTTGGTTTTTATGTTTGATCTGCTCATACATTAGAATTGAAAAGTGAGGATGTCAAAACTTGCTGTAAAATTTTCCATACACCTGCACCTAATGGTTTTATCTTGTCATAACTGATAAGAAATGTCTCCTACATATGTGTTGATGTCTATGTCTTTGACTCAGTTCAATGCTACTGTAAAAGATATCATTTTGTAGTTAGTAACTATTTATTGACTCTCTTTTAGTGGTGTGCATTCATAGCACAGAGTGCTGGGTTTCCTACGGCATTTCCTACAGTATGAAATGGACTTTGCCACTCCTGATCATGCCTCCTTTCTCTCAACCCATCTACACGCCGCAAGAATATGTTCCTGGCGTATAAACCTAATGATTTTAAAATGTAGTATTCACAGATGAGAGAAAACATGATATTTGTCTCTCTGATTCTGATTTATTTCCCCCAGTGTAATCTCCAGTTATTTCAACTTCCCTTCAAACAATGTGTTCTCGTTCTTCTTTGTGGCTGAATAAAACTGCATAATGTATATTCAATACATGTTCTTTATCCATTCCTTTGCTGATATACATGCAGGTTGATTTTATGGAAATTTGTATGCAGATTTCTCAAAAATAAAACTAAAAATAGATCCATCACACTGTACAGCTACAAGACTCCTACATATATATGTGTGTGTGTGTATATATATATATATATATATATATATATATATATATGATTTAAGTCTACAATTCACAGAGGTATTCTCACACACCCGTGTGCACTGCTGAACAGCTGAACAAGAGCATTCAGAAACCATATTTTGTATTTCTTTGCTTATGAATTGCAAAAATATAATGAATTTTATTATTCATTCTTTATCCAGCATCTTTAAATTATTTACTTATGATTCTAATAGTTGATCTTTTGAATTTCCAGATTTGGATGGCTTTTATCTCTTTCTCCTGCCAGGCTGCATTGGCTGTGACCCTACAACCTCACTACCTAGAGATGAGAGAAACCTTTAGCTCAGCTTGAATTTCAGGGAGGAGGCTCAGACTCCTGTTCACTGATGCTCTGCTGGTCAGTCTCTCTCCTTCTATCCTGAAGTTTACTAAAAATATATATATATATTATCTTTTGGTTTTCCTATTATCTTATCTCTTCTGTTCCTGGGAACCACTATGGAACCTTCTCCAGTCTTAGTTCAGATAACTGGGTGTGTTTTTTGGTCAAAAATCATGCAACGACTGTATTCCACACAGCACCTCTTTGTCACGTGATATCACAGTCATCTCCTACCAGGTTAATGCTGACACTGTGGAATGTCTGCCCTTGGGATCCCATGGCTTAGATCCAGCACTATAAATAATAAAAATTGTTGTTCATCACAATCGTCTTTACTTCATTGGTAGGACTGTCTTGCTCAATATTTCCTTTTAATATGTTTGACCATGTCCAACATCATACTTTATTCACGTTGGCCTGCTATCTTTTTGTTTGCTTATTTTTAAATTAATATATTCATCACTTCCCAATAAGATGGGAACAGGCAAGTCCTCAAATCTAATATTAAGAATGCTCACAATCCATATTATGTTAATAATATTGAGCCTTTAATTCCGTGTTATTGTGGATATATTTTTTCCTTTGGCTTGGCCTCGGATGTCTCCCATCCTTCTGACGAACAGCATACATTCTCAGCATAGTCAATTATCCTCATTTAAAAGCCTCCTTCCACATCTCCTTCTTTTATTTAAACATTTTAAATAAAACTATTTTTCATCATGATTCTTTGTGCAATGTCACTTCTGGGCCCTTGTATTTCAAAAACATTTTTCATACCCTCAGACTTGAGCAGCTTCAGATTTAAATATATGTGTTCTAAATTTGAAGTGATTTCTTCCAGTTTTTGAAAATACTACCTTATTGTCTTATGTATTATGATACAACTAAAGTATTAAAAGTAAAAAAAAAAAAAGAAGAAGAAGAAAAATTAAACCTTATAAAGAGAAAGACTATGAAGAAACAGTACAACGTGCCTCACCCAGGCCTGCTCTCCTTTGTAGATGGGTGTAGTGGTAAATCTAACCCAGGGTTGTCCTCTGTAGCAGTGTTCAGTGACGAATCTCCTTAGATGTCGTTAAAGACTCAGGGTGTACACATAAAGCCACCTGTCCCCAGCACACTACCATTGCCACCTTTTGCTCTGAATCTTCATGAGACTTTCCCCTGTTGGGTTTATGCCTCTTTGGGGGATGGTTAGGAAAACGTTTCACTTCACAACTATAAAATTTTACAGCCTACTCACTGTACAAATATTGATTCTCTATAATAAAGTGTCAGGCTTTCCCAAATGGTGTAGGAGACAAGGGACAAAGTCCACCTCTCGACGCCTGCTGGAGTCCCATGGTTGCAGCTGACTCCTGGCTTCCAGATGGGTCTTTGTGCAGATATAAACAGGTAAATCCTGAGGATCTTCCCTGACAGGAGACCAGATCACAAGCTGGTTCAGCACTAGACTCACCAGCTGAGGTCACCAATACCTAAACACTTGGAATCTGGAGCTCACATCAGGTGACAAACATCCAATGTGTATGTGAGTCTTACAATGCCATTATACCTCATCCATATATATGTCACTTGCCAATGAAAGACAAACTTATCAAATGACAGAAGAGAGGCAGAACACTATTCATTCACTCATTCTGGACCCAAATTCTGTTTGCTAGGCTCTGCTCTAGACTCAGGATAAACAGTGACTGAGTTAGATGTGGTCCCCGAGTTCATGATAGACCTCTGCATCTCCACCTGGCTCATCTCCGTATCCAAAACCCTTCACATAGAACATCTTTTCTGTGGCAATCTCCATCCTGCAATTAGAGTACCCACCTCTAAGCAAATGCTGCTAGCGCCAGTTTCAATAGGTCCAAAGATATAGGCATGCTTCAGTGTTAATCAGAGCCTTGCCTCAGGTTCCAATCCGGCACCTTCTAGCCTGGGGGTGGAGCATCCTCTGTACTAGCTTCATCTCTAACTGTTGGAAGGGGCACAGAGGATGCTTGGGACTTGAGACGCTTGGACTGTGTTATCAAAAGTGCCACCTCTGACACATTGGGAAGAAAGTCATTGAGGCAGAGCTGTCACCAAAGCCATCACCTGCCATGGGTGTGTTTTGTGTCACCTTTCAGTGTTGTGGGTGTCTGCTGGGACTTTCTCCATAGGGCATGGCTGAGTAGAGAGAGGGACTAGTTCTCCACACATCAGCCCCTTCCTGCAGTCACAGACCCTCCCTGAGGAGCCTTGTCATGAATACTAATCCTAGAGACAAGAGGACACATGGGAAAATGGATGGCCAAAGTCAGGACGTACTCACACAGAGCCTAAGCACTCATCAGTCACACTGACTGCTAGACCCTGAGCCATGAGCACTTCCCACCTGCACCCCATGTTCAGGGAAGCGCAGAGACACCAAAAATGTTTGTAGCTGGTGAGGCCGAGGCATAATTTTGGATGATCTCAAAATACAGAAAGGTCAAGTATACTGGAGGGTCCTTTGGTGACTGATGGTAGGCTTATCGTCTTCCTTTCCTTCCTCTGTACCTTTTTTCCTCCCTTCCATCTCTATTTCTTCTTCCTTCTCCTCCTCTTCTTCCTCCACTTCCTCTTTTTCTTCCTCTTTCTCCTCCTTTTCTTCATCCTCTTCTTCCTCCTTCTCTTCTTCCTCCCTTTCTCCTCCTCTTCTTTCTCTCCCCTCCTCTTTTTCCTCTTCTACCTCCTCTTCTCTCTCTTCCTCTTTTTCTTATTCTTCTTTCTCTTCCTCAATCTCTTCTTCCTCCCTGTCCTCCTCTTCTTCCTCTTCCTCCTCTTTTTCCTCTTCTGTCTCCTCATCCTCCTTCTCTTCTTCCTCCATCGTCACTTCCTCACTTTCCCTCCCTCCTTCTTTCCTCCTTTCCTTACCCTTCCTTCTACTCCATCCCTAGTACCTCCTTCCCTTTCTTATTTCTTCCCTCCTCCTCCCTCCTATCTTCCTCCCTTATTCTCTCTTCCCTCCATCTCATCTGTCCATCCCCTTTTTCTTTTATCCCCATCTCATATCCCACTCTCTTGCCTTTCCTTTCTTCATGTATTCCTTCCCTCCTTCTCCCATACCTTCCTCTCTTCCTCCCTTCCTCCCTCCTTCTCCTCTCCACCCTTCTCCCCCTTCCTATATTACTATTATCCCATGGACTCATGTGCTGCACTGACATCTAATATAGTGTCACTTGTCTTAGACAGTCCATGGAACTGAAGTGTGCAGGGTGAAGTGGAGACACTAAAGAGACCCAGGCTATGGGGTTCACAGGCTCAGAAGGAGGGAGGCCATCCTCAGAGTAGCAGTGGTTTTATAGAAGTGAGTTAGACACTGGTGTTACTTGTAGAATTATCATCCTACTGTTGGAGAAGGATTGCAGTCAGACACCTGCTGCCCTTGAAAAGCTTCCAGACAACACAGGAGGAGTGAAATATATGTTTAACTCTGAACCTGGACTTTGTCAACAAAGCCCCACATGGAGAACTGAGACAGTGAGATGGACCGACATCTGAGTCTCAGCTCTATCCTGCCTCCTACCTGGCTGACTGCATGAGAGCCAGGTGGAAATGCATTCTTAATCTATATACTCAGCCCTTCCTGGCTGCAGTGAAGATTCACAGTTCATCACCATTTCCCACTAAACAGGACGACCTTTGATTTTATGATCCCCTGGTTGAGAATCAGGTTAAGATAGAAACTTCAGGATGTGCTCAGAGCTATCTGCGTTATTAGCATATAATTCTCATTGGTGATTATTCTCTATCTTTGGTCATAAATTATCAAATCTTTTCACCTGGTTGCATTTATGAAGTACCTACACGGTTCCCAGAAGTTGTCTGAGAGCTGAGGATGAGGGAGAGGCCAGCTGGATTCTCTTGACTACAGGACAGACATGGAAGATGTCACGTAAGTGGAAGGATTCGCACTGAAAGGACACAGGGAGGCCACAATCAGGATGTGAGAAGTTTCAGGAACATGTAGGAGGCAGCGCAGTGCTACATACAGGGTAGTACCTCATTCTGCCCTTGGGTACAAGCAGGAAGGACGGACAGGCAGGGCAGCTCAGGAGGGTCTGTGGTATGCAGATTGTGGACTAGACACAACAGCTATGTGTCCAGCATCCACACAGTCCCAAGTCAGGGCCAGAAAAGGGGCTTACATCATGGAGCAGAAGTAAATGGATACTGGGTGGGAGAACTGAAAAATACTTGAAGAAAGCTGGTCGTTTCCAAGGTGTCTTATAAGTGAGAAGTTAGAAAGAGAGGATAGACGATAGGAAGATAGGAAGATAGGAAGGCATGATGGGGCATCCTAGACAGTGATGGGTCATCTCAAGTCCACAAAACCAGCCATGGATTTCATTAGCAGTCTGTGGATGAAGGAAGGTCTGGTCACACAGCCAGGTGTAGAGGTCTCAGACTTTGTGGGGACTGGGGTTCGTCTGATGGAGAAGGGGCTCAGTCGGAGCCTTTGGAGGAAGGCTGGAGCAGGAGCAGGGCAAGACTGACAGTAGGAAGCACAGTCTCAGGGGTGATATAAAGGAGAGATGACTGAGAAATTGGCACTTAAGTTGGGGCTCCTGCAGGTGAATTTAAAATCTGGGGTATGGCACAGGGAAGGTCAGAGGACTTCTGTAAGTGATAAAATTGGGCTTTGGGGCAAATGTTCACTCCACCAGGAGTCAAAAGGAAGGGGGTACCTGTCAGGGAGGGAGCCGGTGCTGGAGGATGTCAGGACCACAGAGCTAAATCCACAGGCTTCAGAGTAAGCTAATCCTTGACAACTTTTTTTTTTAAATCCAAACTTTAGTGGGGGCAGTGTGTGACACGTGCAGGGAGAAACAGTGTCTCTCATTGGCCTGGAGCTTCTCAGTGAGGCTGGCCTGACTGAGACCAAGGGGTCCTCCTGCCTCTGCCTCTCCCTCTCCTGCATCTGCCCCTCTGCCCCTCTGCCCCTCTCTGCCCCTCTCTGCCCCTCTCTGCCCCTCTCTGCCCCTCTCTGCCCCTCTCTGCCCCTCTCTGCCCCTCTCTGCCCCTCTCTGCCCCTCTCTGCCCCTCTCTGCCCCTCTCTGCCCCTCTCTGCCCCTCTCTGCTCCTCTGCCTCTCTGCCTCTGCCTCTGCCTCTGCCTCTGCCTCTGCCTCTGCCTCTGCCTCTGCCTCTGCCTCTGCCTCTGCCTCTGCCTCTGCCTCTGCCTCCTAGTCCTGGGGTTATAAGCATGTGTCATCATGCTTGGCTTCTTCTGTACACACTGACGATCAAGCTTGGCCTGCACACTATACTAAACATTTTACTGACTAAGCTATCTTCCAGCACTACACTTGCTCTTTGTAAGTGACAATGTGGGACCACTCTGAAAGCCAAAGAGCTCCAGCCAGTGTCTGTCTGCTGTCCCACTGGGTGAGTGTTCAGTGACTTCCTTAAATTGTCCTTACAAACGTTGAATTGTTTATCTCGTGGCCACTGATGTTCCACCTGGATTGTTGTAAATGTCAGCTAAGCACTAGTCTGAGATTTCCTTCAGTGTCTTTCTGTGTATCTGCCTGCTTGGCAGTGTGTCTCTGGGGTGTCGACACCCATGCTCTGGTGGACATTTGACAACTCTGGCCCAGTCTCATAGTGGGGCTCCCCCATCTACTGAGATGCAGCCAACAAACAATGCTGTAAACTTGTTTTTCTCAGAGTTGTGAAAGACTTAGTTCTTCCCAACCCTTCCAGTGTTCTCCACATTCCTTGTAAGGTGGGGATTTAAAAGATGCTTCACCGTAGGTGAGTCTCCCATGCTGCCCTGTGCTGTCATCCGCTGGGCTGTCAGACAGGAGGATGCACAGAAGAATTTTCCCTCTGGGTTCATTTGGAATACAGATGCAGAATCTTAAACGGCAGAAAGACTTAACTTTGAGTTGGAAGAAATATTAGGTCCCCAGAGTGGAGAGACAGGGCTTCCAGCATTGACAACCTCTAATCGTACAAACAATGGGGACCTATTGATGCCCACCTTTCATGGTGGGCAGGAATAAAGAGAGAGGCACCTGCAAGTTTTTAGATGAAGCCTCTGAGGGGGACAAAAAAAAAACCAACCAAACAAACAAAAAAACCTCTGCAGATAAGGAGGAAAATTACATGGACGTGTGCGGGTGATTGAGCCTGGAGTGACAGGCACCTTTCAGCGAGTGACAGTCATTGCAGTGGTACCTGTTGGAGCTGTGCTGGTGAATGCAGAAAGATCAGCAGCCAGGACAAGTCAGGAACTGAACTGAGGAGCTGAAAGAACGTCTGTGAAATACAAGTTCTCCGCTGACGATCCACCAGAGACTTTGGCTGCAGGCAATGGTGTGTGAGGAGCCAATCACCAACCACAAAGCTTGGGAAGTGAAGTCCTGCCTAGGAACAGAGAATGACAGGACCTCAGAGACACAGGCCACATGGGGTGACTGTCAGGCAACGTGCTCTGAAACCAGAAGCCATCCTGTCCCTGAGCATCTACTGAAGTAGGTCAGATTCCAGGGGACGAGAGACCACGTAGGTGGAGGCTGCAGTGTGACTCTGAATGTCTTCCAGCACATCTGTCTTAGATAGGGTTTCCATTGCTGTGAAGACACCATGGCCAAGGCAATTCTTATAATGGAATTGGGGCTGACTTACAGGTTCTGAGGTTCCCTCCATTATCATCATGGCAGCAAGCATGCCAGTATCCAGGCAGACATGGTGCTGGAGGAACTGACAGTTCTACATCTTGTCCCGAAAGCCAACAGGAGAAGACTATCTCCCATGTGGCTAGAAAGAGGGTCTCAAAGCCTACCCTCACAGTGACAAACTTCCTCCAACAAGGCAATACAAACTACACAGCCATACCTCCTAATAGTGCCACTCACTGGGCCAAGCATATTCAAACCACCACAACATCTGATAACTAAGAAACAGTCACATCAGTGGCTGAATCTCACCAACTTTCCAGAGATCCTACACTATCCATGCATGAGGGAGCTGGCTGTGAAGGAGACAGACATTCACAAACCTTTGGGGAAGAACAGACAAACTGCCAGGCAGCCATAGGTAAATGTATGTGACGGGACAGATGGGCTTCAGTGCACTGGGTGCTGTCTGCTGTGGAGAAAGCAGCACCTCTAGGAAGGCGATTCTAGAACAAGCTTCAGATAAGTTGCAGAGAGTCTAACTACCTTTGGGTAGGAAAAAGGGAGACAGAAGGATGTACAGTGGGGTAAGGTAAAGTAGTACAGCATAGACAAGAGGTTTCTGGGAGAGGAGAAAAACCAGATCCTGTGGGAACTGAGGTAGGGCTATGAGAAGTAATGACTTTAGCTTTTAGTTTGGGTAGGATTTAGCACTGAGGAAGTCTATGATAAAGATAAAGTCTCATGGCAGACACACAGATTAGTGGTCTGGTTTTCATCAGCATAAAACACCTACGGCTGCACAACGTTGAGGAAAACTGGTTCATTTTGACTCGTAGTGCCTCAGAGTCTAAGCAAGAGGGAGTGTCCTCGAGATAGCTTTCTTGTGGTAGAAAGCCCACCCAGGCATCTCTTTTGATCTCTCTCTTCACTAAGTTCCCTCATGCAGTACACTTCCAGAGATCCTGTCTGACTTTCTAACTTCAAACATGCCCCAAAGCCCCACTTGAAAACATGGCATTGGGAATACATCCTAAGGCCTCATGCATGCCACCATTGAGCTAACAGCCAGCTATATTAATTTTTCATTCTGTATCAGCATCTCACGACCTCCTCCAGGCCAGCTTTGTATGCTCTATAGTCAGAGTAGGCCTTCAACTATCCTCCTGAATAGCCGGACTCACAGGCCTGTGCCCCCAGGACCAATTCAGAATCCTGCATACTTGTTTGCTCTATTTTCTGCCTATCACACACACACACACACACACACACACACACACACACACACACACACAGAGGGGGCGGGGGAGAGAGAGAACACGTGAGCATGGGGTCTGGCATGGGCTTTAGAAATCTCAAAGTTTACCCCCAGTAACACACTTCCTCCAGCAAAACCACACCCACTTCCAAGGCCACACCTCCTAATCCTTCTAACCTGGTAACCAAGCATTTATACATATTAGCCCATGGGGCCATTCTTATTCAAACCACCACATTGATACACAGAGGATTTATACTAACAGAAAGTGGGGGAGGGGAGGATGAAGAAGGGGCAGTAATCATTGGCAAAAACAAAACAAAACACACAGGACTCTGGCTTGCAGGACCCTACACCTCACACAGAACACATACAACAGACAGGCCTGACAGTCTCATCTACTGGGTCACTGTCACATGAGTGATACTCTTTGTGAAAAGGCTCGTCCATCCTTTACAGGAAGTAAGCCATTTCATGGCAGATTGCCATGTAAAGACCAGTGCTGTCCTCTGACAACAGAACCCAGTCCTCTATCTACAGAGCCTTGGTCATTGGCCCTGGCCCCTCACCCTGCTGCCCCTGCCAGATCACACACCAACATTTCCAGCTATGGCCTTCATTCTTTTACCTTCTGTTGTACCCACCTCCAGGCACCTTTCTCTCTGCCACAAGCCCCTTGTTATTTTATGTTGCCCCTTTTGATAATATGAAAGTCTGTTTCCTGTTGGCCTTTTTATATGTCTATGTCATAAAGGTAGTGTGGTCTGTCTTTCCTATGTCCCCCTGTGGCCGGCACTCTGTACTCTGCCAAATAAGCTGTCTGCAATTTCACACACTCCTGAGGTAGGTCATGAGTTAGCCTGGGGGCTGACGTTCCCTCTACTCACCGATGAGGTCAGCTGTCTCCCAATGGGCTCTGAAGATGTTCTCTGCCACAGGCCAGTGACCACACCATTTGGCCCTGGGAGTGGTCAGTGCCTGAATTCCATTCAGTGGTATGAAAACAGGCACAGGAATTCAACTGCTCACATGTAACTTTGTTGATAGATACTAAGAACTGAATCTCACATCACAATGATATGTCAGGAAATATCAGCATTTAAAACACACAAAGAAATGGACCCCCAACAAGGGACAAAGTCTGGGAGCATATAATGCTTGCCCTGCAAGATCCACTGAAGAATGGAAAGATATGGCCTGTTGCACACTCAGACTGGCTATGTATCTACTAGAGCTCTTCCTTTAGCTGGAAGAAGGAGGATCAGAAAGATAAAGGCGCACAGCCTCCACCCAGATGCCCTGCACATCTGCATTACTCTGTGCGAGCTTCAGTACAGGGCATTTGATTAACCATATGGCCCAGCTCTGCCAAGGGGAAAGACCCCTGGGAATGCCCCAGCACACACATTGATGAAGTTCCTTATGTGGGTGGGGCAGGACAAGCACAGAGTAAGGTCAGTGTCCTTGGTGCAGGGCTGTGGGGAGGCCACATCTTCAGCAGACAAATTCACTGAGGCTATGAGTCTTCCAATGCAGGCTTCAGAGGAAGCCTTATGAAGTCCCCTCTCTGTCACCACAGGCAGATGGAGGCCTGTGGGTGGAAGCGGCTGCTGGCAGGTTGGACAGAGCAGCCTGAATGGCAGTGAGGGGCTCATTGATTCATGGATCTATATCAAGGTGGAGGGAGGTCTTGAGTGGAGTGCACCTGTCCTCACCCTGTCCCTGTCCAGTGATTCTATCAGTGACTTAGATAAAGACCTAACAGGGCCGCTTGTCAAATTTGCAGATCAAAGCTCAGGGGGTGGCTAATGTGGTGGAAGAAATACTCTGGGTAAGAAAGCCTCTTGACAAGCCAGAACAATGAACTGCCGAGCTAGTCAGGATTCAGCTGGGTTGAAAGCAAGGGCCTTCTCCATTACTCGCGGCTTAAAGAAACCAACGCACTTCGAGAGTACCAGTCACCCGATCTCTAAGGGCTCTGCTGCCTCTTGACCCAGCCTGGGGTCATTGTACAGGGTGACCCTATCCCTAGGAGGCCAGCCTGAAAACAGGGACTGGCCTTGGAAAGGAGACTGGGCTTCCATCATCTGAGGGATCACAGCCCCAGCCAATATCTCTCATCTTTCCGTGGATGCTGATTGTGGAGGAATCAGACAGCAGAACAAGCAAGCATGTGTGCGTGCTGACGCTGAGGAGGGAAAGCCAAGGGAAGAGTTGGCAGGCTGCTGATCAGTTGAGAGTTGTTCTTCCATTGGACAGCTGTCCCAAGAAGAGATTCTTCCTCAGCTTCGTCAGGCAGCTTGGGAGCCCCAGGTGAATGTGACAGGAAACTGGCTTTGGGCTAAATTTAAGCAGTTTTTGTTTTGTTTTGTTTTGTTTGGTTTGGTTGGGTTTTTTTTTCTTCTTTTTCTGACAAGAGCCACTGAGTGTGACCTACACTGTCTCCTGTGCCGTACATTCGGATGCTGTCAGTGATGGGCATGGCCTGAGAGCCATCTGTCCAGGACCCCAAGGGATTCCTTAACGGCAGATGGAGCCACAGCAAGCTGCTATCCAAGCCCAGCTCTACAGATGGGAAGGCTAAGGCCTGAGGGGACAGGAAGTGCCTGAGAATAGCTCATGGAGCAGCCAAACCTGGCAGGACCCCAGAGTCTGACTCTTTGAGATTAAGGGGTTTTGGTCCACTCTCCTGGAGGCACCAATGAGGCGTGCCCAAGAGGCACAAAAAGTGAGTGCGCATATGCCGGGCTTGGGAAAGAGAAAAGGTGAGACACATCTACTCTCTGTGAGCTGGGATCCGAGCAAGCACAGCAAGATCAACTGGTGTTGGGGGGATCCTGTTCCCTGGGGAGATATAAACACATATATATCGCCCCTCCAGGGGCATCAGTAGTAAATGAAGTACAACTCCACCAAAGTCCAGCTTTAGGGGATGATTTTATGAGGCTGATTTACAGAGCCTGGGTGAGGAGTTATTTTCAGTGGCTGGAGACTCCACAGCAACCCTACCACTATAGCATGGGGGAGGATTTTCTCACAGCTGCATAGGGTCAAGTTCGCCTACAGCTAATCTTCCACACTCCACATAAGTGCTCCTGAGCCCACCAGGCCATGTGAAATTAGGTCAAGATCAAACCCAGCTAGCTGTGAGGTTCAGGAGAAAGCAGCTGGAATCTGAGATTAGGTCAGATGACCCTGTTCACTGCTTCCTTCTGTGAGAAAATGCCAACAGTCAACAGAGCAGATCTTGGGGTTCTCTTACCAGTGGTCACAGATGCTCTGATGAGGGCGAAGGCTGTCATGCTTGGAGGGTGGTTCTCTACAATAGGTGGCAACCTAAACACTGTCACCCTGGGTCGGGTGTACCCTTGGGATGAACAAAGCTTGGGTACCTGGCTATCACGTCATTGTTAAGTGAATGGTACATGGGAAACAGGTCAGTGCCTTGCTAGTGAGAATGTCTTCCATAAGACTGCACGGAGAGCAGCAGCTGGGCTCTACCAGGGTTCATGGCAACCCAGCCTGATGGTCAGAAGCTCAGAATACCCAGAGCTCTTTTGCTAAACTCCGTACTTTGATGTGTGATTCCTTCAGTTTATAAAACTGGGCAGGATGACGGTTCCTCAAGATGACGTTGTTCACACGCAGCATCCCACCCGAGAGGCAATCGATTACTATGTCTGGAATCCTTCACATCTAAAACAAATCAAGTGGAGACAAAATATTCCTGAACGGAAATTTCCAAGGAAAATAAACAACCACACCCATCCTGAAGAGCCTTCAAGATCAGTGGACTGATTAGGACCTGATGGTTCTGAAAAGTTGGAATGGTACAAATCCAGAGAGACAAATCACCGTGAGTCATCGTCAGTTCCCTTGACAGTCAGTTGTTGCCCACCTCTGGCTCTGACCCTTGTAGCTTTCACATGAAACCCATAGGGTATATTAAGAGCCTTCACCAACCTGAGAGCTACAGGCGTTCTGGGGCAGCATCATATAGGTATGTTCAACCTACCACAACCAAATATTCTTGTAAAAGTGCATAATTTACTTTTGAAAGAGTAAAAGACCATATTTGTGATTTCACGTTGCATTGTACGTAGGCTATCTTGGGCTACATGTATCACTGTGGAACTGCAGTTGGACAGGCCCCCTAAGGAGAAATTTTCCTCTTCTCGGTAAAATCCTGCTTGGTGTTTCCATGGATATGTTTTCCAAGAGTTTTGATCTGTGGCTGTCCTTTTTTTTTTTTCTGTCATTTTAAAATGTTCATGAAACAGTTTCTGCACCTGACCACATTATTCTGAACATTGCATCTGTGTTCTCAGGGCCCAGCCACTCACATATTTGGCTCAAGAACACATTTTATCATCTTCCCTTTGAGGCAGGAGCTGTGTAGTGCCAACATGATCCTTCTCTATGCTAAAGCAGTGTACCCTGCTGTCCTAAGCATGGGTATTCCTCAGGTCTCACAAACACACACACACACACATATACTGATGAGACTAGTAACAACAGTAGTAACAATTAAAACATGTGGTAACTCACACTTCCCCTTTCCACATTCAAGGAAGTAATTGTTGCCACCTCAGTGTGGGTCCCTCCTTCTCTTCACATATTAACACCCTTGCTTTATTTCTTAATGAGGTGGGATCCGCAGGAAAGCCTGGTGTGACTGTGGTGACTGTGGGCTGACAAGGAGAGAAGGGCGCTTGCTCCTATTTAGAGATAGTCCCTAAGGTCCTATCATTCTGTTTAGAATTGCTCCCTAAGGACTTATTCTGTTTTCTGACTCCAGATGCAGTGTGACCAGCAGCCCTGAGCTCCTTTCTGGACTTCCTGGCCATGATGGACCTCAAACTGTAAACCTAAATAAACTCTTTCTCTCTTAAATAAAAAACAAAAACAAACGAACAAACAACAACAACAAAGACAAAAACCACTGAGGATTTTCAACACACGAGACTACATGTATGCAGGTGTTTCTTTGTCCAGGACACACTTGGTTCCGTTAGGAACACCTCAGAGCCTCTGTTTCCCTAAGCTTGGGCACATCTGGCCTAGAGCCTTGACTTCGAAGGAAGCATCAGAGATCTGTAAGACCTAGGAGATTGCCACTGGCAAGGCTTAGGCAGGTGTGTACGGCCAGCAGGGTAACCACCTACACACAGTGAAGCTGACTGCAGGAAGAGGACACCCTGAACACAGATTTAGATGGCTCAGGAACAGTGTCCACCTTTGTTCCTGTCTGTAGGTCAGGCTGAGGTCTCAGGTCAGGTCCGCAAAGGGAGGGCTGCTTGGCCTGATGGTCCCTTATAGAGCTCTCCACCCTTCAGGCATGCCCCAGTGGCTTTGGGGAGGAAATGCTGGGATACTCCACAGTGCTTCTATCCACAAAGAGAAGCAAAAGAAAACTCATGCTGGCTGCAGGCAGCTACCCTGAAGCAGTGAGCAAACATGGGAGACACAGACTGAGAAAGCAGATCTGTGATGATCATTCTCCATATTGGGGAGTTTCTGGGCCTGAATACATGGCTGTTCACTGTGGGACCAAGTCTGCATTCTCCCAAATGGGCCTGTACTAGGAATGTGCTTTCTGCCGTGAAAAGCCACCTGTACAGTGTGTCCCCCCCCACACACACACCTGCCCCAAGCCTGAGGCACAACATAAGAGGAAAGGTCTACAGAGCCAGCAGAAATGTCCAACCTTGTCTCTCTCATGGCCCCTCTGTGCCACCACACTGCCCAGCCATAGATCCTGTAGACAGAACCCTGCAGAAGTTTCCATGAACTGCCTGCCTTTCAGGAGGCCAAGGAAAGGAATCTCTGAGCTGGGGGTTCTACCTCGGTTGTAACAGCCTGGGCTTGTGTTCTTGCTTAGACATGTATGCTTTCACAGAAAGAAAGAGAAAGAAAGAAGGAAGGAAAGAAAGGAAGGAAGGAAGGAAGGAAGGAAGGAAGGAAGGAAGGAAGGAAGGAAGGACACAGAGAGAAAGAAACAGAGATGAGAGAGGGGGAGGGA
>NW_021620773.1:3823640-3862772 GCF_004785775.1 Grammomys surdaster
AGGAAGGAAGGAAGGAAGGAAGGAAGGAAGGTAGGCAGGAAGGAAGGAAAGTGTCCTCATATCATAACTGGCCAAGTGGTCCTTCTCCACTTCACACCAGTAGAACCCAGGCCTTTAACTGTGTTCCTACAAAAGCACGCATGCTCCACTGAGTCAGGCTTGCCCGTGGACAGACTAGTGCCTCTCACTGCCCTGTGTACCTGGTATCAGTGAAAGGACCGAGCTTCGTGGAGTTGAGGAGGCTTTCCTCTCTCACTCTCTGCTCTGGCAGCCTGTTCCTCTTCATCCTGTATCCCAGCTTGAGAACCAGCCTGTGACTCAGCGAAGCCTGAACTGGCTCTGAGAAACAGAAAACGCCACTGGCCACTTACATTAAGCATGGAAATGAGGTCTGTGCTCTTGTTCTTAGCTGGACAAGCAGGCTCTGTGTGTTCTTGGTCTGCTGGGGGAACGCTGGGTACCTGGCGTCCCCTGATCCTCTCCACTTAGGCTAAGTCCTTCTGTAAGACCAGGGGACACTGGCTCTGTGCCCCTGATGCACTTTGTTCAGACATTCATTCATTACTCAGCCATCACACTGAGGCTGAAGGCCACCATGGTCAGTCCTTTCTGAGGTTAGCTTGCTCAGTGTTTTACCCACATTCAATTTATAGAATGCTCCAGAGAAAGTCCTCCTGCTGTGTAAAAGCTATAGGCTTCGGTGTCCCAGATCCAAGTCCCTGCTCTGTTGTTTGCTAGACATGTGATCCTCGGCAGCTGATTCAGCACACTCAGCCGTAGCCCCATGTCTCTAAAGTGTCTCTCTGTGCTTGTTTTGTCTGGGTCAAGGGCAATGACATTCAGGTTTGCTACTTGGAGTTTGTCTCTGGGGTGTCACTCAGTGTGTGATGGGCCTTTGTTTCCTTTCAAAACGCTTTTTAAATGTATTGTTGGTGTCTTGGCCATTTGATACTAGAATATCACAATTTGAATGGTTATTTATTTTGGTGTTCTTTACCATATTTCTGCCAGGCATGGTAGCACAGGCCTTTAATTCTGGTATTGGGGAGAAAAGGGCAGGCAGATCTTTGGGAGTTGGAGGCCAGGCTGGTCTACATAATGAATTTAAGGCCAGCCAGGGCTACATAGTGAGATCTTGTCTTGTCAGCCTGTGAGGGAGCGCTCCAAAGACTATTTAGTTCCTCAGGGTCAAGGGCATTTCTCTGTTTGGCCTGCTGGCAGGACATAAACTACAGTTGTGCTGGGAAGTTCTGCCCTGCTGGTACGGTCAACCCAACCATCTTGTGACTATTCCATCCCTCTCTCACTCAAAATGTGTGTCTTGTGGCACAGGGTCCCTGGATCCCAGGCTCAGCACTGAATGCTGAGTGTGATTTTATTATTCTGACTCCCTGAATACCTAAGCCAGACTATTTCTACATGAAGAACTCTTTTGTCAACTAGTGAGTGACCCTGAGGTGTATTTCACCAAGGGAAGTAAAGCCAATTTTGATTCTTCTTTTTCCCATTAATCATTTAGAGATGAGTGATTGCCTTGGTGACTGTGGGTAGGGGGAATTGCTTCATCTCGCTTTAGCTTGTCCTTAGGAAGTGACAAATGTCTCTCAATCCATTCTAGTCATCTTGTTTGATGCCCAATTTGTCTCTTGGACTGTGGGTGGCTTCTTCACTCTGCAATCTTGAGACATCTTTGGCTTGCCTTGCATGCCCTCAACATAGGACTTAGGAATTTTTCTCCAAGAGGCCATGGTTAATTTTGGTGAAACTGTTTAGAGACCAAAGTCTAGGTTCTAGGCTGCCCAGCGCATTAGTGTGCCCAATACCTCTGGGCAACTTTATAAGAGTAAATGTGGAAATAGAGATTTGTGTTATAAATTCTATTTTATTTATGTATTTTGTATGTGTATGTATATGAATGCGGGCACATGTGGGCCACAGTGTACCTGTGAGGATCAGAGGGCAGCTTTAGGGGACCACTCCTCCCCTTCTACTTTGGCAAAGCAGAGCCTCTCATGTATGCCCCTTTAGATGCTCCAGTCTAATTGGCCCATGACTTTCCAGGTAATGCTCGTCTCTTCACCCCCATCTCCCCACTAGAATGCTAGAGTTATAGGTGAATATAGAGATATAGAGGTATAGGTTATACCACATCTTTCTTTTCGCATGGCTTCTGGGGATCAAAATCAAGTTTCCAGATTTATATAGCAAACCCTTTGCTTGTTGAGCCATCTTGCTGACCCAGATATGTTTTTTTTTAATCAGAAGCAAAATCACTAATTTATGCTAAAATATCCCTCTCAGATGCTCGACTGCTGTGGTTTTTTTCAGTTTCGTTGCCTCTACCCTTGTGTTTTGCTTCCTTTATGCTGGAAACCCTGGCTCCAATGATGTCAATGTAATTACAGCATGTTTTGTCACACAAAGGTAAGTGGACTCGCTTCGAAATATCTGCATTACTTACAATCAGAGAGCCTCTGCGTACAGTGAGAGGACTTAGGAGGTGCTCCTCTGGGGAGGTGATGCTAGGATATTGAATTTAAAGTCAATTATAAGAAGCCTTAGTTCTCTGTGTGCTCAGTCCCCCAACTTCAAATACGGTTTGTTTGGGGTTATTTTAAATTTTTCATGCTTTTATTTTCTTTTGGATTCGATCTTTAAGAATCATTTAAACTTTGTACAGTTTCCAAATCATATCTGTGAAATAAGACCCGTTTGGAGATCTTCCCCTTCCCCCGTCTCCATCCTTGGCTCCCCCAAAGGTGACTATTTAAATTCATTTCTGATTTAGCGTTTCATCTGTTTGCCTCCTCTTTTCCATTTCCACAGGGAAAAAAAATTATTTCATAGCACCAACCTGTTCTTTGTGGTCTCTCTCCGATTGGATTATCTATGCCAGCAATATGTACCAATTAGAGGCAGCAGAGACTCTCTGGGTCTTGTTGCACACTGTCTATTCCTATATCCAAAAGAAAGCAGCCAGCCCAACTTCAGGTCTTCCATCAGCCTTTAATAACAGTGTCTCACTGCAGGGAGACTCTTAGGTCTTTGTAGGAGAGCTTCACGGTCTATTCCATTCCATACCCTTCTCTCTGTTTACGGCTGATTCCTAACAGGGCATAGTGGCGCCAAGGAGCATAGAGGGGCACCCCAATATCAGACCAGCCTGGTGGTGGAGACAGACCATCCTTCTCAGATTCCCACAACATGGAAGAGGAAATGTCCCTTGCTTTGACATAGTCACATGGGAACAGGTCACCATGTTATTGAGAAGGACCCTCAGCTTCTTCTCAGTGGTGGGTCAGAAGCATTCTGGTCCTCACCTTCCTGTATCCTGGTTTCCAAGTCAAGGCATAGCCCTCTTGTCTTCTCAGTTCCATTGGCTGCCTCTCAGAGAAGCCCAGCTGGGATGTCCTTGACCTGTGTGGATCATGACTATGCATTGATACATCCTATCCTTGGTCTGAAGGAGGTGCTTGGCTTGGCTCTTTTTTGTGGTCACCAAGAACAGAAGCCTCAGCCCCTGTTATCTGTTTAAAACCATCTTTACTTAGTTCTGTACCCCATTTTTAATTGGTTATTTGGTTTATGGGTATCTAAGTTTTTGAATTCTTTAAGTATTTTGGATATTAGTTCTCCAACAGATATAGGGCTGGCAGAGATCTTTCCCCATTCTGTAGGCTGCTGTTTTGTCCTGTTGATGGTGTCCTCTGCCTTACAGAAGCTTTCTTATAGAACCTAGGGCCACCAGACCAGGGATGGTACTACCAACAATGAACTGGGTCCTCCCTCATCAATTACCAATTAAGAAAATGCCCTGCAGATAGATTTTATGAAAACATTTTGTTTTTCAATTGAGGATGCCTCTTCTCTGGTGACTTTAGCTTGTGTCAAGTTGACGTAAAGCTAGCTAGTACAATAGTCATACATTTTATTCGTCAATCATACCTTAGTAAATAGGGAGATCAGAGAGGACAAGACAGGAATAATGGAAGAAACAAAAGAAAATAAAGAAACAGACAACAACATCAACAAATCACCAGAACAATTTTCAGAAACCCCGAGGGAGTGACTTCACCGAGACACTATGGTCTCTGGGTCAGTTGTTCTGAAATGTTCTATTCCTAGGGACCTTTTCAAATATCAGGTATTATTGAGAACCATGACAACTAATTCTAACTGCACATGTAAGATGTTGAAGAGACACCTAAGGCATTAGCGAGGCATATCTTCTGGCATTTCAGTGAGGATGGTTCCAGAGAGAATCTGCTCAGGGGAGGAGACACACCTTGGATGTGAGCAACACCATGCCATCGGCTGTGGTCCTTGGCTGAAAATAGAAAAACTAAAACCCAACTGAGCACCACGGCTCCCTCTTTCCTGCTGCATGATCTAGCAAGATTTGAGCAAGCAGCCTCACGTCCCACTGTCACCCCCTTTACCCTGCCTCCCTCACCACCGTGGAGGACTGTGTCACTGAAGCTTCCCTTAAATTGCTTGTCAGGTATTCATTCAGAGTGGGGCCAACCTCAGGTCACACGGGTTATGTCTATTGGTGTCATACCATATGGCGAATTAACACTAGAACACATGTAAAACGCTTGCTTATTTATTAACTCAAAGTTGCAACCATCCTGTTACATGTAAACATAACTTATTTTTAATGAAAATTAAATTTATTTTTTTTAGAAAAAGCATAAGCTGGATAGAAGCACAGCATTCTTTCACATTTCTGCTCACCTCCTCCGTGACTGCCTTAATAGGAGACAGATGGGTCTTCAATTCCCTCTTCTGCATCCTAACTGTTGCAATATGTTGTTTTGCTTGAATTGTACAAAAACGGTTTGGTTGTACACAGATCATATGTAGGGTGGAAAAATGGAAGAACATTTTAAAGTGCTTCCGAATTCTATGGGATCTCTTTTCTTAAAGATTTATTTTATTTTAAAATTACTCATGCTGGCTTGTTTGTATGGGGATGAGTGCATTGAGTTCAGTACCCATGATGGCCAGAAGAGGGCGCTGGATCTTCTGACATTTCAGGCACAGGCAGTTGTGAGCATCCTGACACAGGTGCTAGGAACCAAATTTGTGTTTTCTATAAAAGTAGCCAGTGCATGTTTTCTTCTTAACCACTAAACCATTTCTCCAGCTCAGGGTCTCCAAAATCCTAAAGCTTGCTTTATGTAACTGATTTTTGCTCATAATTATGGCCTGTTGTCTTTTTTTTTTCTTTCTAAAAATGGCTGGTTCGTTGTTATATTTTTAGGAAAGTAATCTGACACATTTCTTTAATTGCTATAGTTCTGATTACAGGGTTGCTATGCATCAGATCTAGAATGTTCCCCAGTGACATCTCAATTGGAGGCTGGATTCCCAACCAGTGGTGCTACAGTACTTTTGAGAGACAATGGAAGGTAATAAGAGGCAGGACCTAGAGAGTGGTCCTTGGGGCACTGGGGTGTGCCCTTGAAAGTGTGTGTGTGTGTGTATGTGTGTGTGTGTATGTGTGTGTGTGTGCATGTGCGTGCACACACGCGTGCACACGTGCCTTTGTGAACACCATCTCTGTTTCCCTATCCTGGTTTTCCACTGACAGATCTTAGGCTACTTCTGGATCTTGGATATTTTCACTCTGCCTGTAAGTTCTGCCCCACATTTATCTGCTGCAGGATACCACACTGCATGCTTTACCCCCACTGCCTTCCTCTGAGCCACCGTTCTCTCCTTGCTCTCACCTGTGTCTGACCTCCCCAAGGCTGAGATCTAGACTCTAGCAGCCCAGGGGACTCTCCTGTGTGGTCAGAGGAGACATCAGTGGTCCCCAAGGAAGCAGTGTGGCTGATCCCAAACTGGCTGTGTGTCACAGAGATGAAGCTGGGCTCTGTTGAGGGGTGTGACGTTAGTCAGTGGCTTCGTGGAGGGTCATCTCATGGAACTTGGACTTGCTCTTGTAGAGGAACCTGAAGCTGGTACAATCACGAGCCAGGCATGGAGGGCTGCCAGTGTCCATGATAGGACAAGGATTCATAGTGGCACAGCCAGGCTTCCTGGAACTGGTACAGCGGAGAAGCTATTGGGCATCTCCACCCTGCCCTGACCTCTTTGTGTTTGAATCCAGTTCTTGCCTTGTGGGGTGCAACTCAGACTTAGATCTCCTGCTCTGAACTGCTCTCTATTGTAGTCATGGCTTGCTCAGGCTTCCACATGGGACAAAGTCAGAATGATCAGTAACACGGATATCAAAGACACTGAATATTGGCACCAACAGGAGGTTTGACCACACAGTTGATGAGTTACCTGATCTGTCAGGATTTCGGGGATGGGGTGACTAGAAAGGTGGTAACACCCCTAGAATTTGAGCCCATGACCACACCCACAAGGACGTACCGTGCTTCCTTCTAGAACCTCAGCTGCTCCTTCCTGAGTAAACAGGCGCCAAGGCTATCCTGGGCTAATGGGTTACAAGCATCCTGCATCTCAGAACAGAATGCCTGGTCTATGGAAGTCACCTGTTAATGCATCCCTGCTATGAAGAATTCTCTTTTTTTTAAATTCTTTTTCAGATACGTGTTAAAATCAATTCTGTGAAATGTTGGTTGCAAGCCGTGGTATTTAATCCCGGCACCACGTTTCCATGTGGACAGTCCATGCGAGTGAGATGTTTTATTTTGTATTTCCCCTCCACATGTATTTATTGATGCATTCTTTTTGAAAAAAAAAAATTGAGATCCATTTGGTTGAGGGCCAAATAGCAACTTAGCTGAAGCGGAACGTGCTTTTAGCATCGCCGAGTGTCCAGCGACACAACTTGAACTCAATTAAGCTGCTTCCAGGACACCTCTCCATTTGTGTTCCGTAATGGAAAGTAGAGTAAATGAAAAAGCAATCAGTGTAAATATGTAGAACGGACACACTCATAATCATCGGATCATTGCTGGAAATTAAAAAGCAAGCACGGAGGCCCACCGTTTGCTCGTGATATTGTACAGGGCCTCGCAGACCCGGATAGGGCGCTAATTAAAGTTCGGGTAGTAATGGGATCGATGGAGTTTGATTACCTTGCTGAATCCAGACGGGCCAAGGCTCTGTCCTGGTGGCAATGGTTAATATTCTCCCAGAGTTCAAAGGTACAGAGACCAGGGCTTTTATTGATAAATGCTCGGAAGCTAAGGAACGCATTAATTTCTACGGGCTGGTGTAGGCAAAGTGGAAATGAAATGCACGGCCATGGTGGAATTAAAGGCATTTTTCATCATCTGTGAACTTGGAAGAGGAAAAGCCTTTCAAGACCGTAATAAGGGAGAGAGGCTCTCTGTGGCAGGCCCGTCCCTCATGGTGAGTGGCAACCAGGCATGAAGGCTACTCGGCAGGGCCCTGCTGCCCTAGGGAGGAGATGGGAGCAGGGTATTCTCAGACACTGGCTATGGGGTTCAGTGTGATGCTTATGCCTTCAGTAGGATGGAGCCAGTACCTACTTGCCTGGTTACTTTGTGAATTCTATTCTAGATCCCTGCCTCAATCTCCTATTACAAAAGCTAAAGGAGGCAGGAGGCTACCTCACATAGACCCTCTGCAAAAACCACAGGCTCAGCCACCTGTGCCTCAGGAAGGGGACACACCAGTCACCGTCACCACTACTGTTGTTCCTTTCTCCAGATTGGCCAAAGTTTCAACACTCCTGGGTGTACTCCCTCTTCCCATGAACCTTACCCCCTTTCTTTGGCAGAACAGATGTATTCCCACCTCTGCAGCCAGACCAGGCTAGCTCCAGACATTGGACTATGTGCCTGTTTCACGTGACAGCCCTAAACCCCTCACCCTCTAGATCCCAGCACCATGATTAAGTCTAAGTGGCTTGTAAGAGATTTGCTCTGCAGGCACATTATCAGTTGGAGTCCTGGCAGGGTGACAGTGGTAATTAAAGATAGTTAATGTGGCCTGTGTTTACAGAGAGATGACAGGGTTGAGGGCAGCCAGTGACATGAAGGCCACTGGGCAGGCTAGGGACAACAATAGAGGGAAGTTTACCCACTAGGAACAGGGACTGAGTTGGTGGGGAGATGAGAAACTTTCTAGAGCCCCAAAGGACTAGTAGGCTGGCCTGTCCCCTGCTGTCGCTACATAGGGACACAGCCAGTTATAGTGACACCTACAGGCAGGTGACTGGATGTGCAGTCTCAGTAATCTTTCCTGTGCCTCTTGGATAGAACCACGTGGAAGGCAGAGGGCAGGATGGGATTATGATGCATTTGTGCAGGTCAGACCTCAGGATGGGAAGAAGGGGGAGGTGGACGTGCATAGAGGGGCAGCAAAGATGCCCTCATGGTCTGCCCTGGTGATGTTTCTCTGGCTTCCTGGTTTCAGCCTAATTCAAAGATGGCCTCTCTGGGATCCAGGATCCTGAATGGCAAAAGAATGAGTGAGATGGAGCAAATTCTCTTAGCAAACTTCTCTTAAGCAGCATCAGGCTGGCCCAGAGTGATCATGACTGCTCACGGCTCCATGGCGTGTGGGCCTCGCTGTTCAGTCATCCATCTTCAGAGGCACGTGTTTGGCTTCTGACGGCACCACACACTTCTAGATTTTGTGAGCATGAATCTTCAGCCTACATGGCAGACGTGGAGACTTTGTGCTGAGGACATTTGTCCCTTCAGTTGTCATCCATCTCTCCTTCATCCATTCATACCGAAATGCCCGAGGCCGGGTGACTCGTAAACAGACATTTATTCCTCATAGTCTGGGAGGGTGAGAAACCCATGGTCCAGGTACAGATATCGGGTCTGGAGAGAGCTGTTCTCTTCCTCAGCAAGGATACCTTGAAGCTGCATCCTCACGGGGTTGAGAGCTGAAGGGCGGTGAAGGCCATGCTGCTTGGCTTTAAGGATCAACTCACCAAAAACTAGGGAAAGGGAGTTGAAACTGAGTAACTTTGCATCTGATGGGCACTCTTGTGGGAGAACGTCTTGATTGCTTATGGATGCAAGGAGGGCCCAACCCACTGTGGGTGGCATTATTTCATTGTCTAGTCCCTGAACGAAGATGGAGAAGCTTACTGAGCATGAGCAGCAAGCAAACAGACGGCATGGTGCATTCCTTTCTCTCAGCCCTTGACCATGGACATGACCTGCTGTCTCAAACTCTCACCTCTGTGATTTCCCTACAAAGATGGACTATTGCTGGACTTGTGAGCCAAATAAACCCTCTCTTTCTCTACGTTGTTTTTAGCGAGGGTATTTTATCTCAGCAGCAGAATGAAATTATAACAAGGGACTAGTTCCCTCCTGCCCTGTGATTATATGCTAACCCCATTAGAGAGGATAGAGCCTTTGTGACTTGATCACCTCCCACAGGTCTTGCTCTCAGTTCCGCAACAGTGGAGGCTAAATGTGGACATAGGACATTGGGGGGATGTTCAGATTGCTGCAGTGTTTGAGAGGACAGCCTGGACCCTGCCAGCAGCATGTGTTGAAAATGTCAATAGTGCTTGTGGTAACTTTGGCTTCTCCAGGGCCACTTTATAATCTCATTTTAATAAGGCCATGATGGGGAAGCTGCTTGGCAAAGCAGAGAGGGAAGGAGCCTGGAAAAGCTGGCAGCTCCAGGGAGGAAGCCTGCTTAGCCGTCTGACCCTGAGAAACCATCGGTATGACCTGTGTCTCTGCCTCTTGGCTTCTTGTGACATGGGGTCAGGCAAATGTACCACCATGATACTTAGGAGTTAAGTAGCAAGATGAGTCTTCAACAAATACTAGCGTTCTGTGTCCCACAGAGTTCAGCTGTGTAAGCCTGGTATTGAGGAAGAATAGCCAGAAAGTGAGAGAAAAGTAACCGTCAGGGTGGAGACGGGACCACACCTGGCTGGCGTCCTCTAATCTCTCTTGGGGATAGGCCTGGGTGAACAGGAAGGAGAGACAGTTTTCTGTTCTCCAACCTCCTTGGGTCTGCTGTGGCAACTGAGCCAAGGATTTTTGCTTCAAGAAGAGAAAGCCTGAGACCATGGCTTTTTCAGTAGACCGGTTCTGTCTTCCAGTCAGCTGTGTCATGTCAGACCCAATGTGAGGTCATCGTCAGAGAGCCATTTCCTTCAGTTCTGGCATTCCTGTGTCAACAACATGCTGTGTTCAAGCGCTACACAGTGCCTGTAAAGGTGGCCTTATTTGGTCACAGCATCTTTGCAGATGTGTCTAAAATGAGGTCACAGTGGATTAGGATCAGTCCTTAGTCTAGTGACTGATGTCCTTGGGAGAAGAAGGAAGCAGATGGGGAAAGGGAAGAGGTCACTAGTGGAGGGATGCAGAACCTGGGTTCCTGGAGGGAGTTTCAAAGATGGAGGGAACTCTTGGTATTAGAAGCAAGAAGAATCAGGAGATTCACAAGGATCTGGTGGGAGCCTAGTTCTACTGACACCTTGGATTCAGCCTCCAGAACTGAGACAAAGCATTCCCATCACTTAAAGCCACATGGACCATGGTGTTGTGTTAGAGTAGCCATAGGAAACTTGGGCAACCTGACTGTTTATTGGTAGACTTTTAGTGTGTGTGTGTGTGTGTGAGTGAGTGTGTGTGTGTTTGTGTGTGTATGTGCACGTGTATGTTTGCATGTGTGTACATGAGGGAGCACACACACATACTAATACAGTGCCATTTATGTATCTGACTCCAAGTTCTGACACACTTCCCCTGTGCCCATGTGTGTCTACACTAAGATGATTTTCCTCAGAGAAGAATGATCCTTAGTACCCCAACAGCAAATCCCATCATGGTGGACACTCCTGTTCCTCACTCCTCAACCCCATAGTAAATGGAAGAATAGAAAAGTGTCTTCATAGCTACGATGCAGTAGGGTGAGATAGAATGACTCTGGATACCTTTGTGCTATACTTGATCTAACACTGCATGGGAAGACTCCACGCCTCGATCCTCACAGAGATCCTAGGAGTCAGAACACCCCTACTCCATTTCCTGTTTATCATGATGTCATGAAGATTAATGAGGTCATTTCTATAAGAGTATTTCTAATACTGGAGTAGAATGATGATTGCACAGACCAGAGTTAGTATCCTTATAAGCCAGTTGAAGTTTCCACTTTCCCCACCTAATAGTCCCCTTGTTATTCTGGGCTTGTTAAAATGGCAAGCCTTCAACTCCAACTCTTAAAGCCAGAACCCTTCAGCCTATGCTCATTCTCTGCCTAACTCTGCTGCGCAAGCAGGGATTATGCACATAGCAAGCAAGCCTTACCAAGGCACCGTCTCTAATTTGAAACCTTGACAGTCCTGGAATGAAATCCAGAACTTCACAAAGTGTCTAGGGGTCAAACAGACTCATAATGTTCATGCTCACAAACTTTCAGATAGAGCTCGCTGTCTTACATGCATCTGCTGCTAAATTTGGAGGATGGAGAAAGGACGGAGCTGTCTGGAACTACCAGAGGTGCAGAGACCCAAGCATATTCCACTGCTCTCCTGAGGTTTAAACATCATCTGCTTCTCAAATAAGGAATGATGAGGAAGGAAGGAAGGAAGGAAGGAAGGAAGGAAGGAAGGAAGGAAGGAAGGAAGGAAGGAAGGAAGGAAGGGGTAGCTGGTCCTATGGATGAGAGAGAGTGCAAGCACCCACAGGCAGTGTAGTGATTGCTGGCTGTGTTAGCTTTAGATAAGGGTCCAGGTTGTTGGCTTTCTCTAGAACATGGGTTCTTAACCTATGCATAGCAGTCAACAGAAAATACAAATTTCCGATGGTCTTAGGAACCCCCAACCATATATTTATATTCGTTGCTGCTTTGTAACTGGTATTTTGCTGCTGAGTGCTAGCTCCTAAGACCATCGGAAACATGGCCATGACTCACAGGTTGAGAAGTGTTGCTCTAGAAGACGTGCATGCTTCCAGCTCCTCTCCCCGACCCCTTGGTCATTTCCCAAGGTCACGTGTTCCTTCAGTATCCACATCCTCTTTCCTCATGGAAGGAACTCCTATCCCATAGTTGTTGGGACCCATGCCCACTCATCCAGCTCTACCACAGAAAGAAGGATGGTCACTGGGATGTAGAATGCACCCTTTTGCTCTGCAGACAAGTGTGTATAGTCTGCTCACCCTGATCCTCTCTGGGACAAGCAGGGGCCTGACACACGTTGATGGTTGAATTTCTAAACAGGCTTCAGTTTGGGAGGAGGTGTTTGCCAGTCTCTAAGGAATCTCTTAGTCTTCCCTGCATGATGCCCTTAGAGGACATCCAGGGCTGCCCACCTCTGCAAACTCCAGAACAAACCTTACCTTTATTTGCCTAGCAGGACAGGAGTTCTGGTACCACCCAATTTGGGAAATACTCCCTTGCTAGGTTTAAGGACTTTTGGAGTACAGAGTCAGATCCCAGCCTCCTCTCTAACAGGCCTCTGCTCTGAGCTTGGTGTCCAACCCTTGCTATCACCCTCTAGCCAAGATGCTTTAGGGAACAGAATAGCATATGGCAACCAATCTGACTGGGGACACAGCCAGGCATTCCTGACAACTTGAGGCTGCCAGGGTGGCCTGATTAGCAAGATGGATGGCCCAGCAGTGCCCTATACAGGCCAACTCTGCAGTGGCTTGGGCTGTGCTTAGCTCTGTACTGGCTGCATCTGCCTACTCCTGCCTCATGGGCCCTGAAGGCCCAAGGCCACTGTCAGCCTTATTAGGACAGCATAGTGGCTGGCAAAGACAGCCAGCTCACATTGGCCTCCTTCGGCAATAAAGTGTGAGGAACTGTTTGATTTGCTGAGCCTGCCTGAGGCGTCTCCCAGATGATGGCTACACAAGAGGCCCTGTCTCAGCCACAGGGCAGAGGTGGCTCATGGATGTGAGCAAGAACTGGAGCTCAGAGGCAGCAGGCACAGAATTCCAGACTTCTAGAGGTAAACCCCATGTCTGGTGGCATCATGGCTTTCCAACAGTACCTCATTGGGGCCATGGCTTTTCTATTTCTGAAATGGGAACTCTGGGCCACTACCTGGATGGCACATAGGTCAGCTGAGTAGAACACTTGGAGGATAGAAAGATAACATTCTAGAATGTTGTCATATGGATATGCAGCAGTGGATTGCAGCCCTTCATAGGTTTTGCTCAAGGCTTGGTTTCATGGGTCACCTTAATGGGACTGACCATTCCAGTCTGAGACTCAAGCTCCAGAGGCCTGCCCAGCAGCAGTTTTAAAGGAGGGTTGGTCCTGAACAGAGATAACGGGACAGTGGGTAAGCAGAGAATGTGTACTGTGTGCGGAGGCTGTGAAGGCAAGGAAGAGAATGAGGGCATCAGACTTTTACTTGTGTGAGCGTGCATGTGTGCATATACACAGAGATGCACAGACATACACGTACTATTTGCACGGACACTTAGAGATGCATACAGATACATACTACACATACAGTCACACACCATACACTACACACACATATGTACCTCTCTCTCTCTCTCTCTCTCTCTCTCTCTCTCTCTCTCTCTCTCTCTCTCTCACACACACACACACACACACACACACACACACACTATGTGTGTAAGTTTGTGTATGAACACAAATTCTGTGAGGCTTACTGCAATAGTCAGCTAAGCCTCAGGAAGCCCAAATAAACATTGCTTCCTATTCTATCTGAGGCTGATTGTTGTTGGATCAGGCAAGCTGGGTAGTGCAGAGCTCTCCCTAATGTGGACAGCATCCCCTGGACAATGCAGAGCCCTCCCCAGCATGGACAGTACCACCTGATCTAGCCAAGGCTCCAGCCAGATCAAAGGATGGAGGATGGTTGAATTCATTCTCCCTTCTGTTCTGCATGCCTATAGAGCATGGAGTGTAGCTTCTTGCCTTAATTAGACTGGCATTTATGTCATCGGATTCCCTTGATTTCAACCTTTGCACAGGAACTGATGATACCAGCAACTTTCTCGGCCTCCAGCCTATCTACAGGTAGCAGATGGGGAATGACTCAGCCTCCAGCCTACTGTGAGCCAATTTCTTATAACAATTACATCTGTTATCTATACAAATACATATCAAACATCACACATACACAAACAGAGCCCTCCTCCCAAACAGATGTGATATACACATAGCTCTCACATACACATATATACATATATATGTATGTGTGTATGTATGTATATATATATATATATATATACATATATATATATATGTGTGTGTGTGTGTGTGTGTGTGTGTGTGTGTGTGTATGGTGTGTATGTGTGTGTACCTATATCACACATAATATATACATACAGTATATACACACCACAATAATGCTACACATACCCCACATGCATATGCCACTTCCTCACATGCATACCACATACACACACACATATACAAACTATATGCACTAACCACACATGTAAACACATACCACACACATACCCATATGCACACACATCTGCTGCTTCCGCCGTGACTACTGCAGCATCAAGTTAGCTTCCATTTATTCCTTGATATTCAGCAAGAGCTATGCTCTACATGAGATCTGATTTCTAAAACCTCAATTCCATGTGTATCACAGCCCTCTGGATCCACTTAAAGCAAAATCTCAGGACAGAGTTTAGCTGTGATGTCTGGAGTCCCTTCCCATGGCATTCACAGCTTTGCCTCGCCTTACAAACCACTGCCGTGATGTTTAATCCCATCATGCACCAGCCCTGAAGTAATGGAGCCCAGAGACCATGGACTGAAGGAGACTGTGACCCCGAATAAGTCTCCTCTCCCACAAGTTGCTCTGTTGGAGATTTTGTCACTGTATAGAGAGAACCAACAGAAAGGCTTGTACCACTACTGCTCAGCTGTAGAGCATGTTATGGGCTGAAGAAAATTCATCTGCCAAATTCCTGACCCCTAGAAACCAAGCGTGTGACCTGTGGAAGAACAGTGGCAAGGAAATCTGTACACATTAGGTTCTGATGCAACCATCATGAGTATAACTATGTGATACATGAAGGGCTGTAGCGAGTTTTCAAGCATTTTTGATCCATGGTTGAAGGTGCTGAAGGGGACCTTGAAAACCCAGAACTGTAGTGGGCTGGCCTAATGCTGCTTGCATTCTAATGCTAATCTGGGGCTCCCAAGACTGGTTACCCTAAATACAAAGAGAATCCACACCCAAGACACTGAGTGACCCTGCCCCCCAGTTAATTGTGATTGGTAAATAAAGATGCCAACAGCCAATAGCAGGGCAGAAGAGACATAGGTGAGATTGAGGTTTCATGGGCTTGGAGAGAGAGGACCAAAAGGATGGAAGAAGGAGGAAGAAACTGTCATGGAAGAAGAAGAGAAGGAAGAGAAAAAAGGAGGAGGAGGAGGAGTTGGAGGAGGAAGAGGAAGAAGGAGAAGGAGAAGGAGAAGGAGAAGGAGAAGGAGAAGGAGAAGGGGAAGGGGAAGGGGAAGGGGAAGGGGAAGGGGAAGGGGAAGGGGAAGAGGAAGAAGAAGAAGAAGGTGGTGGTGCTGGACAGAGAAGGAGAGTCACCATGGGCTAAGGGCCAAGGGAACATGGCCCAGAGGGCTTCCCAATTGGAGTTAAGCACAGCCCAGTAAAAGCATTGTAAATAGTAAGTGATAACCCAGGTTTATCGATAGGAAAACCGATCCTAACAGTTTGGAGGGTAGGAGCTGCCCAGCTATTGTGCTGCCTAAGGCTACTTAAAAGTATAAAGGCTGTGTATGTCTTTCATCCAGGAACATAAGTAGTCTAAGATGGGGAAGAAGCTCTGGGCCAGTATTTTTAATAGATTTTACTGCACAGAAACACTTGAATATCCCTGTAGACATAATTATTGATCTCAAGGTGTGATCTCCCTGGGCTAGGTGAGTTTGAACTGTAGAGGAAGAGAAGATGAGAAGGAGTGAAACGGGTAGAGCCTGGATACCACAAGCAATGGATATTCATCTGATTATCTAGAGCCTACCAAGCTGGACCAGCCTGGAAAGGGCCTGCCCTGGAGCTGGCAGGAGGAGTCTGGTCTCTGGTCTCTGAATCTCTGAGAAAGTATCTAATTGCTTGAGACCACACATTTATTGTGGTGGTTTGAATGAAAGTGCCTTCCACCCCACAGACCCACAGGAAGTGGCACAATTAGGAGGTGTGGCCTTGAGTAGGTGTGGCCTTGCTGGAAGAAGTGTGCCACTGGGGGTGGTTTCAAGCCAAGCTCAGTGTCACTCTTTCTGCTGCCTTCCAATTGGGGTTTAGAACTCTCAGCTACCTTTTCAGCACCATGTCTGCCTGTGTGCTACGGTGCTTCCTTTGGTGATGATGGGCTAAACCTCTGAACCTGTAAGCCAGCCCCAATTAACTGCTTTCCTCTGTAAGAGTTGCCATGGTTATGATGTCTCTTCACAGCCATAGAAACCCCAACTAAGACACACTCATGATGAGTGGCAATAGGAAGCTCCTATAGACAGCAAATGCAGAAGTAAGGGCTTGTGGATGGGTTTTTCATGACGGAATGGAAAGGCTGAGTCAGCCTTGGCTTTGGCAGGGGTAACAGAAAAAAACAATATAAGATAGTTTTAGGAGTTCTATTAGGTATGGAGCAGAAGGCAAGATGGCCCTTGACACTTAGATCCAAGAACGAGAAAAGCCATCTCCTGATGGCCTGAGGACATAGGTTCCTGCTGACACCACAATCAGCCTACAGTGATTGAAGAAAGACCTACGGGTTCAATTAGAATCTCATGTTCATTGTTTTAAGTCAAGTCTCTGCCCACAGTGCAGGGTAACACCACAGGTGGTGAGAACCTCCCCACCTAGCATATAGAACTGACAGAGAAAAACTCACCCATCTGCAGAAAAGTCCCTTTGGCCCCTCTGATCTCCTGGAGTGCTGGGCAGCCACTCATCTCACATGTATTTCTGAGGTTTGTTCTTAAGAAAGTTTCGTGCTCTGGAGTCTCAGGTATGACTCTTTTTTCTCCTAGACTCCCCTGCATAACTCGTCAAATGCTTTCTTGGAGGAGGTCAAGAGCCCCTGCCTAGTGACAATACAGGGTCATAGCAGACTATCCTAGCAAGGCACTGGTGAGGGCAATTTCCCTCTACTTCTAGTCAGCATGGGGCTGTCCTCCATTGAAAGGAATATTTTTGCTATTCTATAAGATTCTCTACCATGCACAGAAATGATCACCCTTTCAATAAGCTGGAGGTGTCGGCTTCTGTTCCAGGTGATTAATCAGACTTTATTTGCCTTGTGGTTGGAGTTTATGCAGGCTGGGAAGCTGCTTCATATTTTATAGCCCATCTGCTGCATTCCAACAGTGGTCCAGTCGAGCTGACGGCTAATGAGGGAGGTGAGGGATCCGTCCGAGAGCCTGTGGACATCCTCACACTTGACTCCCGGGGAGAGTCCTGTGTGGAGACTGTCACTTACTCAGGCCTCGATGCTAATCCTTCCAGAAGCACTCCAAGGAGCTGAGTGAGCTTTCCAGCAGGTACTCTGCTCAGGCACATGGGCCAGTAGCCAGACTCCTGTGAACAGCTAAATCATTTCTAGTAGAATCTATGAAGTAGGATTTTCAAGGTCCTTTCTTCTGTGAATGATAGTGATAGGTACAATGTCAGCCCCACTCTGTGTGCCTCCTTCTCTCCTGGCATGAATCCTAAAGAAATAAATGCCTGGCACTTGTTGGCATGTGTCTGGTAGTACTTATTTATGGCCATGATAGGTAGATTAAGAGTAACCTAGTGGATGGAATGCTTAATAGCAACAAGGAGAAGTTACCGGGTTAATTACTGATGCTTACAAGCAAGCTCAGGCAAGCCCACACAGCCTGCAGAAATACTTCCAACTCATGCTCGGAGCTTGTGAAGGCTTCTAAAGAGAAGAAAGCAGCCATGACTCTGGGGTTCTCGATTCCAGGATGCTCAAGATTTGGACCAGCGGACTAAGTGTAGATGAACAGAGCCTTGGGAAGACAAAGACTGAACCTCTGACAGGAGAGCAGTGAGAGGTGTTGCTAAGACTGGAATCAGTAGCTCTTACTCTCTTGCCTCTAGCTTCTCTCTGTCCCCTCTCCCCTCCCCTCTTCCCTTCCCCCTGTCTCCACGTGGTCATGGCCAGCCTCTACTACTCTACTCCTCTCTCTCTCTCTCTCTCTCTCTCTCTCTCTCTCTCTCTCTCTCTCTCTCTCTCTCTCTCTCTCCCTCTCGCTCTCGCTCTCGCTCTCGCTCTCTCTCTGACTCTACTACCCTCCTGGCTCCCCTCCCCATGCCCTGAATAAACTCTATTCTATGCTAAAAAAAAAAAAAGACTGGAATCAGTGCTCAGATCCTCAGCAAGGAAAGGAAATGAGACTTCATGGGGGACTGGACGGGCAGGACAGCCCAAGGTTCATTACAGGGTAATATGAGCTGGGCACTAGCACACATGTATGCCTTCCTACTGTTTAGAGGTCAGAAGTCTGAAATCTGACTCACAGAGCAGAAATCAAAGTGTTGGCATGGCTCACCCCTTCCTGGAGAAGCTGAACAATGCTCTTGCTTTATCCAGTGTCTAGATCTAAAGTCCTTGGTTCGTGGTCTTGTCCACCACCATCAGTCTGGCACCCCAGTATCTTTCGCTGGCTTATGCTGCCTTCTATGCCTTACTTAAACCCCCGTCTTTCCTCCTGGAAAGACAATGATGATTTCAGGATGCCTCGTGATAATTCAGAACCTCCACCTTAGGTTCTTACCTCCTCCCTATCTGTAGGCCTTCACATCGCACAAAGCAGTGTGTCCACTGGGATGGGGACTAGATATCAGCCTCTTTGCTAATGATTTTTCAGCTTAGCACAGAGACTGGGGAGACCTTGAGGTCATGCAGCCTCATTCCTGCTGAATCAAGATCTCCCTGGAGCTTGAGGAGTAAGTAGATGCTTGTTGAAGATCCAGTTATGCCAGACCTGAGTCACAGACTATGGACGCTGCCCATCACTTAGAGGTGTCCATTGGGAGTACTTCATCCCAGAAGCCTGAGTGTTCCCGGAGTGCTTCCTGAGGAAGAGAGGGCAAGCCCTTGTCCAGGCCATTAGAAGTGGAAGGAAAGCTAGCTTAGATAACCAACTGAGGTTGTTCCCAAACACACTTATGGTGGCCTTTGGGTTGCACTAGACAGGGCTACCTACTGAACAGGGTTGATTCAACCAAGAGGATGGGGGCTGCGTTTTCTAGAAGTACTATGACTGTGGACATTTCCTCTCATAGTAGTAAACACATGGATGCCATTCTCTCTGGATAACTGGGTAACCAGGTAGACCACTCATTGATCCCCACTACTCTATCCCTCCCATGCCCCTGGCTACTCACTGCCTGCCAAAATGATTTCTCATGTTTACAGATGCTGGACCTGTCTACCTTGGTGAAGACAGAAGCGCTCTGCTCAGAGCCCCTGTGAGCCTGCTCAGATGCCTCCTCTAGTAATCTAAGCTATAGAGTCCAGAATGTTGATGAAATACAGGGACTTCCTACATCTGAATCCCTGACCCATCTCCCACTGGAATCCCTCCCTAACACCTTCTCTGCCATCTAGGGACCTCTTTCCAAAGCTCAAGGAGGTCCAGTTGCCTTCTGTGAAAGAGCTCTCACAGTTTCCAACCGATTCAGAGTGAAGCCAATTTGAAGGATAGCCAACCACACATGAAGACATTCAGAGACCCATCAGGTTCCATCATCAACTGCAGTGTTATGCCAGTTAAGTTCAGGTGGAGATGGATGGGGTAGGTGGTGGGCACCCTGGAGTGGCTGAAGTGCAAAGTAGTCAGAGCGTGTCCTTTGTGTGACAGCAAGGAAGGAATTTTCTTACTGGTACGCTATTGACTCTTGCTGAGACCTCAGAGAAAATTAATTAACCTATCGCTCCTCTCTCTTCTGTTTGGCAGCAGAGATGGGGTGCTCTCATTCTGCAGACACCTTCTATTCAGAAATCCCATAATCTTGGTGACCCTGCAACTTTTAAAGTCACTGTGACGCTGAGAACTCTAGGAGACAAATCAGAAGCTCCAAGAGATTCACAGCTAAAGACCCTCCAGCAGAGCCATCCATAGTCCTAGAAGCCAGAGGTTTAGACTTAGACCTTCCCTCTCATGTCACCCTTAGCCATCCAGCTAGTTCAAGGACTCTCTCAGTCTGTGACTCCAGACACAATAAGCCATCTGGTGCTGTCTCTCCCACCTAGCCTTTGTCTTCTTAGACTGTACAGCTTTTCTGGAGCCCCCACCCATTGAAGCTCTACAGCATCTTATAAGCTAAGAGCAAGAACTCAGAGTCCAGTCAGAAATGGTCCATCTTAATGAGACTGAAAGCAGTACCTGCCTGGAAGGGGTGGGGTCAGGTGCTGTGGCTAACGGAGCTTTTCTGCAGCCTGTGTTTTACTGCTATATACTGTTCACAATGGCAAGTTGCTTGCAGCTTTTTATAGACCCATATGGTTTGTCAACACTGGGCATTGTTTATTCCACCATAATCAAACCTTCTCAGCTGCCCTTGGTGGGTTTGACAGATGTATCTGCTTTCATGACTCTGGTCTAGAAATTCCATTAGATCCACCATTTCCCATGTGACAATAGATGTCAGTCTTCTGCTTGAAGGTCCTCAATTTTTAAATCTTAGTATATTGGTGGTGCCCACATGAAATGTCACACCTCATTCCATAAACTAAGAGTCCTCCTGTGATCAAGACACTGATTGCCATACTGGCTAGGCACCCTAAGAGTGTTGTGTCTGTCTGACTGACATCTATAGCTCACCACCCCCAATGGCTTCAGATGCTCTGATCTCACTTCTTCCCTACCGTGTCTCGTTCACACCATGCCAGCATCTATAGAGACCATCTCTAGGTAGCAAATGCAGGAAGTACCAAACCCCACTGAGAAGCTGACTTTCACAGGTCTGAAAAAAAGATCCACCTGCCATGCCACCTGGTAGACCCTCAGGTCTCACACTCCTGATTCAAAGAGAGAACAAGCCAGAATTACTGCTCATTCTATTGTCTGTCAGTCTTTGAGCTTCAAGGAGCTCCCTGACTGAGTGTAATGGCTTGCTTCAGAGGTCCTGGTTGCAAGCCTTAAACCCTAGCCATGGTGCATGTATGTCTTCGTATTCATTTATTCTTCCAGAATGATATTCCTTGCTGTCTCTCCAGGCTCTATGTAGCATTTAGTCATCACTCCTGCACGTATGCTCGAGATTCTGACAGTGTCTATTAGCCAATCAAGAAGCCCAGCTTGCTCCTCCCAGACAGAATGGGCTGACTCCTAGGCCACAGGCAATGAAATAGTGGCAAGCATAGCTGAGGGAACACAAGGACCAGCTACAAGGTGTTCGCAGGATGTGATACAGGCCTCATTACTGGGTTTAGAGGAAATAGGGGTTATCAGAATCCATCACGGTGGATATGAGACTCCCCTCTGAGTCATTAGCTTCAGTCGATGGCTTTGTAGTCTCCAGCCACAAGAAGCCCAGGAGAGGCCTTCTTCTGCTAACCCTGATGGTTCAGGCATTTTTATGGGGTTTAAGATTCTTGGACCCATCCATTAACACTCTTATTCTAGGCCTCGTGGTCACAGACTTTGCTCTCAAGGGCTTAACCTGATGACCCAAGCCCACTGAGTCTGGGAAGTCACCTGTGTAACTTTCTATTCCTGTCAGAAGATTCTGGCTTCATTTTCAGCCTAGTCTGCTCTGTGTTTGTTGGAGCTAAGAGCTCCTGCCCTGCAGTAGGACAGGGTGTACAACTCTCTTGAGTGCTGTGGGTTGGCTTTTGTGAGAACATCCTTTTTATTCCCTGCATCCAAAGTGTTAGCCAAGTCTAGAGCTGCCCCTGTGCCATGGAGGAAGAAATTCTTTATGCTTCTGGGATGACAAGTATCATCAGCCTCCCTGTACATCACCCAACCAAGGCCAGAGAGCAGCTGCAGTCTAAACCCCAGGATGATGCCTGCTTCAACACTCTCTCCTTTGTTAAAAAAATTAAACAGTTTATGGTTTTCAGAAGCTCATCCCTGAGTACTATATTTACATCTCCCCGCTTCTAACTCCTCTTATACCTAGCCCTTACTCCCTCTCAAATTCACGACCTCTAAGCTCTAAATGTTTAACTTTATATCCACAGATAAGTGCAGGTCATCAAAGAAGCTTCCTTTAAACAGCAGATGGAGGTTATTACAGAAGGCCACATTCCTGGTCAACACGCAAAGAGTAAGTGGTCATGGAGTGTTCAGTCGTAATAGATACAACTAAAACACAGCCCCTACACTTAAGGCTGAGGGAACATGCAGAAGAGGCGGACGGAAAGATTGTAAGAGCCAGAAGACCAGGCTGTCTGCTGCAAGATATGTCTTCCAGACAATGATAATTATGCCTGCTGCAAGGTAATGTCTTCTATAAACAACTGGGAAACTGCCCCCGTGAAATCTCAACAATATGGTCACCCAAGCAAGACCTCCACAATGATAGCATCAGTCGAACCCACTTTGGTACAAAATATTTCAGCCCAGATTCCTCAAATGAGATGGGGCCAGCCATGACTGCTGAGTCAGGTAGTCCCAAATGACAAGAGTGGAGACTGTTATGAAAGCAGGTGAAAGAGTGACCCAATATGAGCATTTAGCACAAGTCACAGGAGTCTGGCCTGTCATGATCTTAACTGTGTTGACTGGGTACCTCAGCTTCAGGATAAAAGTCTGACTCTGTAGTCCCTTTCTTCTGCACCCACAAACTGGCCATGGTGGGTATATGAATCTCATGCATGTGGCAAGGGATGAAAGCATGGTGAGATCCAAATAAATAGCCCCCAAGACTGGCTGAGAACAGGTAGACAATGAAGTGGCACAGAGGACGTGTGAGCATGTCACCATTTTCATCAATAGGGTTTCTCTTCCCTTTATTGTTGTGTGCATGTTGGGCAGTGAGGGAAGATTAAAATAATGACAGTGCCTGAGGCAGAGGGCACGGATAAGAGTACCACCCCCAGGAGAGCTGCAGGGTGACAAAGAGTTTGGAGTGTCAGCACACACATGGAGAGACTGGCAACCAACACAGGTCATTTGGAAGATGGCATCCCAAATCCAGTGCCCACAGCTGTTGGGGATGGGACAAAGGGCATCAACAGTTGGCACCCTGCTGACTCTACTCAGCATGGTCCATCAGTGCTCCTTTCCAGACTGTTCCCTTAATCCTCAATAAACCCACAGGGGAGGTTTGCCATCATTCCACATTCTCTGGAGACAAAACTGTCCCAACAAGACATCCAAGTTGGAAGAGTTGAGATTCCAGCCCAACAGGATGACCCCAGTTCTTCTTCAAGGAAGCTGCCTCCTCTAAGCACAGAGATCCTCCAGCTGACCACCACCCTTGTTGCCTTCATCTTTCCACCACACAGCCACCCTCTCTCAAAGAAGCCTAGTATAGGCATGGGCTCCAAGCTGCCAGCTCCATGGAGGTCATGTTACTGTCCAGCCCTGCTGTGGAACTCCACAACCTTCCTTTGCTCAGTTCTAATCTGGACATGATGCAGAGAGTTCCTCAGCTTTCCCCACTACATCTTGGAGCCTTTGTTTCTGAAAATCCTGTACCTGGGAGAGATTTCTTTTACACCTCCCTCCCAGCCCAGGTAACTGCAAGCTCTTCATCTGTATATGGCTTCTCCTTGCTGATTTCATTGAAGGTGGCTCACTGTGATGGAACCTCATGTCCAGGTCTCACTGTTGCCTGCTGATACACACATCCTAAAAGTGTTGGTCATTGGTAAGGGACCCTGCCTGCAGTGACTCTCTGATTTCTTGGCTGAGCTTTTCTGTCCTTTTTGTTGAGCCCTGTGTTTACCCCTAGAGACTTTGTATGGATGTGGGGGAAAGCAGCCACTGCCCCTTGAGTAACGCCTCCACATGGGCTCAGTGTCCCCTGCCTCATCTACATCAGCCAGGCTGCTAACTTTCTGTACCATGCTATGTGCAACCATCTCCAAAGTTCCATCAGCCTGATTCCAAAATGACTTCATATTACATAGTCTACAAGTGTCTATACCCTAGGAAAGAGGGTGAGCTTTCCTTTCCTGGCATGTCAGGCACACTTCCCTATCCTTGGCATTTCCAGGGCACAGAGTTTTGTTAGTGTGATGGACTCTATTAATTCTTACTGAAGCACATCATCAGAAACACTGACAGGAGGTTAGGGGCTACACTCTGTGTACCTGCAGGCTCCCAAGACCATAATGATGGGGTGACCATGGTGAACATGGTGCACTCTTCTGCAGGCAGTGCCTCAGATGGGATGAGCTGTTATTTTACTAAGATCTATCTGGAGTTCTAATCTGGACATGATGCAGAGGGTCTAAGCAGAGAATATATGACCTCATCAGCCTCCATGTCCTCAGTAACTACCTGGGGACATTATTACGCACCGCCCAGAATAAGAGAGTAAGTGTCATGATATGGTAGTGTTGGATACAAGGCTTAGCATCACTAGGCTGCTAGAAGAGACCTAGGTGGCAGACATCCCAAGTACCCTGATATCAAAGTACCCATAATGCACTGGTGTCACCACTCTGCAGGAGGAGAATGGGAGCTGTGGTTAGTTCTTTCTTCTCTACTCTTCACCATGTGTCCCAAGTACTGGGTTAGATACATGGACTACAGCTTCCTAAAGCAAACTTTGAAGCTAAGTCTTGAATTTAACTGGAGCACTCATGGGTATATCCACAGTCCCCAGAAGAGACTCAAGACCCATCTTTCTGACAGGAAATCATCCTCAGGGTGTAGGCAATGCTTGATTTGAAAGGAATAGTGAATCAGGTTGGCCTCATAATTGGATGGTCTCTTTCCAGGACAGCACAGTTTTTCTTATGACACCACAGGCAGACCTCACATCCCTTCCTAGCAAGGAAAGGAATAGGGTAACTCAGGCTCTGGCTGCTTTCCCATGAGATTCTAATGCCAGGAAGCCATGGGCATTCAGGCCTGACACGGGGTCTAGTTTCCACTAGCAATGTGGCAGCTACTTCTGGCTCCAAACATCATACACAGAGTAGGTGGCTTTACACACACACACACACACACACACACACACACACACACACACACACAAAGCAACAAGAAATAAGGATAGCATTCTTGTGTTTTTTTTTCTTGCTGTCTTGTGTCAAGGCTTACAGCAAAGAACAACAAGCTTATGCAAACAAGATGGAGGTGAGACATGGCTGAAGCTGGCAGGATGCAAAGATTTGCCATGTGCAGTGTTCCAACAGTCCCCTTCCCCATTTTTTTTTCAGAGTAATTAGAAGCCAAGCTATCTATAATGACAAGAGAAATATCCAGAGGTTCCCGAGCTGGAGAATAAGGTGTGGAGGTGTGTGTTTGGGGCAAGTGTGTATGCATCCCTGTGCAATTGTTGTATTGCTATAAGGGTTTGTGGTCACTGTGAGCACTGTTGCTGGGCATGTTCTTGCAGCTCCGTGCTGTGAGATCAAGGGGTAGCCAGGCAACCTCCTTGTTCTCCTGGAGTTGAGCATGGCCTTCTACTTCACACTTCACCCTCGGAGGTTTTCCCACCTCCTCCGTAAATACCATGGAAGAGATTTTCCCTGTCTGAAATTACCCTGTGCTCTTTCAGAATATCAAGATGGAGTTTCCCAAACATTTACCTTGCCTTTTCTCCACAATTCTTCTTGTTCCTGGTTCCTCCTACCGTCCTGTTTAATACTAAATGTTTTTAGATGCTTTTGATACCCACCATGTATTGCATATGTTCTTCTGTCATGACTCAGTGCTTCCATTTAAGGTCACACATATTAAAATCTCAGTGACTTTGACCCTTGGGGCTTTCCTTCCATTCTTTGTGTCTAAACAGTCAGCTCTCACTTGCCTATGTTTGGGGTCTCAACCACCCATTTACAGCTCATTTGAAAATATGGATTAAGGAATTCCTCTCTGGCAAGCCTGGGTCAGACCACACATGCCACAGAAAGAGTTGTGCTCATCAGCAGGAGGTGAGATCCAGTTGGTGCAAAGGACTTGATTTCAGTAGGAGAACTAGTCATGGGTGGTGGGTAGAGTGCTTGACTGGAGTCCAAGTCCTGCCTTTGTTTCCTGAGTCATTCATGTTTGAGGGCTGTTTGGTGGTGGAAAGTAGAGATCTGAGTGTCTGATCAGTTTCCTTAACTGCGAGCCAGGAGTTGTGATCTCAGTGGGCAGGCTGAGTTGAATGAGCAGCTAGCTTCCTTAAGACCTTTTGGTGGTTAGGAAGGTGACAAGGGAGATTAATAGCCTGCATATGTCATACTCTCATTTCAGAGGCCACAGGAGAAGAGGGAGAGTTGACCAAAAGTCAAGGTGCCTGTCATTTCATCCGAGGGGAAAGGAAAACCTTGACTAGATATAAAGACCATTTAGCATTTAGCAGGTCCTCCCTAGGTAAGAGGCATGGGAGACAAAGAGACAGATGAGTACCTTGGGAAAGTGTGGTGCCTGTGGGGTGAGCTGGCACCAAGCAGAGTAAAGCAAGCACTGCAAGATCTGCAAATATGGGTCAGTTGGGTTCACATGCACATCGTGGGTAGAAGGTATTCTGGGGAGGAGTCCATGTGCTCTAGGAGCCTTGAGGGATGAGGGCAGATTAAACAGGATGAGGGGGGAGAAGGGCAGGCAGAGTGGAGGGAACTCTCCAAGTGAAACCAGGCACTGTGGAGAAGACATGAAAAAGGACTTCCAGGGGCTGCAGCAGAGAAGATGGGGAAAATACCAAGATTTAACACTGGACTTTGTCGTGTGGGTGATTGAAGTCTAGAAATGGCTACTGATCACAGAAGTGGCCTAGGCAGAAGTAGGGTCTAGCAAGGACTTTCTAAAAGTAACTGAGGGGACTGTGGTAGGAGCCCAGGTAGGCAACAATCTAGGGGTGTAAGCAAACAACAATGAGGACTCCAACGGGAGGTGGGAAATCAAAAGGGAACATAGCAAAACTCATTCCAGAAACCGAGCATGTCCCAGACAAGGAATGTGGAGTTAATCTCTGATTGAGCCCACATGGCTGGCTACTAAGAGCCATGGGAGTGGAAGAGTCTTGTTACTCCACAAGTCCAGGTAGAGCCATTGCCTCCATCAAAGGCAAATCAGTTAGGGCTGGAGAAATGGCTCAGTGGTTAATAATGTCTTCTATTCTTGTAGAGGACCCAAGTTCAATTCCCAGCACCCACCTCGGGTGGCTTACTGCCTTTAACGACATCTCCAGGGCAACTGTTGTCCTCCACTGGTCTTCCATCTGCCTCGTGTGCGCATGTGTGCACACACACACACACACACACACACACACACACGTATGAATGCTCTTGAAGAATGAAAATCTTTTAAAATAAAATAAACAACATCCTCAGAAAAAATATTAGAGAACAAAATTAAGTTTTCTTTTTTCTTTTTTTTAAATGATTTATTTATTCTTATTTTACATTGGTGCATTGGTACGTTGGTGTTTTTGCCTGCATCTGTGTAAAAGGGTCAAATCAGTTGGAGCTGGACAGTTGTGAGCTGCCATGTGGGTGCTAGGAATTGAACTCAGGACCTCTGGAAGAGCAGCCAGTGCTCTTAACTGCTGAGCCACTTGTCCAGCCCCCAAAATTAAATTTTCAATGTAGGAAAAAATTACCAAATCAACTGTCCAAATAAACTCCCTCCTAAATTCAAGGAGCAGCTCTCCTGTGTGCCTGGGGTAGAGCGTACCACAGCCTTTCCACCAGATTCTCGAACTCAGGCTTCAAGCTCTCCTAATCAGACCCAATGTCTACAGCTATGCACCCTGAGCATACCCAATCTCTTGCATTCTGACCTCCGTACTATGCAGGTGCCACCTGCCTTTAGTTTCCTAGCAGGGACCCACAGTTTATACTGTTTTGAAGCCTGGCTCATCTGGGCTTGAATTCGAGCAGGATTGTGCAAGAGTGACTTCATGAATGTCCACTGGAACTACAATTTGAAATGAGTAGCGTCTGCTATTTAATGAGGCCCTGGGTGTCATAGGTAGACTGGGGGCTGAGTTGATCAGGTGGAACCAACCACCGTTATCTCTGAGGGATGTCTGCTCACATCCATAACCAAGATTTTTGGTAAAGCTCAGGATAATTTTCTTTGCCCAACACACACACACACACACACACATACAAAGAGAGAGAGAGAGAGAGACAGAGACAGAGACAGAGACAGAGACAGAGAGAGATCCCCTCCACCTGACCTTTGCACTCTCCAGTCATACCTGAGCCACATGAAGCTCCAGTGCAGCAAATTGCATTCAGCAGCTATGCCGTCTGGAACTTTCTATGCCAAGGCCATGCTCTGAGGATTTCCTCAGGCTTGGTTTATTTCACCCTTGCCACCTTCACACACTTTAGTCTGAAGACACAGCTGTCCCCACTGAGAGATAAAGCTCCCTCCCTGACCTCTTATTCTCTCTAAACCTGGGCTTGCTCCTCCCTCCCAGGACCTCTGGCCTTTGCAACAGCAGAAACAGCCAAAGCCATAGAAAACAGCAACAGAAACCACAGGCTCAGTGCCATGATTCCCAGTTCATCTTCTAAGTAATAACCAGGCCTGACCCTGCTTAGCTTCTGAGATCAGACAAGATCGGAAGGTTCACGGTGGCATGGCCGTAGACCAGATGCATCTTCTAGTTGGAGCATTCTACAAAGATTTCTACCTGTGGGATTCTAATTTACAGAGATTGTTCAGTGTTTTATTTCAGGTGGTGTCTCCAGGCTCACGTGTGGCCAGCTGAGTCCCGTGGTTTGGAGAAGTCCTGTACCCCTTACCTTCCTGACTTTCCTCGCTCTCAGTGCCCCACCTCACCACCACTCCCCAGCTCCATCTACCCTGACAAAGTCTCATCTTCTCTCTTGGATTTCATCTTCACAAAGACAGAAAATAAAAATGCAACCTTTCTTTTTTTTTTCAGGCAAAACTCCCTGTTTTATACATTTTTCTCTCTAGGCAGAAATAGACCTTTTAAATTTTTCTCTTGGAAAAATTGAAGGTGGCTTTAAAATGTCAAATTTTCTGACTGAGGACCAACTGCCTTTTAAATATCACATTTTCTAAAATTTGTGCCGTTTCATCTTCCTCCTGAACAACACCAAGGTCTCCCACGGAGAAGCACCAAGGCTTTACACTTTCCACACAAATGACAATGGCGAATTTTCAAAGGTGGGTACCCAGCACTAATTTAAGCAAAGAACTCTCAAGATTGGCAGTGCTCACCAGCATCTGACTCCTGGCCTAGGAGTCCAGAAACTTCCCACTTGGTCCTGGCAGCGGCCTGGCACCGTGCTCATGGCTGCAGGTGTGCCATTTGAACATGGGCAGGCTGACTTCCAGAATCAACTTCGCTTGATGTGTGACACCCACATGGATTTAGCCTTGGTTGCTTCCTGGGCTTTGATGCAGATGCTCTGGGTGTGGTGAGCCTTGGTAAGCAGCTTGAGAAGGGATTTAATTTCTTCTTTATCCAAATCTTCATTACGTGTAAAGGTGATCACTCTGTCAGATTCATCCCCTGCTCCAGGGATCAGTAAGACCAGGACTTTAGTAAAGCATTAAACGAGAAGCAAAGAGGAGACACTGGTGACAGTGGGCAAGAAGAAGGTGACATGGAGAGTTGGTCCCTAGTACCCACAAGAGGAGACAGGACTTGGGAACAGTCAAACACAGGAGCCTCGTTCTCAGCTCTATACAGAGGCCACAGACCTGAGTGTTGACCCTGAGCCAGAGTTAGGCTGTTCACTGGAGCACTCCAGTCCTGTCAACGCGGCAGCTATGAAGACACCAGTGAACAACTGTAATAGGATGAGTATTGTCAGGGTTTAGGGGTATGTTGCTATCCCAGAGCTGCCATGCAAATCCATCTAAAAGAACTAGTTTAAAGTAACATTTGCAGTCCCTTAGTTGTATGGAGATAGTAGAGAGAAAGGGGGACAAGTCTGGGAGTTGGATTGGTCCCTCTTAGAGACTCTGGAGGAAAATCCATCCCAGGCTATCTCTAGCTTAAGGTGATCTCAGGATGGGAAAATCTCTACCTAGTGCCTGCCCCCACCTACTCATGCCTCCAGTTCTTGTGTGGTTGATGGTATCCATGTTCAGCAATACCTTTTAGAAGCAAGGTCACACTCATGGGCCCAGAGGTTAGGTTATTAACGTGTGATTTCTTGAAGGCTATTGTAATCCAGCCTGAGGATAAAACATGTCCTGAATTCAGAACAAGAAGTGGCCCTGAGCTAGATGACTCTGAGGATGGTGGGTGAGTGGGCAGGGAGATGGCAGAACTAAGGGTATGGTCACAGACCATCTTGACCAGAGTCACTAACAGGAAGGGTCATGAAGAGAAGGCATCTATAACAATGTTGATTCTTGAGCTGCTTCCCCTGCCTTAGTTATGTGACTCGCATTACCTCAGAAGACCTTGATTTCAGCAGCCAACCACAAACCACATGTAACCTTCATACAGACAGTCTTTTAAGAACATCACTGAACGGTTTTTTTTTTTTAAATAAATCTCAGGCTGGTTGTAAAGCTGCCACAAAGCTTGGCCATCTGAGGAAGGCTGGTGGCCTCTACACAGAGCCAGAGCTTTGAAACTTCTCAGGTTTCCAGAAAGGCTGCTCTGTGCTGCGGATGGAATGGGTTGCACGCAAGGCTAAGATGGATGGTGGGACAGATTCCTCAAGGATTGGAAAAGACTCGTTCTGATGGTCTACAGATGGACCTCAGCATGTCCTGAATTACATGACTGAGCAAGTGGGCTCTGAGGCCACTTGCCAGCAGGCTGAGTAGCTTTTACAGCGGTTATTTTTTTTTCATTTGGTTTGGTTTTGGTTTTTCAAGACAAGATTTCTCTGTGTAGCCTTGGAAGTCCTGGAATTTGCTCTATAGAGTAGGCTGGCCTTGAACTCAAAGAAATCTGCCTGCCTCTTCCTCTCAAGTGCTGGGATTATAGGCTAAAGTTATGTCTTAACACCATGCAGCTATCCCTCTTTTTATTAATGGAAAAATTTACTACCATCATTCTGGGATAACCCTAACCTATGTCAGGTACTCTCATAGTGCAGACTGGCTGCCAGGTCCTCTCTGATGTTCTAATATAACTGAAGTCATATAGGAAATAGCAGAGAGGACCAATCAGAAGGGAAATGGCCACCAAGATTTTGACAGAAATGTGGTTGCATGGCAGGGGAGAGTAGAGACTCCAGCCTCCCTCATCTCCATGCTAACAACTAGACAAATAAAAGCCTCAAAATAAGAAAGAACAGGTCTTATACCTCCTTACCCGGCCTGGTCTCAGTTTCCTGCCAAGTTCTTGATGAGAAACACAGTATCTTCTCTCATCCTTTGCAAGTTGCATGAGCTGAACAGATCTGTAAATTGATCATGAAGGGTTTGTGGTATGCTCCATACCATAAAAACAAACAAACAAACAAACAACAAAAGATCCAGGACTGGGGACTGTCACCACCAATACTAATTACAATAAGGGAAATCAGCATTTTTGCTGTCACTTCTCTGATGCCATAATTGCAGGTATCTTGAGAAACACTCAAGTGGATTAGCACTTCCCACTACTCCCCTTCATCTGCTTGGTTTTAAAAAGCCCCAAGGGTGCAGGCTCCTGAGACTTCTAGTGGCTACTGGGGAGGATTCTGACTTTAGACCCTTCCCAGTGCCACTCACAGGAAAAATGTATTATCTATTAATCAATTAATTAATTGTTATCTATCATCTATTTGTTTTCTGCCATCAACCTGTATTCCATTATCTATCTATCTATCTATCTATCTATCTATCTATCTATCTATTATTTATCTATTTAAATCTATTGCCTATCACTTATCATCTATCACCTATCTATCTGTCATCCATCTATCCATCTGTCATCTATTTATTTCTGTAACTACCTACCTTTCTTCATCTATTACATACCATAGCACACCTACGGGAATAGACAAGCTAATTGGTGAAAACTCCAGGCACCAGGGAAGATGTTGTGTGCCGACAGAGCAGCTGTTAGAGCGAAGCCCAGTGTTCTCTCAGAATCAGACACTTTCCTCCCACACAGTGTAGCAATTGCACTCCTGAGCACTTATCCCAGGGAAATTAAGATTGACATTCGCAAATGTATGAACACATGTTTATAAAAGCCTTTCGTAGGCAACTGGTAAAAGAACCATGATCTCAGCACACTGTGGGCTCTTGGTCAATGGTGAAGAAGATTGAGCTGTTGTTATACACAGCTTTGGTAAATTACCAGAGAATTATGCTGTGAAAAAAAAACCTAGCCAGTTCCAGAAGAATACATACACTAAATGTGCTGACCAAGTTTAACTGTCAACTTGACATAGCCTAAAATCATGAGGAATTATTTAGATCAGGTTGACCTGTGGATATGTCTATGGAGAAACTGTCTTAAGCTAATTGTTAAGAGAAGATCCATCCCACTATAGGCAACATCATTCCCTAAGCAGGGTGTTGTGAATTGTATGAATGGAGAAAGCCAGCTGAGCACAGGCAGAGAGTTAAGTAAGCATATGTACATTCATTTCTCTCTGCTTTTGACTTGGATGTGATGTGACCAGCTGTTGGAAGTTTCTGTCCATGCTTCCCCACAACGATAGTCTGTAAACTTGGAATTCAAAGCAAATAAATCCTTCCTCTTCTAAGTTGCTTTTTGCTGGAACTGTGGTGTGTGTGTGTGTGTGTGTGTGTGTGTGTGTGTGTGTGTGTGTGTGGTAGCCACAGAAATGAAACTAGAACATTATGATCTGAATTATTATCAACCTTGAAATGACATTTAGAGACACTACAGTTTGCTGGTTATGAGGATTCCAGAAGAATGGAAGGACAGGAAGGAGGCAGGTGGGTTTATAAAAAGACAACAAAAGGGATTGCTGAGTGATGGAGAGGCTCTGCCTATGGATTTTGTCAGTGTTGTCATTCTGTCTATGTTATTGACCATGGACCACCACTGTTTTATAAGACATTCCTTAGGAGAAACTGAGCAAAGGATATACAAGGTGTCTCTATATGGAACACTATATTTCCTTGCCAATGCGAGTTTTCCCTTTTCTCTTGCTCATCTGACTTTAAGGGTTTCCATCCAGCCTCTTGAATGACTCCTCTCACAACATGATCTCTTTTTCCTGTCTCCTGGAGAATAAGGGGATGTAGAGTGACCAGTAGAATCTCGTATATTTGGGAAGCCCCATCAACAGTCCACTTGGCTGCTCAGGGTTGCCATATGAATATTTTTTAGGTAAGACAAGCAGACCAGGACCTGGGGATTGCAGTTCATTGCTCTGTTCTAAGCCCCTAAGAATACAGATACCTGGCCTGTAGCTGTTGCTCACTGATATGGGGTATTGTGTAGCCTTGTTGATGCAAAGGGTCGTGCAAAAGCCAGCCTGGCTGGCAAAGCTTGGAATTTCCTTTTCTCTGAGGTCCAGGTTCTATCTGGTGGTTTTGTATCAAGATTGGGCTGTGATAAAGTGTGGGCCAGTTCCCAGTCTGCAGAGAGATATTGGCTGTAGAGATCCAGATCCAGCTTTGTGTGCAATCTAATTTATTTAGAAATGTGCCACCTCCAGCTCTGCTGAAATTTGTCCGAGAGTCTTTGGCTTCTGCTGGCTGCTGTCCTTTGAATTCTTTTTCCTGAAGCATCTCCTTTTTCCCCCACAACACGAGTGCAGACAGCCCTTTGCAACACTGTCCTTTCGTACCCAGCATCCCAAAGGAATCCAGGATTGAAGGACAGATGAGAGCCCCGAGCTGTAGTTTGGCAGGTTATGCTAAAGGAGCAACGTTGAAAGCTCCTATGAGCACCATTCATCTGTGACCTTCAGTCAGAAGCCAATGAGCACAAAGTCACCACAGCTTGGATTTCTTAGCTTGTCATCGATCTTGAACATCTTCCATCCTGGAACAGGTTTAGATTTGATAGCATCTCTCAGATACAGGATGAAGGTACCTCAATTCTTAGGTATGAAAACTAGTACAGATCTATGGGAGAGAAAATGTCCATCACCAGAATAAAATCACAATGGGAACTTGCTAAGTTCACTTCTGTGCCTGTGGGACCGGGCACTTCATGGATGCTCAGGACACGTTTGCTAATTAGTTTGTCAGAAAGCCAGACAGCTTGCTCAGCACAATACCTTTAATCCCTAACAGGGGTCATAATGGGTGCGCAAACTCATTCTGGCTCCTAAGAGGTTCCCAAACGGGCAGTACAGTCCAGACTGACTTGATGTGCACAGGTGTCACTTTATAAGTGCTTCCTTGATTTAATTCTATTTTTAGAAGGCTCTCATACAGGATTAATCTGTCCACTGGTTGAGTATGCACGCCCTGATAAACATTAGTCTCTAAAGATCAATGGTGCTCATGCATGAGAGAGAGAAAGAGAGAGAGAGAGAAGAGAGAGGAGGGAGGGAGAGAGAGAGGGAGGGAGGGAGAGAGTGAGGGAGGGTGGGAGAGAGAGAGAGAGAGAGAGAGAGAGAGAGAGAGAGAGAGAGAGAGAATATGGGAAAGTACTGACTACCTGGAATCCAAATTCTATACTTCAACTCACAGTTGCCTATTACAGCTCTGATACATTCCCATTTGAGACAGGATTACCCAGAATGCATCATGTATATCCTTTAGACTTCAAATCTCCTCCAAAAGAGAACTGTGATGCTGACCTCATTGACAGAGAGAAGTCTAGAAGAGATACCCATTAGCTCTCCATCACAGTGTTTGTCCCAGGTGATGGCAAATTAGAGGGTAGAGGCCTTTTCTCCCAGTCCAGACCAAACAAGGAAGTTAAAAATGACTCTGACATGTGAGATTGAAACACAAGAGTGACTCCCACCTGAGATATGGACCTTGAAACTGCCTTCTCATTTATCAAAATTCAACTCCAAGATCCTCCCAGAAGGTGCCATCTCTCCTTGTCCCAGGGTCATTTCCACCCTTCTTGGTCATGCAAGGACAACCTCACTGTTGTTCTTATCTTATACCTGTGCCCAGATCATGATGACTCACTTCCCCACATCGATGCTCGCAGAAGGTTTGGCACTTGGGGATCAGAACTTGTAGCCTGGTATCCATTTTTAAGCTAGAAAGGATGGTAGTTGCTGAAAGATAACATGTTAGTTACATCATTGTTCAGTGCATCAGGTTAATTCTGCGCACAAACAATGCTGAAAGCAAAAGCAGCTTGCAAAGGGTCCACAGGGGCTGAGAGAGGGAGTTCAAGCAGCTTTCCCGGTGCTGCTGCTTCTTGGAGTATTTGTGGTGTGAGAGGTCCTGGTCTTGGATCACAAGTTAGAGGACGATCGCTGTCTGATCTGTGGTTCATTACTTGCCCTCCAGTGTCAGTAAAACAAGGGTTATGTGACTGGGCAGTGTACCGGAAGATCCAATATCCCTTTGCAGGAGCCCCCAGCACAAGGAGCTAACAATTGTGTGAGCAAGCTGTCAGTTGTGGAAAGGCACAGGAAATGGAAGCGTACATTGCTAGTGAAAGGATCCAGTCTACAAAGGCTGCAGGCTGTGGGATCACAGCTAGGTGACATTATGGAAAAAATACAAGTGTGAGGCAGTAAAGGATCATGATTACCAGCATCACAGGAAAATGGAGGAGGAGGAGGAAGAAGAGGAGGAGGAGGAGGAGGAGGAGGAGGAGGAGGAGGAGGAGTTGAAGCACAGGGAAGTTGAAGCAGCAATACTGCTGAATGCTACTATAGGGAAGGAACAGTGCATCATCTTCTGCCCAAACCCACAGACTCTCAAACCCATAATGAGACCATCCTGAGCTATCACTCATAATAGAGAGTGTCAGCCCTTCATCAGCCATAGCCAGGGTTCCAAGCTGACGCAAGGCACAATAACGGAGAAGCTTCTCAAAGGAGACACCGGAGGACTTCACACTTTCACCCAGTGTGGCCATTAACATTAAACTGCTGAGAGTGGTGGGTAGAGAAGAGAGTATGGGGGAAGAAAATTGACACTAAACGACCTTTAAAAATGGCTCATGGAAACTTACTATTGTAGGCTCATCCTAGAACACATACATACACGCATATAAAAGAGTTTAAGTGGAGGTACCTTATAATGGTGTAGACAGGGGCAAATGCTTGCTCTAGATACCAAAGGTTATGAAATAAAAATCCCAGTGCCAGGAGTGGGTTATTTCTTGGAGTTACTGGTCCATGAGGTATCATAGACCCCCCTCAAACATTATTTGATGCTGACATGCTATTAATTACCCTCCAGAAGAAGATAGTAAGCCCCTATTGGCTGAAGACACCACATACTTGAGTCATACAACAGGGAGAAATCAAGCTGGTGGCCCTGGTGTAGAAGGTACTTTGCAAGCTACTGAAGAAGAAAATAAAGAACAATCTTACCTAACTGTGAACTCTGGGATCTACAGTAATGACTGGCCTGACAGGACATGGTCATTGTGTCAATAGTGGCACAGATGTTATGGGAGAAACCAATCACTTTCTACTTAGATTTAAAGCCTAATACACAAGAGGAGCCTCATGCCTGGCACAGTTATTAGCAACAAGAACTTATGACTTTACTCATCATAGGCCCTAGGGGAGAATTGATCGATATTATTCTGCTGTGTTCATTACTTTTATGCCAACTGATACAAGCTAGAGTTTTCTGAAAGGAGTGAAACTCAATTAAGAAAATACCACCATAAGGTCCATCTGTGGGGCATTTTCTTAATTAGTGATTGATAGGAGAGAGCATAGCCATTCTTGTAGGTGGTGCTATTCTTGGGCTGGTGGTCCTAGGTTCTATAAGAAAGCAAGCTGAGCATGCTAGTAAGTAGCATCTCTCCATGGCCTCTGCATCTGCTTCTATCTTCAAGTTCCCATCCTATTTGAGTTCTTATCCTGACTCCCTTCCTTCAGTGATGTGGAAGTGTAAGTCAAATAAACCCCAAGTTCCTTTGGTCATAGTGTTTCATCACAGCAATAGTAACCCTAAATAAGATACCTGTTAAATGGTCATAGTATTAAATCATCTCCTAATCTCTCTCTCTCTCTCTCTCTCTCTCTCTCTCTCTCTCTCTCTCTCTCTCTCTCTCTCTCTCTCACACACACACACACACACACACACAGACACACACACATCTTTCAAACCTCATCAGAGAGGCTTCTTTGTGAAGAAGATGGTAACTATCACAGAGATCTACAACTGGTAACGCTGTAGCGATTAAAAGACTGACGAATGGTCACTCCTAAATTAGACGTCTGCGTCACATCCCCTCCCATCCATCAAGGCTCAGGAATCATTGCAGAAGATGAAGATGAGAGTGTGGGAGCCAGAGATGCGATTTGTTGAAGGTAAGGTCGGGTTCTTCCTCACAGTTCCCTGCTCCCAGAAATAAGACTCAGACTAAAACTTTACTTACAAATACAATGGCTATATAGCTAGGCTCTTCCCTGAATAGAATCGTAACTTAAGATAACCCATTTATTTTGATCTGCATTCTGCCATGTGGCTGGTTACCTGTGCTTAGGTACCATGCATCTGTCTCCTCACATCTTCCCGGGCACATTTCCTGCACCTGGCTTTATCTCAGAATTCTTTCTGCCTCCCAGATGTTCCACCTTCTAATCCCTGCTTAAGCCATAGGCCAGCAGATTTATTACTGACAGGTGCCACATTCATACGAACATAAGATATTCTCTCTACAGTTAGTGAACTATAAGGAAGCAGTGTCTTCTGGATACAGCAGGGAAGGTGCAAACATGAACTCCAGATGTGTGACAATGTGCACAAGACCTGTGCAAGCTCAAACCAGACCAAGTCTCAGCACAGAGGAGGAAGGTGGGCTCAAAGTTCCACCTCTATCTGGGGAGTGGTTTGTGATTGATAACTGCTGGAAAGGAAGAGTCTGCTATCTTTAAGGATGTGTGTCCTGGTAAGTAGTGGGTGATGCTCCCATGGAAGGTCATTTGTCTATATAGGCAGCACAAGTTGGTTTGCTGGGTTTATATAGAGAAACAAAAAGGACACAAAGTTGGGTGGGTAGAAAAGGGGGAAATGGATCTGGGAGGGGCTGGAATGAATATGATCAAAATACCTCGTTTGAAATTCTCAAAGAATTCATCTAAAATATGAAGAAAACTAAATTTTAAAAAGAGAATGTATAGATTGACACAGAAATCTAACATTGGCATGGAGAATGCAATCACCACCTTGACCAAATTGTCTATTATTGATGCTCCTGTCACATGCAGCAATTTCAAATCCACAGTTCAACCAAGTACAGATATGGAGTGAACTCCAGGAAAGACCATAATGCAGGCTGAAAATCAATAGAGTGACTGTAAGAATATGGGATGCCATCTCTACCTAGAATTAAACAATATGACATGCAGAAAAACACAGAAATTAAACAACATACCTAAGTAATCATGGATTTAAAAAGAATCACAAAAGAACATTTTATTGGCCACCATGAAAAGAAAGATTCATAGAAATCTCAGGGGTTTTAATTAAACTCCCACACGATAGCTTTAAAGCAACACGTTGCTTTGGGGAAAACTGAAGTGGTAAGAGGTTTCAAAATTGTAGTGGTAGAAAGTCCGCTCTCTTTAGAGGCTAGAAATGAAGCTAACACAATACATAGAAAGAAAGCTAAGAAAAACAAAAACTGGCCTGATATGGCGGCACACCCCTTTAATTGCAGCACTTTGGGAGACAGAGGCAGGGGAATGGTTGTGAGTTTAGTGAGACCCTGTCTCATAAATTTAAAACAGAAAATGAAGAATTAAAGTCAGTATTGAAAAGAAAAGTGAAACAACAGAGAAGATAATGGGCTTTTTTGTGTGATTCTTGGGATAGAATTCAGGGCCCCTGCGTGCTAGGCAGGCAGCTCTCCCACTAAGCCAAACCTTCAGCCTTCACACTTTCTTCCTTACTTTATTTTGAAACAAAACCTTGCTAATTACTCATGCTAGCATTGGATTCACTCAATATCCCAGCTTGCAATCTCCTGCCTCAGCTATCTGAAACAGAATTTTTGAAGACCAAAAAATATCAATAAATTGTTGGATGATTCATGCAAAAAAGAGAGAGAGAGAGAGAGAGAGAGAGAGAGAGAGAGAGAGAGAGAGA
>NW_021620773.1:3862782-3931822 GCF_004785775.1 Grammomys surdaster
AGAGAGAGAGAGAGAGAGAGAGAGAGAGAGAGAGAGAGAGAGAGAGAGAGAGAGAGAATACATAGGATGGTTGCCTCAATAAGATGAGGGTCATCCCTGGAGGCCTTCTAGATAGTAAAAGGAAATAAAATCATAGTTTGAAAACTTTTATGCTGATAATTTTAATAAACTGGGTAATTTATTGAATAAGACACACAGATTCAAGATGCATAGAAAGTCTGACTAGCCCAAAATCTATTATAAAAGGGGAGATAGATAGACAGACAGACAGACAGACAGACAGACAGACAGTAGATATATAGATGATGGATAGATAGATGATAGATAGATAGATAGATAGATAGATAGATAGATAGATAGATAGATAGACAGAAAAAGAGACAGATAACTGATTCAAATTCAGTCTATTTGCTAAGATACCCCTGCTCCCTGAACTGATTTTTCGCACTGCATATAAACCAAAATATCATAAAGAATCCTTGTAGAATTTGAGAGTTTTATTTGAGACTTTGTGAAGAAATGTAAATATCTGCATCACTAAAATTAATCTTTGAAAAATAATAAGTTTACCAAGTTACTAAATGTAAGGTCATTAGGACAGTATGATTCTGAGGCAGGAACATAGAGATTGATTCTTGCAATTAAAAAACTTCTTTCTGCTTCTACTCTGTCACTGTGACAAAACATTTTAACCAAAAGCAACTTGGGAAAGAAAGTCAGACCTCCAGACCACAGTCCTTCATTGGGGAACTATGGCAGAGTGATGCTTAATGGTTGGCTCTCTGACTTGTTCAGCCAGCAAGCTTTCTTCTACACCCCAGAACCACATGTCTAGGGATGTTACCATGGTGGGCTAGCCCCTCCCACATCAATCATCAATCAAGACAATCCCTCACAGATGTAGCCACAGGCCAATCAGATCTGAGAAATTCCTCACCTGAGACTCCCTTAGATGACTCTAAGCTGTGTTAAGAGACATCAGAGATAACGAGGTCGAAGCCTCAAAACATAGTATTTAAAACTTTAAAGAAATAGCCCAAGAGCCTGAGAGATGGTTCATGTTTAAGAATGCTTAATACTCGTGTTGATAGGACCAGGTTCAGTTCTTAATGCCTACATGGTAACTCACTACCCTCAGTTCCACTGGATCCAATGACTTCTATGGGCCTCCATATGCTTCCAAATCAATGTGGTGTACATAAACTCAAGCAGGTGCATGTAACAGCCCCCATAACAATATGATTGGAAAAAATATTCACTTAAACATACAGTGTTGGGTGAAGAAGGTGTATGGAGGAAAACTGTAATCCTTGCCTTCTACTTCATGGAGGTAGATGATATATATATATGTGTGTGTGTGTGTGTGTGTGTGTGTGTGTGTGTGTGTATACACATATATATGTTTAATGGTTATATATGTATATAATTTATTTTTATAATTAAAATATAAATTAAAAACTCTAAAGGTCCAAGAAGAAAGCACAAAACTATGACCTGGAGCTCTGTCATGTCTTAGTGTGCCACCATCAGTCACAAAAAGAAAATGCTTTCATGCCATCAAATTGTGTCTCCTCATTAAAAGACAAAACAAATAGAATTGATGAGTACGCCACAAACAGATTCCAGAATTTTCCTAAAAGGAACTTTATTGATTTCTTTGTTGACGTATAAACAAACTAATTTAGGACATGCAGATGTCTTAAGGAAGACTTACAAATGGTTAGCAAATGCATAAAAATGATTGGCTGATAGTAGTCTTAAGGAAGAAATCAAGCCACAAGACTTGTGTACTGAGTCTAGAAGCAATGGTGGCTCAGGACGGGATGGTGAGAGGGCATGCAGCAGTTGGCACTCACACACATTGGGTAACAGTTTTGAATGTTACCACCAGTTTGGAAAATATTGGACAGCTTCTTCCCAAACAAACATATGTCCAAGAAATGAAGTCATATGTCTATAAAAAGTTCTTTTCAAGAGTGTTCTGACAACCTTCTCATGTAGCCCTGAACTGGAAATGTGTCCACCGACAATTCAACAGTTCAACACACCCACCTCATAAACAAACTGTAGTGTGCTGAGGAGTGCAGACTAGGGTGTTTCTCATAGTACAAACACATGTAGAATTTGCATAAACTCTTATTTTGAGTAAAAGAATCCTTTTGATAAGACTTTCTGTTACTCTGGAATTGTGCTTAGCCAGGTTCTACCATACCACAGTATAATTCACTGGCTGCCTGATGAGTCTGAGCGAAAAGCAGGAATAATTTATACCAGCATTTCTCAATCTGTGAGTCTCAACCCCTCTAGGGGTCAAATGACCCTCTCACAGGAATATCAAAAAACACAGACATTTAAATCACAACTTGTAACAGTGACAAATTAGTTATGAAGTTGCAACAAAAATAATTTTATGGTTGGGGTCAACATAACATGAAGAACTGTGTTAAAGTGTCACAGCATTAAGAAGGTTGAGAACTACTGGTCTATACCTTCCCAGATCTGACAGTGCCCTTGTCAAAATTCCTCAAACAACCTAAAGACTGAGCCATGCACAGTATGAAAATTCTAGGTGAAAAATTACAAATGTACAAAGAAGTTAGTACTATGCATGATATGGTAGTTTTTACATTTATTTATGTGTTTTGTGTATGTGTACAAGCTCAAGCCCATGTATGTCATGTTGCTTGGGTAGAAGTCCAAGGACAATCTACAGGATCAATTCTCTCCTTCTACCAGGGGAGTCCTGGGGATTGAACTTGGGTCATCAAGCTTGGCAGCAAGTGATTCTTTACTTATGTGCTATCTCACCAGTCCCAAGTCTGAATGTTCAGCAATGAGATGTGCCATGTGACATCTGAAACTTACATTCAAATGAGAAAAAAACAACCTCATTGAAATAGAACGCTGGGCAGAGCCTGTGGAAACCTAAGCACAGTAGCTGCTATTGTTGCACAAGGCACTAAGACTACTTGTTGGTCCCTGGTCCCTACAGACATTTTTTTTTTAGCTTCTGTGTGTATTTGAAACTTTTCTTAATAGAATGGTAAGAAAGCAATACTTTAATCAAAACTCTCTCCTCAAAAGTAGACATATCTCAAAATGAATTATAGACTTTTGAAATTAAATATTATCTCCATTAAAGTCTTACCAGTTTAACACGATCCCTTTCTTGCTTGCTTTAAGACAGATAAATATTACAATAATTGCAATTTGCCCAAAGCCTTAAATCCTCAATTATACTTTGGGACTTAATATGTACAATAATTTGATTGAAGAGTTTTGAACAAAATGTTAACAGAAGTGCAGAGAATTATTTTAGGAACAGAGCCATCGTGGAGCCTCAGGCCTGGTTTGCAAGGCAGGAATGCAGGATACTGGTCTGTGGGACTCAGTTGAGTTTGGGTACCTATTGAAATCCTAGGATCTGTTTTACATCCAAAGTTAACTCTGTCAGAAAACACACCTTGACTGATATATATATATATATATATATATATATATATATATATATATATATATATATATGTGACTTGAGTGTATGTATGTGTAAGAACATTTGTGAATCTTTGATTGGTGTTACGTCAGAACTTGAATATGCCACTGGAAATCCACAAATCCATCATTGTGAATTCTAATCTTCGTGGTATCTCAACTTAGTAAATGTTTTCCCCTAACTTTTGATGGCATGAATTTTTTCATTTAAATTTTTTATAGGAGGAGCATAGTAGGTCATGCTTTTAATTCCACCATGCAGGAGGCAGAGAAAGATATATCTCTGTAAGTTAGAAGTCAGCTTGGTTTACATAGAAAGTCCAGGTCAGCCATGGGCATTTGATGAAAGATAAAATTGTCAACAAGCACAAATCACTACCTCAGTGCTCAGTTCAACAGAACATACACAGCCTCTGATAATGAGAGAAGATACTATATAAATTTCCCAATATTTTAATTTTATTAATTGGATTAAACAAGTCTTTATTTAAAGAATTATTTAAATGATTTAATCTTTTTAGTGTCTAATGATAATGATAGAAAACTTTCATGATTTATTTGAGAATATTTTTTGATCATTTACCCAACAGGTAGATAACTGTGAATTTTCTTTTTAATGATTGCAGAAGAGATACTGAAATAGAAAACTGGAAAGATTGGGGGCTAGAGAAATGACTCAGATGGTAAATCACCTGCTATACAGCACACGGATGTGACCTGGGAGCCCCAGAACTGTGTAAATATGTAGTATGGTAATACATGTCTGCAACTCAGGTGCCAAGGGAGCAGGGACTGGAAGGTCCTTGGACTTCACTCGCAACTTGTGCTACCTGGATGGATGAGCTATCAAGCCCACCTGCCTGCTTTACTCTGTTAATAGTAACATTCCCCTTGAAAATAAAACATTCGACTACAGAGAGTATTCCTAAAACTCACATAAATGCTGGGTGGGCATGGAGTCACACATGCCATTCTGATACTTGAAAGACAGAGGCAGGGGAATCCATGGAATAAGCTGGCTAGGAATGCTAGCCTGTATCAGTGAGCTCTAGGTTCAGTTGAGAGAGCCTGTCTGAATGAATAAGCTTAAGAGAAATCAAAGAAGATTCCTGATATATCAACCCCAGGCTTCCACATGCATGCACACACACATGCAAAACTGTGCACCCCTACACATGAAGACATGGATTCATACACACCATACACAGAAACACATTTAAAGAAGAGGAGGAAGAGGAGGAGGAGGGAGTGGAGGAGGAGAACAGAGCAAACAAACAAAGACAAAAGCATCTTATCTGACACAATGATGATCTGCCAGACATCCAGGATGTTGACCTGTACTGGTACCCAGTAATAAGGGATGAGCCTTCTTATGAGAGGGCCTTACAGACAGTTACACTGAATACAGACCGAAGTGGATCTGTAGACCTATCTATCACAAGTATGTCCTGCACAGCTCAGTGAGCAGTGTGTCCAGGTAGGCTTCTCCTGTTCATCTTAGATACCCACAGGGAGGTCCAGGTACATTGATGCAAATGAACAGTGTGCTTGCCAACTACATATAATGATCTTTTCTTTACAGTGGATGCAAAAAATCTCATTTCTTTCAAAGCAACCTCCATGGACCTCGCAGATGAAGGGATCACACTGCATTCAGCTCTGAAATGTGGAAATATTGGACATTTAGATTCTACCCTGCTGCTAAGAATCCCCTGGGTCACTCGGATACAGAATGGCTATGCCTGGAGGAGAGTGGAGGGCAGGCGGGCAAGGCCCAACCTGGTTACATTCTGTACTACTTTCCCAAAGGATTTCAGGGGGAGTATGTATAGAGTATCTGGGTCATGAATACAACTAGTAGATCACCTCATCTTTTCTTATTCTCCTCTGGAATCACTTTCACAGTGTGATGTGGAGCCTGCCTTGAATTTCAGCCAGCACAGGCTAGAAGATCAACATTACCAGTTTGAAAGCAAGGTTATTTTTAAACAACCCAGGAATACAGCATCCGGTGTAAACTTCGTGAAACGCATAATTAAATCATAGGAATAGTGAAAAGTGAACAAAGAGAACCAGAGCATTTGAATGTGTTGTTCAACATGTTATCTCTTTGCAGGCCCTGACGGGTCATACGCCACTTGAAAACATGTCCTGGAAACAGCCACCAGGTACCATTGAGTGGAGCTGAGTGAAGCTGCCGATTGCATTAAATGTATGCCAAACAGAAATCCCAAACTAGAATGTCTCCTTGATAAGTAGGAGTTTCTGGTTGGGGTTAGTTACATGTGACAAGATTTACATAAATGCTACCAGTATTCTCAAGCCAGAACAGGTTCTTTTACTGGAGAGATACCAAGATTCAGAAATGCCTGGGTCCTAGATAACCAGTCACCTCTGCAGGACTCTTCCTCCAGTTATGGAGACCTTTTCTCTTGTCCTATGTACTTGGTCCCCTCTGTCCCCTACACTCTAGTTCTCTCTAGTCAATACTAGAAGTAGGTTTCTCTTAGAAAAAAATGGAGGCTCTCTTTGACTCTGATAAGAAAAAATGGCTAAGCTATTCCAAGGATTAGGGCCTCAACAGCTGTTTCAGAGCAGCTGGCAGGGTCGTCCCTCCCAACCACTCTCTGTTACGTTTGCAATCTTGTAACAAATGTCCTAGAATAAACTATTTAAAATGAGGAACCGTTTGTTTTGACTTATGATTTCAGAGATGAGTCCTTCATGGATGGGCAGAACAGAGCATAAAGCTGGGAAACAGAAGCAGAGGATGACAGACATAGCCAGGGCAAGACAGCACCCCCCCAACCCCTGAACACGCCTCCAGTAATTATCTTCCTACCTGTCTCCATCCCACAATATATTATTAATGATAAAGATGTGACTGATGATGCATCCTTTGATTAGGTCTGAACTCTCAAAAACTCAACTTACTCATCTCTTACCATTTATATATACACTGTCTGTCAAAATGACCCTCACACTTGCCATCTTGTCACTCACACATGCAGTTCAGAGCATGCTAGTGTCACACATGTCACAGAGTTAACATCCTGGCTCCAAGGAGTGGTGGTGAGGCTTTTATTCTTATACCACAAATGGTCCAGTGCCACCTAGGCTTTCTATGGGACTCCCAAAGGAGCCCAACTAGGAAGCTGGTGACTTGGTAGGGAAAATCCCACCTCCCCCAGAAGCTGGAAAGGGGACTTGTTATCTCCACTATTGCCACAATGGCATTTCCTTTCCCTTATGGAAACTAGATTCAAGGTTGACAGAGTAGAAGGAACAGGTGCAGTCTCTGTGGCTTTAGTCACTCACTTCTCCCAGCCAATAGAAATAAACGTGACAGATGGGTGGCTAACACCAAAGACATGTGTTCCCAATGTTTCTAGAGCAGTGATCCTCAATCTGTGGGATTTTGACCCCTTTGGGGATTATATAAAAAATAGCCTGCATATCAGATATTTATATCATGAGTCCTAATACTAGCAAATTAGTTAGTTTGTACTGTATTAATACAGTACAAAATAATTTATGGTTGAGGTTCACCACAACATGAAGAATTGTATTAGAAAGGTACTGAACCACTGTTCTAGAGGCTGAGGCACCTGTGGAACCCACATGTGGTGAGGGCTGCTTCCTGGCTCACAGATGGTGTTTTCACATTAGAAGGGACAAAGCAGTGGAAGCTTCTTGGTGAGGACACCAGTCCTAGGGCTGCACCTCCATCTCTGACCCCTTCCAACCTCCCTCTCTGGAACCATCATACTTGGATAAAGTTCCATGTAGGGATGTTTGAAGACACAAACTTCTAGCCCCACTAACAATGGTATCCACTCCATTTAAAGAATAGCTTAAGTTATGAAGAGGTGCTCTGTCTGAACACTGAACTTTCCAGAGGGCAGCAACAATCCTGAAGACGTTCAGGAGCAGTGCCCCACTTCTCTCCATGATCAGCCAGCTTTAGTGTTGTCAAGCAGTCACTTTGCTTCTCTGCATGGCCTTGCCACTTGGAAAGGAATTCTTACACAGTCTGCTGAAACTCAGGAAGAAGCTCATGTTCTCTAGCAAGCCCCTGAATCCTGGGAACCTGAACTGAAATGTCCACACTTCCACTTACTATCTTGGTATCTATGGGGCAAGACCCATCCTGTGGCCATGTCCCTCAGTGTTCTTCATTGTAGATAGTGACAAATGACAGTATACATTTCATAAGGCTGTGGATATACGTAGGACACTTGGCATAGGTGGCAATTCTCAGAAAGCCCTAGGTATTATCTTCATGATTATAATTGTTCCTCCTTGGTGAGCTTTGGTCAGTAGCACTGTGTTCTCAGTGTCTAGACATCATTGACATGCGCAGATGCAGGCTCATTATGTCCATGGCCGCATTCATCTCTTCAACTGCGTATAAATGACATGTGAGATGAAGGGTGGAATTGCTGGGTCACAGGACATGCACATTCTCACTTACCAGGGAGTGACAAATGCCTTCCAAAGTCCTTGTATCAATTTATACTCCAGCCGACTATGTATAATGTCCCCATAGCTCAACAGCCTGGCCAGGGTTAGCATCATCAGACTCCAGTGTCCATTGCCCTGGAGACTGTAGAGTGGCTTCTCAGTGTAGTCCGGGCGCTCTGTTTCCTGGTAGCTAATTGTGACTTATATCCCGCCAGCTATCCGTTGCTCATTTCTGGTTTTCATCAGCTTTTCTATTTATGAACACATTTCTTTCAGTGCCTTCGGAGCATTTGTGCTGAGTTTTCTCTGACAGACTGAGAAGAGTTTCTTTATAGCTTAGATCTTGACTATCTGATGTGACATCATAGCCAACCTGTGGGTACCAGCCATTCCAAAGACCATTTTGCAATTCATTCCAAAGACCGTTTTTTTTTTTTTTTCATTATGGCCATTGGATCTGGAAAAGTTCTAAATGTTAATGCCTTTGATATTATTGACTTCCCTTTTTAAGTTACATTTTAAATTTTATTTTGTGTATACAGAGTATGTGTGCCATGGCATTTACATAGAGGCTACTGGACAGCTTGTGGGACTTGGTTCTCTTCCTCCACCATGTGGTTTCCAGGAATTAAACTCAAGTTTAATGGGTTATGAGCCTCAAGTTATGAGGCTTGGTAGCAAGTACTTCTTTCTGCTGAATGGCCTTCATGGTCCAGCTTTTCATCTTACAATTGTTCCTTGCTTCCTGTTTAAATAATTTCTATTCTCATCTTGGTGCCTTTGGACTGTTTCATAATTAATTGTGCTTTTATACACTCTATTATCTTGGGACAGAAGCTTGAATGTGATGTGACATAGAACAGGCTATTTTTTTTTAATAAGAATCTAATTGACCCAACATTGTCCACGGTCTGCTTTTCGTGCCTAGGATATGGAATTATAATCATACTCCAAGATACCATGTGACACATAACATCCAATGCCCCCAGGTAGAAAACATGTTTATTTTCAAATATTTCAACCATCTATGAAGCAGCACATAAGATGTTAGGATTTTACGACAACAGTCCACTCTGAAACAACATATCAGAGATTCTTGTGTATATTCCACATTACCTTCATTAGGCATCCTCAGAGGCACAGAGGTCAGCCCCAAGATGGCAGAGTCATGTGGATCCTGGTAGGTGCCAGAGGCAGGCTAGGAGCAGCCAAGCCACCAATCAGGGAGCTTTATCTCTAGGAAATGTAACTTCTTCAGCAAGCCTCATATACCATGCAGAAGAAATGATTCTCTGTGGCTTTCAGTAGAAACTGGCATGATTCTAGTGAAGTTTTCCTAAAATGTTGTCATATAGATATGCAAATCTGGTTTATGCTAATACCCTATCAGTGTATTTTTCCTGTGGTGTCTGTGTAAGTAACAGTTCTATCTGAAAGCAGTTACCAGCCCAACTCTGTCTTTCAACATTTGCACATCTCTATCCTTCACCCACTTGCTTCCTGTGAAGGGCTTCAGCCTGTTTTCCTCACCATAGTTTGGGACACAGTACTTCCAGCATCTCATCATTTTGCATGATGTCTTAAGAGCATTCCCTGATCTTTGTGTGCACAGAGACTTCTGAGGTTGTGAGTAGACAGGGATTTCAGGAGGTCAGTTGTTTTCATGCTTTCTAATCATTTGTGGTTCTCATTTTTCAATTCTGATCCGTAGACGTGCAGAGTTGACTTGATGCTTATGCTCTGACCAACTAGTGCTATAGGAACCTGTTTGTGACAGAGTTCGCTGTTTTATGTATACCTAGGTTGATAGCTGGGAAGATGGTTCACACAGTACTGGATGCCATGCAGGAGTGATGTGGTGGTGTGAATATAAATGGTTGCCACTGGCCCATAGGGAATAACACTTTCAGGAGGTGTGACCTTGTTGGTGTAGATGTGGCATTGTTGAAGGAAGTGTGTGCCATTGGAGGTGGGCTTTGCAGTCTCAGATGCTCAGTCCTGGCCAGTGTGTCACATTCTCTTCCTGGTGCCTGTGGGTCAAGATGTAGAACTCTCAGCTACCTCTCCAGCACCATGTCTGCCTGCATGTTGACATGCTTCCTGCCATGATCATAATGGACTATAAACCGCTGAAACTATAAGTCAGACCCAATGTTTTTCTTTATGAGTTGGTGTGACCATGGTGTCAATTTACAGCAATAGAAACCCTAGCTAAGACATGTGATGACCCAAGTTTTTGGATCCCTAGGACCCACTGAAACAAGTGGGCATGGTAGCACATGACTGTAATCCCAGTGTTAGGAATGCAGAGACAGGAGGATACCTGGGACTTTCTAGTCAGCAAATCAGCCAGCTCTCTGAAATCAGTGGGCTCCAGGTTCTGTGAGGAGCCCTATTTCAAAAAATGCAAGCCAGAGAATGAGACAGGCATCAAAGAGATGTCCTCTGAACAAGACAAAGCCACAGAACTCACAAGTAAATTCCAGCCATCCTTGTCTACACAAGACCAGCATAGGACAGGTTCCCTCAACATGTCATCATGGATATGGGACGGATCTCTGAAACCCACCCTTCCTTGAGAAGCTAGTAACAACAGTTCTTGGAGAAGTGGGTGCCACTGAAAAGTTGTTCATGTCTCAGTAAAGTATCTCCCGCCTATGTTCAGCCAGCCACACTCTGGCCAGAAACTACTTAAACTTAATGGGTCACAGGCACACAAAGACAAGCAGATGGGGGAGGGGGGCCACTTGTTGAAAACGGAGAAAGAGTAGAATTAGAGAGGAACGAGGGAGTTAAAGTGACTTAATTTCATTATATTCATAGATAGATTCAACTGTTAAGTAATTGTAAAATTTTAATGATGAAATGGACAGTGAATGAGGGATACACCTGATGTTGCCTCTGGCCTCCACATGCACCTGAACACTCACAGAGAAATAAAAATGTGCTGCAGTCGAGCATAGCAGTGTTTTGTGTAGGTTCACATTCGATTTATCATTGTGAGTTTATTTCCTGTCTGTCCTGGAAGTTGGCTAACAGGATCACAGTAACTGCATGAAGATTCTTTGTGCGTCATTTGGAAGAGATGGAGAAAAAAACATAAATTATTTTCTGCTCAAAATGGTTCAAATACTTTTGAAGAAAGAGTGGACCTTGAGGTATCTCTGTAGAGAGGTTTTAAATTGCTGTTTCAAATTCTCTAATGATTTCATCTTGGGGTAATTGGTAATTTATATTTTTCTAAAAGATATCCATACTACCTAATTTATCAATTTCATTATAAGAACTTTTGCTAAGTCCCTCTCCAGCCTTTTGTTCTCTCTCTGAGGCACCCTTCTGTCTCTTTCACCTCTCCTGGTATCTGAACGTCAGTCTGAATATTTATACTGTGTCCTTTATTGGGAATGAATTAGCAGTGGTAAGTTCATATATTGAGCCTTTAACTTCAGTTGCAAATTTTTCTTCAATAAATTTCCATTTGTATTAATTTTCTCTTGTCTCTGTAATAAATTACAACAAACTCAGTGGCTCATAAGTCATACTTATTACCATACCTCTTTTCTATGCACATAACATGTTTATGGAGTACAGGATGCTCAAGGAAATCAAGAACCAACATGGACATTTGGGGAGTGTTGTTTGTGGGGGGCAATCTGCTTTCTGTGCTCTGAATTTACCTTTGTTTCACAAGCAAAGTATACTCACCCATTTTCAGAGTCCCTAACCTCTGATCCAGTTACCACCTTAGTTCAACATCCTAAATCTCATTGGCCATGAAATCTTATACTTCATTACATAAATTTAAAATTTGGGTGAGGTTCTGAATATATTTCATCTTGAGGAAAATCACTTTTTTGAGACATATATTGCTGGCTGGCCCAGGACTCACTGTGTAGACCAGGCTGCCTTTGAATTTACAGAGATCCTTCTGCCTCTAATCTCAAAGTGCTGGGTTTAAACGGGTAGTGGAAAATTACTTTTACTTGGTGTAAGTCAGGGAACAACTCACGTGCATCATAGGAAGATGAACACTGGACAGCAATGCAATGAGCCCAGCAGTGGATGTTATTAGTTGTGGATTATTCCATTCAAAAGGGAAGAATCATGGTTCCAGAGCTGGCTCAGTGTTTAAGAGTACTTGTTGTTCTTGCTGTAGACCCAAGTCTAGTCCCCAGTGCTTTTATCAGACAGCTCATGCCAAACTGTAACTCTAGCTCCAGGGGATCTAGTGCTTCCTACTGAATTCTGTGAGCATTTGAACACAATGTGGCACGTGCGCAAACACACAGAAACACACATACCCAGATACACACATGCACACACATGCACAGAGAGGGGGGAGGGAGAGGAAGATATTGGAAGAAAATGACTCCCTGGATTTCAACAATTTCTGAGAACAGATTTCTATTAGTTTCCAATGCCTCCAAAGTATCACTCTGAGGCCCACAATACTCTAGGGCCCACATTGGGGCTCTGACCCCATGGGTAGTGCTGGGAAGGTAGTGATGTCTGTGTGGCAACAAGATGTGAAGTCATCTAGTCCCTGTTTTTACACTCAGAATGGGGTGAAATGCTGCATGCTTAATGAAGACTCCCAGGAGAGACCCAGACTGAAGCCACTATTTTATACAATGTGAGGTGACTTAAAGTACAGTGCAGCCTGGTCTTCAAAGAAGGTATTTGCTTGCAGATAAGCACTGTTCATTTGAGGACCATCTGCAAGTATTCTATGGTAAGTTTGCTTAGCATTCGCCTTCCACTGGTGGTAATTTGTCCCTTTGGGAATTCTACTAATGTCTTAGTTGTTGAGAAAAGATGCTTCATTATGACTGGTCAGAACTTAAGCTGCCCCAGCTCTGTGGGTCAGGAAAGCTCAGCTTACCTCCCCCTAGTCCTGGTTTGGTCATGTGAGACATCTGTACTGGTGTCTAGAAGAAGTCATTTCCTCCTGGCATGACCTCACTGTCAAGGAGCAGAGGGTGCTACAGTCTGACCCTGTAGTCATGGCAACAAAATAAGCAGAACAATGCAGTAATTGCTAGGTCTTTGGAAACTGTAATGGAGCTATTTACAGCCCATGGTAGAAAGATGGGGGACTTGAGTCCCAAGACTATTCCCTGGGATTACGGTCATTATTTTCCTCTGTCCCTCAGCTACAGGTGGTCGTGAAAGAGGCCAGAGAGTATAGATTGTATGAAGGCAGGACTCCATGATGCTGTTTCTTGAGGTCTCAGGCAGGAGTAGGACTTTTCAATGATGCAGCTGTTTTTGAATTACCATTCCCCGTAAGTACCTCCTCCCCCGTGTTCCTATAAGGAAGCCCAATAAAGTCATTATTCTTCAAGTTGGACTTGGATAAAATTGTTTCTTTGGTATAACCTTGGAGCTCAACCTGGTATGAGTGGATATTTGCTCTTGTCTCCTCAGCAAAAGCCATCTAACACCAGAACATTTAACACCAAACTCCTGTCACCCTGCATATCTAGAAGAATGTCCATCTTTGAATTCAGGCCTGTAAAATTTCCGGATATCAGTGCCTCCAAACCACAATCTTTGTCTTCTCAACTGATCCAGGTCTCTTTCTTCTCATAGGAACCCCTTCCTATATATTAGCTGCAAAATATTCATAAATGCAAAGTCAAAACAATACAAAGACTTCCTACAAACTTCATTTTTTCAAGGACACATTATTCTGATGCCTGTTCCTCATGGTCTGTATCTTGCCACATGGCCATTTTGATACCCAGGACAGTACCATCAGCCAACATCAGACCTGAACCACATGCCATCCTTGTATATATAGTTTTTCTTTTATGAAACTACATGTTCTATTTATATCTTTGTGAATAGCCCACAAGCATTGAACTGAATTTGAACTCCACAAAATTTCAAGGTAATCAATATCTTTAACGGCTTCTTAAACACTATGTACAAAGGCTTCAGTCGCAATGATCTCTCCACCTACGCCACACATTGAAGCTATTTTGGGGATTTTTAAGCTCTGAGCTTCACCTTCTGTTTTGACTCCTGAGAATACGGTTTGTTGAAGAGAGTGCACATTCCATGTCTGTGCCTTGTGTCTGTGACTGTGTAAGATCTAAGTGTCAGGCAAGCACTCTACCACCCAGCACCTGGTCCCGTAGATCCTCTTTGGACCTTGGTGTCCTTTTTGGAACCACCCTTCTTAGAACTGAAATATAACCATCAGTGGAGTGGTGTCTGGTTCTGGGTGTCTTCCAGAGCACTGCCTATTTCATTGATGTGCTGATTGCTTCACTGGATACAGAGTCAATCCCCCTGTCTGAAATGAGAGCTCAGATGGGGTAGGATTTAACTAGAATGGTAGGACTTGAGGGATGTCTATGATGGTACTTCAAGAAGAGACTGGTGGATGAGTCATTGAACAAAGTGTGTAAGACCCTTCCTGCTGGAGATGGATGACATTCAATGGCTGTGTCCCACATGCAATGCAAAGATGGGGGATGGCAAATCCTTATTTGTTCTTCTGGAGCCATACAACCTTCTCCTATTCCTGGATTTCAGAATTTCAGGATGTCTGACTTAGACCCCAAGTATGTTTTTAGGTTCTTAGGTCCTCAATCTCAATCAGGGTATATGCTAGGGATGGAACTTGTCTAGGGTTGAGCCTTTAGGGGCACAGCCTGGCTAAGGTATCCCAGAACCTCCCCTTGCAGAAACTTACTATGGGATTCAGTCTGCAGAATCAGGGGAACCAATTTCTTGCTGTTCCTATCTGGTCTTATTTATACATTTCCCTTTGAGTTGTTTTTCTGGATAACCCTAGCCCATCTACATAGGTTGGATGTTAGCTTGTTCACATGTGAATGATAGGGAATATGTCTGTGTGAAAATATGCATCTCTACTCTTAAGGAATGTTGGTGGCAATAGTTCTCTCTTTCTCTCTTAATACATGACCAGTGTCTCCTGGTACCATGGCTGCCATTAAGTGGCATAAGAGCCTGTCATTCAGTTCCTTTGCATATAATGTCTCTTGTGTGTTTCTTATGCCTGTCAGGTCTTCCCTTGGTCTTTGTTGCTATTTGTCTCTGGACATTGCTTTGTAGTTATTCAACCTTGCTTGAGGCTAAGCAAGCTTTGTGGAAATTGTGAGCATACATAAACTTTGGAAAGTTCTTGCTCATTGTCTGGGTATAGTTACTTCTTTCTCTTTCCTCTCTATTTCTGACGCTCCCATGACCTCTTCCTACTACCCAAGTCTCAAAATCTCCCTTTCACATTTGTATGTATCAGCATCTTATAACTTCTTGATGTTTATATTTTGGTTCATGCATGTTCAATTCAAAGAGCTAGCAAATCAAAATGTGAGACTGTGACTTTGAACATCTAATTTTCACATAATGTGTGATTTATTTTGTTGTAATTCTTCTCAGTTTTGATAGCTTCTCATTTCCTTTGTGCATTTTATTTTAAATTAATGATATTTTTTAGTTGGCAAATTATAATTATATATAAATGGATGGCATATATTGTGCTATTATATTTATATACAATGTGGAATGATTGCATACAGCCAACTAACATATCCATATTTCATTTACCTGTCACTTTCTGGTATGAGACATTTGAAATTTTGCCAACTAACAATTGCCTACATTTATGGAGTACAATGACATATTATATGCATATTGTGGAATAATTTAATTAATTAACACACTGAGCATGTCAGGCACTGAACGTTTCTTTATGGGGTCTATTCTAAGTATGTGTGAGGTCTCCACATTCCTGTGTGATTGCAGTTCTTCTGCTGAACAGCAGATCCAGAGACCTCCTCTCCTGACCACTGACTTTTTGCTCCTGTCCAATATTATGACCCTATCAGCTCTTTGAAGCCGTGATGCTAGGTAGTTATTATGGTTTCTCTTCATTGTCAACCCTGATGAATTTAGAATCACCATAGAAACACACCTCTGGGTTTGTCATAATGATATTTCCATATAATTTTAAGTGAGCAAGGAAGAGCTACCCTGAAGGTAGACAGCACCATGCCACGGGCTGGGCTCCTAGGCTGAATGAAAAGGAGAACATGAGCTGAGCATCAGTGTTCACAGACTGAATGCTAATTCCTGGCAGAAGATGCAACGTGAGCAGCTACCTCAAGCTCTGCTGTACCTTCCCTGCCATGATGGACTGTACCTTTAAACTGTGAATGTACTCTATAACACACTTGTAACCCTGGTGGGGAGGGCTTTCAGATCTTTCTGTACAGTGGTTTCTTTCATATGTCAATCATGATGACTCGGGAACTTGACTGAATTCTCTATTCCCCTACCTCCCTCCATAATGGCTTGGACTCTCTAACTTTGAGCCAAAATAAGGCCCTCCTTAAGTTTCCTGTTGTTGAGTATTTGGTCACAGCAATAAGACAATAGCTAGTGCACATGGTTGCAGGGTATCACGGGGTTGGCATGATCTATTGAGAGACAACTGTCATGGGTTTCTGAGGTTTGAATTTATAGTTCCTGGGCTACTGTGTGCCTTTCAGTTCCGGAGAAACTGAGACACTCACTTGGGCAGTGAAACATTCAGGCTACCTATGTTTCTTTGTGTTCCTTACAAGTCAAGCGATGTATGTAGAAACATGGCTAAACAATTAGCATTAGACACACCCTGTCTACCTTGTATACCCTGTCTAGCTTGCAACTGCCATTATATCGTGGCAACTGACATTGTATTCTGTTCCGATACATGTATAAAAAGTCTGATTGCTTGAGATCAACTTGTCTTGGCCTCAGTCTTACTGAGACCCCCTCCAACCTGGCCTGATTCATCTCCACTGATCATATCAGGAAATCCTGGTTCAGTAAGTGAATGTTGGCACTTACACATTGGGGCTAATCGTCTTAGTATTTTCCTGGTATGTTGTTGGAAAGATCTCTTGGATTTGACTAGATTCCAGGTTAACATCTATTGTGGTTTGAATGAGAACCTTCTCCCACAGGCTTATGTATTTGAACCCAAGTCTCAGTTGACGGTGCAATTTGGGAAGGTCACAAAACCTTTAGGAGGTGGGGATCTTGCTGGAGGAAGTGTGTTACCAAGGCTGGGCTTTGAGGGTTTATAACCTTGCTCCACATTCTGCTCTTCCTTTCTTCATTCTGTGTGTGGATGAAAACATGGTCAGCTTTCTGCTTCTGCCGCCATGTCGTGCCTTCTCTGCCATCACAGATTCTATCCTTCTGGAACTCTAATCTGAAATAAAGCCTTCCTTCAGTTGATTTCACCATGATATTTTTATCACAGCACCAGAACAGTAAGTAATTAACCATCAGACATAGGGGTGTTTCCTTCTGTTACTCATATTGTACTCTGAGCACCAGGCTAGGGATCCTGTGTCGTCCTCATGGAAAGCAAAGCAAAATGTTTGTACCCAGCAAATGCTTTGGGCTATGTGGGTTATATTTCCTTACTCTTTCAGACTTTGAACTCTATTACAAAGCCACCAGGTTGTGCTTAATAGTTTTGCTAATTACAGATACACATATGCTATTTTTTTTTACAAGATAAAAAGTATCCTTGCTAATTTTATTCTGACTTGTCCCCATAGAGCTAAGTTCCTAGTTCCTTCAGGTGGGAAGGGTGCTCTTCTAAGATGTTCCCTTTCTATTCTTTGCTTTTTCACTTTTCATGCCACTTCTAATGGAAAGCTGAGTTTATGATCTGGCTGTGTTAGTTGAGCCATCCCAGAGCCCCTTGTGTTCTAGTGGGATCATAGCGACAATGTGAAGCAACCAGAGGGTCATTTTCAATCACAGTGTGACTGTAATCAGATGTATATCCCCTAGGGAGATGTGTGCACTGGGACCCAGGAGGCCATTCCTATTGCCCATCCCTATCCTTCTTGTATGACTTGATCATGTTAGGTTACATCTCCCTGAAGATTAAAAACTGATGAGAAGGTGACCTTGAAAGGGAGAGAGGAAACAAGGCCAAAACCACTTCAGGGGCAGCATTTGCAAGACAGGACAAGATGGCTTGAGCCTGGTTCCATACCAGCCCTAGGACCTAGATACTCTACCCCCCCCCCTACGCTTGGTATCATTATCAACTGAAGCAAGGAGAATGAGAATACATTGTAAATAAGAAGCAATGAGAGATTTTAGTCATCCACATACCAGGAATTTCCTTAGTATCCTCTCTGAGGCTGTTGCCTAGTCCTGGGCATTGGGTACCTGGTACCCTGAGCAAAAGCTGCTGTCTTCCACTTTACAGCCCTATTGGTACACAATGCTGTCCACAGCATTCTTGGAGAGGAAGGTACATGTACTGGCTGTGTTTGTGTGTTGACTTGACATACACTAGGCTCATCAGGGAAGAAGGAACCTCAATTTGGGAAATGCCTCCATGATGTCCAGTTGTAAGGCATTTTCTCAATTAGTACTCAGTGTGGGAGTGTCCAATCCACAGTGACTGGTCCTATCTCTGGGTTGGTAGTACTGGGTTCTATAAGTCAGCAGGCTGAGAAAACCATGGAAAGTAAGCCAGTAAGTCATGCCCTTCCATCACTTCTACATCAGCTCCTGCTTCCAGGATCCCGCCTCATTTGAGTTCCTGTCCTGACTTCCTTCAATGATGAACACCAGTAAGGAAGTGTAAGCCAAATAAACCCTTTTTTCCCAACTTGCTTTTTGTTAAGGTGTTTCATCACAGCAATAGAAATCCTAACTAAGACAGTAAGTATGAAGATTTTTCCATATCTTATCCTTGTTTTGTCTAAAACTTATTTTTTTTTAAAAAAAAATGATGTCTCAGATGTGCAAAAGCTTTGAAAACGCAGCAGTCTTGCCAAATGTAATCTCAACACTCGAGAACTGAGGCAGGAGGACTCAGGGTCCCAGGTCACAATTTCAGGGATACACAGAGATACTCTGTCTCAAAAAGAAGTTATAGCATGCCTCGCTGTCTAGAAAAACAACTTGACATGCTAATCAACTACAGAATGGAGAAAAGAGAACCAACCAGAATAGACAGAAGGACCAAGGGAGGGGATGCTAACTCTCATCCAAAGCTATTCTAATACACAGCTAACGTTTGCTGTGGCTGCGGCTCATGGCCACGTATCATCAATAATTCTTACATGAGAATCTACGTAAGGAGCAGGGTTTGAAGTTAATAAACATTGTTAAGTTGTAATATAGTAGAACCTGAAAATCTGGAGGTTTAATTCAAGAAGGAATTGAGAGTGAGAACAGATGTGTGTATGTGTATAAGGGGAATTGTGTTTGTTTTTGTTTTAGTTTTACAAAGGTGAACAGACCACTAGGAAGCATGGCTTTGGAGACCCTCTATGTGTACACAAGTGTATGTGTATGTGTGTGTATGTGTGTCTATATGTTTGCGTGTGTGTACGTGTGTGTTGTCTGTGTATGTAAATGCAATTATATACGTGTGCATCTGCATCTGAGTGAGCATGTGTTTCTGTGTGCTTGTATGTATGTTAAGTATGTATGTTACCTCGGTGTATGTAGCACTTAGAAGCCACACTGAGAATAACCAACCGAATCAGGACTGCAGAGACTCTCACTGTCCTAATCTACAAAAGGAAGGGACTACAAGGATAAAATGAAGGCAATTAGAACAAAAAGAGCACAAGGAATTGGAGCAAATGAAAGGCTTTGGCGGAACATCTGGAGGGATTAAGTTCATCACTAGAGACCTTTAAGCTGGAACAAAACCAAGTCACTCCATACACTAACAGACACACGGCCGAAGCAAAGAAGTCTGGAAAGATTAAAAGTGAAGGGCCAGACAGATGTGCAGTCCACAAAACTCTGGGAGAGCTCAAGAGGTAATCCACACTCAGGACAGAGTAAAATCAAAGCAAAGTAACATTAAACGGGACAAAGCAGACAGTGACTTATTGACAAAGTGTTCATTCCAATGCACGGAGATGACAGCTGAGAGCCTTCATGGGCCAAATAATGGAGAAGCACACCAGAGAGAGAAAAGGCAGGTTGAAATAAAGAGAGAATGTGTTAAGGGCCCACCAGACCTGAACAGTTACTCTCCATCCTTTGACAGATGGAGTAGCCAAAACACTAAAGTTATAAATGCAGCTATTGGTGTATGTTGTTATTAGTTCCTGAGAAACACTGCAACTTACTGCTGCAGAGTAGACTCTACCATAATATTCTGGGGAAATGGTGTTATGTCATATTTAAAATCTAAATTCAACTCTGACTTAGAGAAAGCAGAAATTTAGTAGGGTAAATCTTGTGGTCATTGATATTATTGTAAATAGCTGTGTGCATTTATTGTGTATGTATTTAAACAAAAGTTATAGCATAGCTTTCATGTTTGGAGCACAGAGAATGAAACAACCCACATGGGTTACAAGGGAAACCAACAACGTTGTCTGAATGCTTGCATGCCAGTACAGCCAGATTCAAATGATGAATCTACATTGTGTGAGAACCAGAGGGGTGGGTGGGAAAATCCTGGAATAGGGAAGTGTGGTGGGGAGAGCTGCAGAACCTTGAACACTATGCAAAGTGATAAAGGAAGTAACATTGGAACAAGCAAGTAAAGAACTTGAAGAAGTGTAGAACCTAGGGGAAGGTTCCCCAGCAGATAGCAGCACAATGCAAGACCTAGAGTAACACCTTCCCCAATCAAAATAGGAAGTATGTGTGGATATGGTTAGTATAGTGGTTTGAATAAGTGACCCCCATAGACTTACGTGTTTGAATGCTTGGTCCATAGGGAGTGGCACTATTAAGAGGTGTAGTCTTGTTGGTGTAGGTGTGGCCTTAGAGGAAGTGTGTCACTGTGTGGGTGGGCTTTGAGGTCTCCTATGCTCAAGTTATATCCAGTGTGGCTCACAGTCTCCTTTGCTGCCTATGGATCAAGATACAGAACGCTCAGCTCCTTCTCCAGCACCATGATTGCCTGCCTGCATGTTGCCATGCTTCCCATCATGACAATAATGAACTAAATTTCTGAAACTGCAAGGCAGCCCCAATTAAGTGTTGCCCTTTATAAGAGTCGTCATGGTCATGGTGTCTCTTCACAGCAATAGAAACCCTAACTGAGACAGGTAGTATGTGGAGATATAGTAGTTGAGACCGATTAGGTACCCCAGGTCCCTTCTGCTCACAGTGAGGGCTCCGCTGTTTCTGACTCAGACTGGAGCCACTGGAAGAGGTTTAGAATAAGATCTCACAGGCCTCATGCAAAACTCATTGAGTAACACTATGTATGGTGCAAAAAACCCTGTTGGCAAAGAAGAAGACTATGAAATACCTTCCCAGCAACCTTGTCTGTGAACAAGTAACAGCCAGAATATGCTGAAAAAGCACACGCTATGCAAATGACCCACAGAAGTCCCCACCTGTGTATAGATGAAAACCTCACAGGAGCTTCTGACCTCCCTTCCAGTTCAGTGTAGGTCCTCCCTTGAAAGTGTGTTCGTTCTTGACTGACTGTTACTATTCATATACCCTATACACACGTTCGGTTTCCTTGTGCTGGGGAACAAGGAGCTAACAATCATTGTTGGTGCTCACTGAACCCAACATCTTGCAGATTGATGTGTGGTGTGTACACTATCCTAAAAACTAAATACTTATACAATTCACCCTTGATTTCATCTCTCTCCCCCTCCCCCCAGTTACAACCTCACTTCCTCAGCATAACACGCTGTCTGTCTCCGTCTGTGTTTTCTCACCTTTGCCTAAACTCACTTTAGTCTTGTTTCTGTTTATGGCTCTCTGATCTTGCTGTTTTCCAAGAACACTAGAAATATTCCTGCTAAGCATGGACAAGAGCCCTTGTCTTTAAGAGTGTGTGTGTGTGTGTGTGTGTGTGTGTGTGTGTGTGTGTGTGTGTCTGTGTGTGTGTGTGTGTGTGTGTGCAAATGTGTGGGTGTAGGAGTATGTATATGTAACTGTGTGTGTGTATATACGTGTGCAACTGTGCATTTGTGTGCATGTATGAATGCAATTGTGTGTGTGTGTGTGTGTGTGTGTGTGTGAATGTGAGTGTAGGCCTCATCCTCCACTTTTGTCTCAAGTTAGCCTTTCTTTCCTCTCCCTCTGAACCAGCACCAGTCTCCTTTCAGTGCATCACCCCAGGTAGGATCTTAACACCTGCTCTCTGAACAAATGAAGAACCAGGGCCTGCTGCATGGCAGGGGTACTGCATGGGTGTTGTGAGCTCCCTGTCTATCTTAACTGTGACTCCTGAGGATGAGAAGTCACTGCTGCCTGCAGTACTGTCTGGAGAGGAGACAGGCTTGTAGCATGTTGGGCCAATCAGGATTGGCCTAAAGTCAAATTGGATCAGCAACAGAAAGTGGGAAGAGCATCCTGGAATTAAGTGTTGCTTAGACTGTGTCTCCAGTGCCAGGAAAGGGCTGGCTTCAAGATGGAGCAGAGAGCAGTTTTCACCAAATAAACGATAGGAATGTCATCCCTGGAGACATTTAAAAATCTCCTTGGCATCTGGTTTTAATTACTCTATCTGTTCAGTATCATCCCCAAGACAGCATTTCTAAAAATTCCAAGATATAACTTCTATTCTTTCACTCAACAAACATTTGCTAAACGTTTACACTGTAGTGGGAACATGGCAAGGAACATGGGAGGTTAGAGAGGCATTGGTCGGATGCTGGTAAGATATGCTTGGGAGAAGCTCACATGTGTGGGGAATCAGAAGTCTTGGAGCATCAGTCTTAAGAAGTACCTGAGGCTCCACCTAGACCAGGACCCCTCTTGTCATTAAAACTCAGTGCAAACTCTTCGTGTGAAAGCCACTGTCCCCTCCGCCAATGACCATCACGGATCTCCACTCTACTATGCTCCATCAGCTGAGGGCTGGTGGAAGAGATTGTCAGAGAACCCTGAGGTAGGTAAGTGGCATAGGGCTCCTACACTGTGCCTAGATTGCAGAGTCATATGTGCCTTGATAGAGAGGAGACAGGTGAAGAAGAGACAGATCCTACGCCTCAGTATCCCTGAAACCTTGGCCCAGGGTTTTCCAAACAGGATTTTACATGGGGAGATTTTCTAACATTAGTATAGGCTAGAGAGAAAGAGAGAGAAGATTTGTGAAAGGGACAGGGTGGGGGAGAGAACTCTGTGTTTGAGTAATTGGATTATAAAGTCTTCATCTTTCCAGGAAAGTGGCCATTAGAGTGATGATATGGAAATGCACAGGCACCCAGTGAAGCCTGTTAAGCTTTGTTCAACTCGCCACTGGCTTCCCCCAAGGAATCTCTTGGGTGCTATCACATATGTGTAATCACCTGTGGATTACTGTGTAGTTTCTTAAAGAACCTTCCTGTGGCTAACCTATGTAGTAGTCTGTGAATGCTCATGCTGTCCATTCCTGACATAGTCTCCTATTAATCTGTACTTGGTTTCCTGTGGATCCCACTTGTGGTTGTCTGTAATCCCCTAAGTGGTCTCCTTCAGCCTAGGAGAGCAGATCTCACCTGGAGAAGGCCTTATCCTTCCCATATGTTCACGAGATGGCCTAGAAATGCATCTGAAAAAGAAGAGAACAAATGGACAAGAAAGCCTGGGAAACGGGGCTGGTGGTGAGGAGCGTGTTCACTGAGGACAGAGAAACGCTGAACCAGATGCGGGCTTGATGCTGTTGACTCAAAGCTGCATGCTGCCTTTGGATGAATCCCAGGGGAGAACGGACTCTGACTAGGGTCCCCACTTGGATTCTCGTCCTCTCTGTTCCACACGGGTCTTGCTAGTAGGTAGGATTGCTTACCACCAGCTGACACCGAGAGGGCCAATTTCCCTGCCTTATATGAAAGCAGTCTGGAGACCAAGAATTAAAGTAGAGTCAGAGGACAAGCGCTCGCCCCCTTAAGCTGGGGACTTGGATGAGTACACTAGCCTAAAGACTCCACAGACAAAGAAAGCAAGCAGGGGGAAGAATGGCCAGAGAGACAGAAGCTTCGAAAATCAAAGGGAAATGCCAGAAATTAAAGATCGTCACTCAAGGTAAGATCACAACTGATGAGCTAGTGGTCAGTCCAAGCTTAAGGACCTGCTGAGTAGAGAGACAAAATGGAAACAGATAAATGAGGGAACATTTAGGGGCCACATGACAGCCTTAAAGGCAGCCTGGGTCCATTCAGCTGTGTGCAAAACATTTTCTTTGGGTAGCAGACCATTTCTGGAAAATTGCAAGCCAAGATCAAGGTGCCAGTGGGATCTGTCAATTGAGGGCATTCATAGATACCTTTTTCCTCATGTGCAGTAGCATGAGTTTCTCTCTCTCTCTCTCTCTCTCTCTCTCTCTCTCTCTCTCTCTCTCTCTCTCTCCCCACCCTTGGGCTGTTCTTCTGCCTTCATCAAAGCAGTTCCTCAGAGTCCCACCCTCAGAACCTTATCAGCACCCACGTCATAAGAAATCACCCTGAGGACTTGGCATCGATGCAGAGCCTGAGGGAGGCACTAACACAAACAGCATGGCAGAATGCCACCTGTGTGTACCTAGACAGAAAAACAGAGTAAGGAGAAAACAACTAAAGTGATTGCTGAACTTCTAAACTGCAGACCTAGGAAGCTTACCAAACAGAAAGTAGCATCGGCAAGAGAAACAAATTAGACCTGGGTATATCACACTCATCTTATATTCAGGACCAGCAAGCCTGAATAAAGAGATAAGCTTAGAGGAAGCCCTTTCCCTTTATGAGAGAACATGAATCCAGCAGACTTCTCTTCAGAGTGGGACATACCCAAAGAAAATAAACATCCATATTGTATTTTCAGAGAAATTATCCTTAGAAGAAAATACAATGGAATATTATTCCGCCATAAAGAAAAAGCAAATGAGCCAATTACAGAAAAACGGTTGAAATAAGAAGAAATTCTGTAAAGTAAAAGAAGCCAAATGCCATTGTTCTCATTCATATTCGAGCACTCAAACAGCACAACAGCAACAGCGACAATAACAACAACAGCAGCAACAACAACATTTAAAAAGAAACAGGAACAAACACAATTAAAACATAAACATGGGGACTGGGGAGTCAAAGTCTGAGTGGACAAAAGCACTTGTTGCAACCTGAGGACCTGAATTTGGATCCTAGAATGCACCCCATCTCCCATAAAAAAGCCAGGTGTGATTGTGTGCCTGTAACCCCAGTGCTGTGTATGAAAGAGACAAAGGGGCTTGCTGAGGCTTGCTGGCCTACAGCCTACTTGTACATTTAGTGAGAGACCATGTCTCAAGGGAATACAATGGAGAGTGATAAAAAGAACATCCAGAGTCCTCCTCTGATCTTGGCATACCAGTACCCACACATTCAACACACACCTATGCTAGCAAATACATACAACTCACTCTCTCTCTCTCTCTCTCTCTCTCTCTCTCTCTCACCAAAAAGAAAGAAGTCATCTACACACATGGTATCTATTAATAGATTTATATAAAATATCACTTTAAATGTAAATGGTCTAAATATGCGAATTAAAACACAGGGATTATCAAAGTCTATTAAAACAAGACCCAAGTACATGTTTTCCCACAAAGACCCTAATTAACATATAAAGACTCTGTTAAAAGTGAAGTCACATTGCTGCTAATTAAAGGAAGGCTGGAACAGCTGTACAAATACTGACAAAACCGACTCCTAAACAAGAACAGTTACCAGGCTGGGGAAGGTACTACATAATGATAAAGGAGTCAATTCTCCAAGAAGACATGGCAATTTTAAAAGTATATATACCCAGTGGAGTGTCAAAACACTCCAGGCAACACAGGAAAGAAGCAAGGGGCAAAACTTCTATCACACTGGAAGACTTCAACGCCCCTCTGTCAGCAACGGATAGATCAAGCAGGCAGAAAATCACTACGGGGACAGCTGACCTGAGCAGCACCATCCATCAGCCACGTCTCATTGACATTTACAGAACACTCTATGCAGCAGCAGAACACATAGTCCTCTCAAGTTCAAAAGCACATCTGCCAATAGAGGCTGCACGTAAGCACATGGGGCCATCTCTACAAGGTAAATGATGGAAAGAAGAGAGAGAAATCGCTTCATTAGCGAAATGACCACCATGCAAGCATGAGGACCCAAGTTGGATGCTCATGTTTGGATCCTAAGTACAGCTGGTGTGGCAAGTTACCTCTGCCATCCTAGAACTGAAGAGGTCAAGGTAGAGACAGGAGGTTACTGGGGCTGACTGGCCAGCCAGTCTTCCCAGTTGGTGAGCTCCAGATTCACTAAGAGATTTTGTCTCAGAAAACAAGTTGAAGAATGAAAGGAAAACATCCATTACTGATCTTTTAGACCCACATGTATGCACACACAGGTATATAGGCAATTTGTGTGCGTCCATGCCTGTGTGCACGCATATATATTTATATGTGTATATTATGTACACACACACACACACACACTAGTGGAAGATCAATGTTATTCTTAGAATTCTGGAAGTGATAGAAATCAGATGTAGAACCCTCCAGTACACAGATGCACACACTGCACTGCTAAAAGATGCCTGGATTGAAGACAGAATTGCAGGAAAAAGGTAAAGGGGTCCTGACCTAAATACACATAATAGGATATGAAAAATTGCAGAAGGTAATAAAATTAGTGATTAAAAATAAATGAGTAGAAGTAAATTCATATCACAGAATTAGAAGAGACACAAAATAAATAATCAAGGCACCCCCAGTCAGAGACCAGGGAGAAGAAGCTGGGTGCAAGTCAAGAAGAAAATAAATCAGGACAAATAGAACAGAAATTAATAAAACTGAGACAGGAAATAGGGAAAAATCAACAAAATTCAAGTTGATCCTTTGAAAAATATTATATTTATAAAACTCAAGAAAGAAGATAAAATATTGGTGTCATAAATTAAGAAGGGGTCATTGCTGTTGCACTCAGAGCCACCACACAAACAGGAAGATATCCAGTGTCTTATCAAAAAGATGGATGTGAAGGAGCATAAACAAGTCTGAATCAAATGCCCAAACAAAACAAATTGAAGCAAGAAAGCCTACAAAACAAACACAAACAAAACAAACAAAAACACTGAGTTCATTTTGTATTGGCCAACTCTTCCTGGGCATGGGGATTGCCCTAGAGTGGGATTGATATACCAGAGATTTTGTTTGTTTGTTCTGATTTTTATTTTTTGAGAGTGAGGGAGAGGTTGGGGGTGGGAAGAGAAGATGAAGTTGTATAGGTAGGGGAATTGAAAAGATCTTGGAGGAATTGGAGAAGGGGAAATCACCAAAATATATTATATGAAAAAATACATAAAATAAGGATATGTCCATACAACTGATATTTTAGCTAAAACGAACAAACTTTGAAAGACACAAATCACTAAAATTTAAACCAGCAGAGAAAGATCACTTGAATGTGTTTGAGTGGATATCTATATTAATTTAATTAAATAATGAATCACTAATTAATTCAGTGACCTGACCACAACAACAGAACAAAACCAAACCAAACCGAAGATGATTTCATTTCATTGGTTCCTTCTACCAACCACATAATCAAAACCTGGCACCAATTAATTGGAGAGACAGAAAGACAGGAAGGTTAGAATGCATCTTCTGAGAGCAGTCCTTCAGTCACACCAAGGCAGAAGACATAGCAATGGGGACAACCACAGAGGAACGTATCTCACAAGAATTCCTCAACAATAAGCTGGAAAGATGGCACAGTGGTCAACATTACTGACTGTCCTCACAGAAGACTAGAATTTGATTCTCAGTATTCATATCAAGTGGCTCACAACTGCCTGTTACTCTAGGGGATCCAATTCTCTCTACTGGTCTCTAAAAGCATTGGCACTTAGGTGTATACACACATACACGCACACACACACACATACACAATCATATCAAAGGACTATAAGAGTGTAACTTTAATTTTTTTTTCAAATCCTACTTTTAATGATGGCTCTTAAATGCTTTAACCTTTCTTGTAGCCCATCACCCACCAGAGGTAGTGGGAAAGAAAGGATATGAGGGAAGTGGACCTGTTTAGAAAGGTTCTTTGGAGCAACTCCCGTCTGTGTTGTCTGGAAATTAGCAGTTCGGTTCAAGATCAGCAGTGGCAACTCGATCCACTCACAAACACTTCATAGACACACCAGCAGTCCAGATTGGTAGAGTCCCTTAGCAACAGTGGTGACATGACCTAGCAAAGACAGCCAGGCCTCAGCCTGGGCTCAAGTCAGCAGGAGGGACCAATAGGAACACCAGGAGAAGTTCTCAGCTCTGCTTCCCTCAGGGAAGTGAAGATCAGTAAAGACTTGAGATCCACAAGCACTGCACACCTAGCTGGACCAACAAGCTAAGTTCAGTGGAGTCCTATTTATACCCAACAAACTTCACCTGTCATCCACGCATCTTGCCTCAACACAGGTCTTGCATCCAAACAGCCTGAGTCCTGGGAAGCAGCAAGAAACTGCAGCACACCACTAGAAGTTTTTTTCGGCATGTTTCTCTCAATGGAGTCAACAAATGCAGTTCATCTGTGCCAATGTAAGGCAGACCAATACATGCGTGTTGTTAGCGGAGAATCCTTCATCCCATGTCTCTTTCACGTGCTTGTTTTAGCAGAACATCCTCTCTTCTGTGTCTGCTTCAGTGAAACGTTCCTTCACGAGTCTCTCTTAGCCTTTAACACCTGTGTCCACTTTAACACAACGTTCCTTCCCGTGTTTGCCCCAGCAAAACACCATTCAACTGACTTTCCGAAGAACCCTTAAGTTTCCACTGCAGAGATAGGAGCTAAAAAAGAAAAGAAAAAAAAAGGGCCAAAGCATACCCCTGAAATTGCACTTGGAAAAAAAAGTCTACTTCTCCAAATCAAATGACTCTTAAAAATAATCGGCAAGTATAGTAAAGTCACAGGGTAGAAGACTTTCAGGCAAAAGACAGTTGCTCTCCTGTGCACTAACAGCAGACAGTTGTTGTGTGAGACTTTAAAACAGGAAGTATAGTACTTAGATATGCATCTCATCACAAATGATCAAATCTATATGGAAAGCACTAAAAGAGCTGAATAATTGGAAAGCCAGCTTGTGCTCATGGAGTCAAAAAACTTGATGTTGCTGATTTTTCTCACAGGTCACCCACAGCACTGACTCAACCAAAATGAAGACCCCTGAAATGTATTCTGGAGACACTGATAAACCAATGATAAAATTACGTGAAACGTCGAGAGAAATTGCAACACGGGAGAAGAGGGAGAGAGCTGAGGCTTCAGGTTGGCTGGCCTCAGGACTTTAAAGCCACAGTAATCAAGAAAGTGTTGTGTTGACCAAGCATGGACACAGATCGATGAAGCAGGGGAGACAGCTCACACGAGTGCAGCCCATCAATCTCTGACAAAAGGACAAAGGCAATTTAATATAGGAAAAAAATCTTTTCAAGAAATTCTGCCGCAACAATTGGCTCTCCATATTTTAAAAACATAAGCCTGGACGCAGGCCTTAAACCTTTCGCAGACAGTAGTTCAATAGGAACAACAGAGCTAAAAGAAAAATGAAAGCCTACATGCAGAATGAAGAAAAATACCTACCAACGCAGAAGAAAGAAAATACTCTCATAAAAGTTGCACGGGATACTGGCTTTGGCGAGGAGACTTTATAGGAAAGGTCTGTTCTGCCTAACAGTTTCAGTTCAGTGAGTCAGGGAGGGTATGAGGAAGCAGAGAAGCTTACATCCTGGAGACCAGGGAGGAGGAGGAGAAGGGAGAGGGAGGACAGAGGAGGGAGGATTTTTGCAGAGGCCAGTCTCTATCTGATAAAGATAGCTGGTATCCACATTCAGGGTATTCAGGGCAGATCTTATTCCTTCTGTCTGACCTCCATGGAGACGCCCACTCAGACACAGTCAGACTGTGCTTTACTGAACTCCCAGGTGCTTCATGATGTAATCAAGTCGACAACCAGAATGGACCACTACGAAGATATATACATGATTCTCCTAAAGTTCAAAACACCTAAGTCTATGAGAGGCCGCTTTAAGACAAGTAGCAGGCTGGAAGAAAATGCTCATACAAGGAAAAACTGACAGAGATGTATATCCAAAATTTGAAAGGACTGATTTATAAAGCCATGGTAAGAAAAACAAGAAGACCAATTAAGAAACAGTAACTGAGCAGGGACTTCGTGAGAAGAAGAATTTACAGGTAAACAAGCAGAGGTAAATGTGTACAGTGTGGGCATTAGAAACTTGCAAACTAAAACAGTGTTTTTCTGCAATACAAGGGATAAAACTTCTAGAATAAGTAAATCATGACCTAAAATTCATCACAAGACACTCCAAGACCAAGTTCTCAGCACAAAGGAGATGTATTTGCCCCAGAGAGACAAAGGGCAAGGAATAAGAATCAAAGACAGGAGATAGAGGATGAGGGAGAATGGGAAAGGAACAAGGGAGATGGGGTAGGGCTATTTGTTCCAGAGGAGGGAAGCAAAGGAGACAGATATGGCCTATAGGCAAATGGCAGTTTATAAAGGTAAAAGAGGAAATGCTGTGTTAGGATGAGGTGTTTAATTTAGATTGGACAGATTAATGAGGCTAGTGGAAGGGGACTGTTTGATTGCTGGACTTCAGTACTTTGCTAACTGGGACTTAGTAATCAGCCTCAGTCTCAGTAGAAGGAAGTGGCTAGACCTTTGTGGCTAGCTTTAAGAAGGGGATCAGAGCTGGGAGCAGGGTGTGGGAGGGGGGTGATGAGGAGGGGACACAGCGAGCAGGATGTAAATTAAATAAATAAAAAATTTTAAAAACCTCACATGGTTTTGTTTCTTTGTAGACATTGCATTTCCTTGAGAGAAAGTGTATCTTAAAATGGGATCAAGACTATCCCAGGGGAGAAAACAGGAAAATCAAATATGAGAGGAACTGAAAGAAAGCCACCCAGATCTGACAAGATTCTTTATACGTACACAGTTTTAGGACACATCTTCCACTACCAGGAGATAGGAGGCTGGAGGCTTCTTCGTGTTAGTTTAGAGGTTAACCCTCAATGTGATCGACTGAGACTCAACAATGCTTTGGTAAGAACATTCGCTTGCCTTTATTCATTTTAGAATAATACTTTTATCTGTCTGTTGTAAATGCCATATTGATCTGAGGGCTAGACGGATTATAAAGCAGTCAGTACTTGCTAAGCATTCGTAACAAACTAAAATAAATCTATGTTCTTATATGGATTAAAACATTGCTTCCCTGCGCAGATAATTACAGAGATATTCTGCAAACCCCATTCAGAATCACTTATCCCTAATATAAACAAATCATATTAGTCTGTTTTATTTTTATGCTCCAAAATCTATTATTCTATAGTATGTTATTATACTGAAATGACTAAGGATATTTATAAAATTGTAATCTTTAGCCCCGGCAGCATAATTGGTAGAATATTCCTCCTAAGAATCTTGAGGACTCCTTTGAACCTGCTCAGTCCAAAATTATAAGGCTAGCTAACTGGGGATCAGAAGTTTACATCTGGAGGTTATAATGTCTAAAGCAAGCATGTATGTCCTGGAAGAAGTAAATTTACAGGAAACAATACGAATATCCCCTGGAAAGGGTCCCTAGGATTATTTCACAAGTGCACAGGCCATGGGAAGGCTCAGTGGTCTGGGAAGAATGAAGACAGGTCTTCTGCCCTTTGCCATGTGTGGGCAGCTTTGAGTCTAGAAGAGGCAGGTTATCTAAGGAGCATACATATTTCCTCCCTCCATCCCCCCGCCTCTGCAGTCCTTCCTCCCTGCCCAGCTCTTGTGAACTGTGCTATTAGTTGCTTTTCTTTTGCTGTGACAACGTAGCTAACAAAAGCTCACAGTGTGAAGGTATGGTCCATATTTTAGAAAGGAGATGGCGTGGAGAGACGTGGCAGCAGAAACTTGAGGCAGCTTTTTACTTTGAGCCCATGTTCAGGAAACATGAGGGACGAATGGTGGCATTCAGTTTGCTTCCTCCTCTATTTTATGGAGTCGGGGATCCCAGCCAATAGCACAGCACTTCCCACTTATAGGATGGGTTCATGGACTCCAATTAACCCAATCTTAAGCTTCTGTCACAGGCACACCCAGAGATCTATTTTGATGATCATGCAAAATCCTATCCAGTTGACAACCAAGAGTCACTGTTGTAACCTTCAAATTCTCTGTTCTCAACCTGTGGGTTGCAACACCTTTAGGGGTCAAACAATCACTTCACAGGGGTCACATATCAGATATCCTGCAGACCAGGTATTTACATTACAATTCATAGCAAAATTCCAGTTATGAAGTAGCAATGAAATAATTTTATGGTTGGGGGTCACCACAACATGAGGAACTATATTAGGGGGTCACAGCATTAGGAAGGTTGAGAAACCCTGGTCTAAAGTCTAGGAAAATACAAGCACACAAACTTTTGGGGGCACTGATGGCATAACTCGTTTGGGTGCCACAGGACATGAACCCCATGGTAGCAAGGTCCAGGTGTCAGAAGGTAACTGGCTGAAATTAAAGGAGGTCAAGACCGGAAGTGTCGTCTTAGGGCATGTTCTCAATTTCATTTCCCTCCTATAGATCTTGCTCTTGCCACTGAAACAGTCAACACAGAAATCTGAGCTGTCCAGAAGGCTTTGATGGCTTGATAAATCTTATAAAGACACATGCAGCCTTGCCAAACAACTTACCAGAGCCCCCGTGTGCTTTAGGACCAGCCCAGGATTTTATTAATGAGATTGTAAATTTTGGTCTTCCTGAATCATGCATGTAGAAAGAAGTATGATCTTCTCATGTCACATCCAGAAGATAAAACATCTCACTGAGCCTTTTATTTCAATACTGTTTCTGGGAAGACAACACAGACCCCATGAGCCGCTGTGTCTGACATTTCAAGCAGACTCTAGGATACAACCCTGAAGGGGTGAATTGGAGAAAGAGAGCCTTCCATGGCTCAAGGAGCTGACAAGATCCAATTCTGTCCTTTTCTAAATTATAGTGAACTGAGAAGAACTCGAATGAAGCCACTGTACCCAGGGCAACGTGCCTGGGGAGTAGATACTTGAAGTTTCAGGGGTTATGGGGTTGGAAGGACCTGGGGATAACCCCTGATGGGAGCATTAGTCAGGGAAGAAAGGGAAAATATGGAGCCAGGTAATTGTCCTTCCTTCTGTTTTCTTGGTTAAGAACTAGACCACTGTGGCTCATTTTCAGTATGAGGTACATTTAGATCTCATCAGCATCACTGACAAGCAGGAGACACTCAACTCCTGTCTTCCCTAGCTGGCTGTTGGTGCCTGCTTGTCTAGGTACTGTCAGCTTATCCTAGTGTTGAAAAGCCACAGCCAATTTGCCACATGCCTGAGCCTACATTTCAGAAACTGAGGTACTGTATCTCTGGTATTGTATTATACATTTGATAAAGTTCTGGGTTCCTGAACCAAGGGAACCTGGGAAGGAGACAATGCTAGACACAGAATATTGCACCTCTCTGAAGAACTCAGCCCACCAGGACTTGGGTGCAGGGCAGCACCATTAGGGGCTATAGAAACTACTGCTTTGGACCAAATCATCAGGCCGGCCACATCTGCCTGTACACTGGCTGACTCCTCAGTTTGCAAGGTCATTAAGTAAACAGCTTCACTTTGCTCATATGCTGCCTTGCCAAGCAACTTGCCAAAGTTCCCTCATTGCTTCAGGACCAGCTCAGGATCTTAGCTTCCTTAGACTTAGCCCCTAATCGAGCTGTCCTGCACCCAAGTCCTTATGCACTAAGAACTTCATAGAGGTACAATCTTCTGGGTCTAGCATTGTCTCCTTCTCAGTTTCCCTGTCTTCTTGGTTCAGGATACAGAGCTTCATCTACTGTATAATACCACAGATGGAGAGTCCCTCCTTTTCTGATGTGTGGGCTCAGTCTCGTGGCAGACTGGCTGTAGCTTTTCAACACCAAGATGAACTGACAGTACCTAGACAAGCAGGCCCCAACGGCCAACTAAGGAAGACAGGAGCCCCAAGACTGCTGCACTCTTACTGTGAAGTCAGGATCGTGGCTTAGCTCATCAGACAGGGTGAACTCGACTGTTTTCCTCACAGTTGCTCGTGAGATTTGGGGAAGTGATGGGAGTTTTCCAAAGTTGCTCAGTGGAGCAGAGGAATCTGCATGGCTCTTGCCGCTGTTCTAGGGTCTGGGAGTCTCCCATAGGATCAGCTGCCTACACTCATAGCAAGAATGCAGGTGCTCCAGAGCTTGGCCTCTTGCAGGTGTGGCAATGTGGCTTTAAATTCTCACCACTCTATGATCGTACTCTCTGCTTCCTAGGCTGGTCACTTTGGCCTCTCTGCTCTCCAGCTTGTCAAGCTGGTGTTGAGAGTGGCTTAATGAAGTCACACCCATGGGCGGGGGTGGGGGGGCGTGGAGTTCAGGCTCCACTTCAGGCATGCATACTCTGAAGCCCTGTAAGCCCTGTCACTGCAAGAATGAAGTCCACAGAAGTGCTCAGGGTAGGCAGAGAAGAAGGCTCCAAATCTGACATTGCTGCAGTGGCCAGTGCCTCTTGAGCCTTTAGGGCAGCAATCCCCTGAAGACTTCCAACCACCCCACCCCTGCTCCTGCCATGACACAAGGACCTTTCTTGGCCCAAGACTTCTTAAAAAGGGTTGCATTGGCGGAGAAGTCCTGCCTTCTACTCAGGGGCTTTTGCTAAATCCTTTGTTAGCTGCTGCTACTGTTACCCACCTCACCAGGTAGCCCTGTGCCCCAAGCCTCTTGAGGCACTTATTGACCCACGATCCCTTTACAAGTGCAGAAGGTCAAAGTCCCCACTATCCTGAACTCTGCACTGAGTCCTGCAAACTGAATCTGCTCCAGATGTGGACCCATCAGCCTTCACTGCTGCCTGCCAGCCACCCCACGTGCGAGACGGGCCAGCAACTCCTGCTCTCGCCAGATGGGGTTGTTCTGCAAAACCATACAAGATGAAAAGTTATTTAAAAGTGTGTTTAAAGCCATAAAATATTAAAGTAATGTGAGGTATTATTAGGCCTGGCATTTAATACAACACCATTAAAGCTGTTACCGTTTATTTTTAATTTTATATGCTAAGCTAATGCCTGTCTAATTTTGAAATGTTTCCCAAACCACTGTAATGAGTACATAAAAGCTGGAATAGTGGGGTTTGTGCGAGCCGGGGCTCCTGGGGGAAAGGCCAGCATAAATCCCTCGGCACATTCCCTTCCCTGCTATCCTCACAAGCCTCCACTTCCCCTGTGAACAGACACAGAGGACGCCTGTCCCTTTGCCTCGAGTTTTCTAAGGTACGAAACTGGCCATCTGGGACAAAAGTGCTGATGCTAAAGACACTACATAGGAGCATCGACCTGGAAGAGTCAGTGTTACTGTCCAAGGTGACAGAGCCCTCCCTCTGGGCATGAGAAAACAGTTTGCTGTCTGTGCCATAGTAAGGTCCTGTCCTAGTTTGCTTTCTGTTGCTGTTTTGAAAAGACTGATTAAAATCAACTTGAAGAAGTGTTTATTTCTCATGATAGCCCATCATGAAGGGAAGTTGGGGCAGGAACTCAAAGCAAGAACCCAGAGACATGAACTGAAGCAGAACCCTTTGAGGAGCGCTAACTGACTTGCTCCACATGGCTTTCTCAGGCTACTTCTTTCAGCCTAGGACTACCTACCCAGAGATGGCATTACCCACTATGGGCTGGATCCACTTACATTAATCATAAATCAAGAAAATCCCCATAGACAGGTTCAGAAATGGAGTTATTTTCTCAGTCAAGTGTCTCTCTTTCTAGATGACCCTAGTTTGTGACAAATTGACAAAAAGTTAGCTATCACAGGCTCCAAATCCTTCCAAGTCCTCATGCGCCAGATGCAAGGGTATTGCACAGGTGGCAAGACACTGTGCACACATTAAGCAGGGATACATACCAACAGCATGGAGACAGCACCTTGAAAACAGACCCAGTACCACAGAGCAGGCCAGCATTTGGCTTTAAGAAGAAGAGCATTTTGTAGGTAAGTTCTGTACTGGATCATTGCAGAGTCTCCAGAATAATCAGGTCTCTGTGACCACCGCAGGTCCAGGGTACCCTTAGAGCATCACATCTCCTGGGTGTGCTGCTGCATTTGTCAGGGTTTTCTGGATATATGTTCACTTTTCTGGATGATCCAGGGTTTGGGAGTTGCAGCTGAGGTGAACCGTGTACTGTATACTTGTGTGAAGCTGACGACTGGTCATAAGACCTGGTGAATGCTCAGAGCCAGACCCCAACACCATCTTCTGTTCAAAGCCCAGGTGCTTTCCACCCCAGACCCCCATCCAGACGTTCTGTCCATCTTTGCACCTAACAAAGGGACCCAAGGACTCTGCAAATCTGGTGTGCTCTTTTTGTCTGTTTTACCCTTCTTCATAAAGTGATATCGTATGTTTCACAGAGTGTAGTAGAGATTTAATTGCCTAAGACATGGTGGATATTTAATAACTACCACTTCTACCCTCTTTTATTTCCTACACACTAGGAAAGGAGGGTCCTCAGGCCAGCATGGAAGCTACCACCTCAAGCTTTAACTGAATCATCATGTCCTGTATACTACCAAGGCATCATGAGTTCTGTCCCTGTGGGACTTGCCAAGGGTCACCAAGAAATTTCTCCCCAAGGCTAACCCCAGATGAAGATGTCTGATCCAACACCCGAAGCTCAAGGACACTCCTTGCACTTCCCCCATGCAGAGAGAAGCAGTGTCTGTCATTATGCCTCACCGTGGCCTGTGATGGGGCTGAATCCTGTTCTGATGAGCTCTGGGTTCCTGTTATAGTAACAATCGCTCTGACAGATGGAGAATCGGGTCATCTGGGCTATTCCTTCCTTTCTTCCTTTGTTCACTGAACATGAAGTCGGCAGGTGCTGGCACTTTTAGCTCCAGGGTGGAAAAGCAAACCAGAGCCCCGCCTTTGGAGCAGGAGGATAAGGGGGGGCTCCAGCAAAAAAAACAAAGTTGTGGGTCACACTGAGCACCCAACCCTCTAGCCACGAAGTTCCTTCCTGCTTTTGTGAGTAAGCCTAGCTTCTTGCTTCTTCATTGTGTAGGAAAACACACACACACACACACACACACACACACACACACACACACACAACCTTCCTCAAGATAGGCTTAGAATAAAATGAGATAATTTGTGTCAACCTCTGAGCCCAGAGCCATCCCAGAGTACTAAATAAATATCACCTATTATTAATGTAGCTTTTGGAGGCTTTCAGAGGAGGCAAGAATTAAACAAATGAGTGTTAGACAAAAGAACCATCAGGCATCCTTTGGGATCAGTGAAGAATAAGCCCAAAGTCGCAGTGTTCAGCTCCCACGCCAGTGTTCTCCACTGTAGCTCCCTCTGAACCCTTTGCCTCTGCCTTATAATTTTATACATCTGCCTTTGCCTGTCTTCTCCATCACCATGCATCCACCTCACTTACCCCCAGGGCCTTGCTAAGACAAATTTCATCTGCCAGGGATCACATGCAGGACCTGGCAGAGCAGTAAGTCGATAGGGTTTCAGATGTTCCCCACATGTGGTAACCTTCCAATCCCTGAAGGCAGCTATTTGGGTGCTCAGCAGAGAGAGTGTCTCTGGTACCTGATGCTGTTGAGGCTGAGTTGAGGCTCTTGTTTAGATACCTCCATTGCCCTGACAAGACTCAGTTACTCAGATATCAGAGGTAGAATAGGATAGAATGGGGTAAGTTGTTCTCCTTTGTCTCTTATGGGGTAGTGTCATCAGCAGTGGGCTGATTAGGAAGAGCCAAGGTGTGATAGAGGATCAGCATTGCAGTCAAACCCTGTACTGTCTGAGATGGGCCTGTGTCCAATTCCTTTGGTGCCAGCAAGATCAAGAATAGAAGTACCTCTCCTCCATGGAGGTGAGCAGGCAAGGTCTGCTTCCTGAGTCCCCTCCATAAAGGTCTTGCTTTATTAAAAGTAAGACACATTTTAAAACAGGAGCTGGTATTCTTGGTATTCATCCTGTATTACCATGTCAGAATGCCTGAGGCTGTAACCAGGACAAGATCAAGGGCATGGCATCTGAAAAGATCCCCCTTACTGAGTTATCCCATCCTGGAATGTGTTAAATAGCATTTTCCTCTGAGTTAAAACTTTCCATCCTGGAGAGAGGTTTATTAAGACTCAAGAACCTCTAAGGAGAGGCTCCTTAAGACGCAGGAAGTCAACTACTCACAACTCCCCGGAAGTCTCTAAAATTTATCAGGTACCCTGGCTCATGTCTTCCCTAATCATTGCAAGCAGTAAGGGATGGGGAGAAGAGGAGATTCTTGGACCTGCCCAGCTGCCTGTAGTCATATGGAAAACTATCTCTATGGATATAGCTTTCATAAGTTGTCACTCAGGCTGAGGTGGGCTTTTCCTTGATACAGTTACCTTCAAGTCATTCATAATCTAGTAAGTGACCCCTTCTGCACACTTCTGAAAGTAACCACAATGAACTCATTGGTTCATCAAGTTGGACTTCAGCATAATCATTACTTTGATCTGTTGCATGTTCTTCTTCTGGAGCAAGTTCCTCACCCCAGAAAGTATTCTCACACAATAAAAGTTTGAAAACAGACCAGTCTGTCCAGGGAGAAGAGAGTTAAAGAGATAGAGGAGACAGAGTTTTCTTTTTATAGGCAATCCACTCCTGAGACAATGGTTTTAATCTACCCACTAGGGTAGAACCCTCATGATCTAACTGACGTTCTAAAATCCCACCTCTGTATACCTCTGTCTTGTAGATTATCTTTGTAGCACAGCAGCCCTTTCACAGTCAGCCACTGGGGAGTCTCCTTTGCAGTTGCTCAGCTCATTCCTGGGAGATGACTATCATTGTCCACTTGGAAAGGGTGACCAGTGTGTGAAGCCTGAGAGATGACTGGGGGAACAACACTAGCTAGCACTGGCTAGTGGAGGCTCCGTGCAACCCAATAGTGAACCAGCAAGGAGCTGGATTCCATCCTATGGCCACAATATTCTAAGCCCTCCCTTCCCTGCAATCCCATGGGTCTTGTCAATCATCCAAGCCAGCAGGAATTACTGGGGACAGGCATGTGTTAGGCTACATACTAGTTCCAAACATGCTCTGACTCTATTCTGCTGCATCCCTTGCAGGTTGAAAGGCCAAGCCACAAACACAGCTGGATGGCTCTCGTGTTGGATTTTGGGTTGTCTAGGCTCCTTTTCCATGTTACAGAAAGCTTGTCACATCTCTCACACGTTGTCAGCGAAGCCTCATTACTCTGAAATGTCACTTCACTTAGGAACATCATTATGCACGAACATATGCTCTAAATGACAGGAATTGCACAAAATTTGAAAAGATGTGATTTTTTTCAGGAGCTACATTTTAGCAGGGACGAAGTCAACATTTTGACATCCGGGAGAGACTTGGAAGAAGACAGGAGTATTTGGTGATCTTGTCACAGGTTTCAGGTGAGGATTTGGGGCTTAGCAAGTCATTTGTCTCCTGAAAGATCCATGTGATAGAAAAAGGGGCACAGCACAGGGGTAGGGCTGAGACCCTCGAGGACGTGGGATTATGTCCAGCTGAGGTGAAAGGTTCTGCAAGCACCAGCACCATGCTGCTTGTTCAGTGAGCTACCCCCCTACACACACACAAAAATAGAGCCCAGACCAGATTCTTCTACCTCACGAGGTACAGCTTTGAAACAATAGTGTGTTTGTTTGTGTTTTAATTTCCAAAGCCACTATTAAAAACACAGCTAAATTATGAAGTTGCACTCATTAAAAAAAGTGCTTCTTTTCATATGTAAAATTTATAGAGTCAATTAACAGTGATTTCATTTGTGATCTTAATCACCCAAACCAGCAAAGAAATGTAGGTCAGAGTCTGTGTATCTCCAGCTACTACTGACTGCAGCCCAAGCCTGCCAGAACCCAGCACCGCTCTGTGGAGAAAGGATAAATCAGTGTTCTCATTTGTATGTTTAATAGTTGCCATTAAGTACATTCTGGAAAGAGTTTGTATGCTTGCAGTTTGGCTGTTTAACACTTTTTTTTCTTGAATTATACATTTTTGTTGAATGCACTGAATAAAAGAAATGTGCGTTCTCTTTTCCTGGAGTCGACCTTGCTGAGCAGACAGTGACAGTGCTTCATTCATTAATCCAGGATTCTGAAAGCAATGTTGTTTTGCTTTGTTTTTTCTTCTGATGTAGTGTGGTGACTTGAATGAGACATGTCCCACAGAGACTAGTGTGTTTGAACACTTGGTACCCAGTTGGTAGCACTGTTTAGGAAGGCTATGAAACCTTTGGAGTGTCTATGTATGATGGAAGAGGTATGTTAGTGTGGGTGGGCTTCAAGAGTTTACAGTCTCATTCCAATCCCAGTTCACTCTCTGTGTTTTCTGTATGTGGTTGAGATATGGATCTCTCAGCCTCCTTCTCAATTACGTGCCTCTGTGCCTCACTCACCATTATAGACTCTCCAACCATCAGCCCAGATAAATTATTCTTTCTCTAAGTCGCCTTAGGCCATGATATTTGATCATAGCAACAAAAAGTAACCAGTATAGAAATTGGTATCAGAAGTGGGGTGCAACTGTGATGATCCTGACTAAGTTGAACATGGGAGGTGTGTGGAAGCCTTAGACATTTTGGACTACAAAAAGGTTGAACGCTGTAAGCAGAGCTTAGAGGGCCGTCCTACTAGGAGCCTGGAAGGTAGTACTGCTGAGAGTAATACAGATAGTAGAGTCCCAGCCCAAGAGTTTTCCGAGGAGAACAAGGTCTCCATAGATGGGATAGAGGCCATTCATGCAAAATTTTGGCAAAGAATCTAGATGTTTTCTGCCTTTGCCCTGAGAAATTATGTGAGGCAGAATTTTAAAATAAAGGACTAGTTTGACTGTCATAACACTGAGTCTCTGGAGTATTGATTTGTAGGGGCTTATATGGATTCACAATGAAGACTAGCAAGTGTGGGGGAAAAAACTACAAAATATACAGTTGAGAGAGAAAAGGAGCACCAGGAAGCTTAATGTTACAGTCAAGGCATGGTTTGAAAGAGAGGCTGTAAGTGTTAAGGAGATTAGGAGAAGCCTGTTGCTCTGCCAGGGAACAAAAGGAAGGTTGGCCTCTAAGCAAGACCCCCAACCAGCTAAGCTTCCAACCTGTGAAATAAAAAGGCCTAAGGACTTTTCTGCTCCTAGAAAACAACAACAAACTACAGGTTCTACTACTAACGCTTTGCAAGGCAGCCAGGGTGCAACATAAGCTGCCAGCAGAACTTTGTCAGGGTTGTCTATGTGGTACTAGCTTTGGAGGCATAAACACAACAGTGTGGGGTTGTGGATTCTCCCTCTGTAGTCTCAGAGAGCCACTGAAAGCCAAGAAAAAATGTAGCATTACTGGAGTCACTGCAAGAGTCTCATTGAGTGTCACTGTGGAAGTGGGAATTACAGTGACATTTCCAAGATGTTAGAGGTGGCAGAGCTGGGAGAATATGTGCCAAGAGCTGCAGCCACCCCAAGCACATTGTCCTGGGCCTCCAGCTTGCTGAAGGAAGATGTGGAAGTTTACAGATTTCTAAATGCCTTAGTTACTTCCTTTTTCCTTTGATAAACACCATGACCAAAAACAATTTCTGGAAGAGAGTTTATTTTCACTCACAGTTCCAGAGAGGAGGTCTATCATAGGAGGAGGAAGTATGGCAACAGGCATCTAGAGAAGGAAGCTGAGAGGTCACATCCCAAACTTACACATAGAAAGCAGAGAGAGTAAACTGGAAGTGGGGTAAGGTTATCTACTCCAAGAGCCTGCCTCTGCTTATGTACTTCCTCTGACAAGGCTCCACGTTTCTTTCTCTTCTCCATGGAGATTATGAAGTACTCATCTGTACCTCTCCATCTGCTGCCAACCTTGACGTTCTGCTTTATCACAGCCCAGAAACAGGGGATCCAAAATATCCTGAGTGGTTATCTCTGAGCCACGGGGCAAACTGTATTCTGCTTCTCCTAAGTCAGTCCTGGAAATTTTGCCATGGTCTCAGACAGATGACCAACACAAGTGGGCAGGAAACACTGACTCATTCATGGTGTCTTATCAGTGGTTGCAGAGGACTCCTGCTGTCATATCTTATTGTAAGCAATGTCAAGGCCAGGCTGACAAGGAGAAAGACCAGTGAGGATGAGGGAGTAAGTCTTAGGTGCTAGATACAACAAAGGTCAGCACAGACCCTGTGGCACCATATTCAGAGGTCACGATTGTAAGAGCTCTCACAAGGTCATGAGGCAGCTCCACTGTAAATGCTCATCTGCAACTGAGTGACAGGCACACCAGATACACACACACACACACACACACACACACACACACACACTTATAAAAAGAAAACACTTTTCACCAGAATTTAGAACAGCTCTTCCTTTCTAACTCCAGTGAGAAATGACTCCTGTGACTCTCCTACACTCATTGCCTCAGCACTAGACAGAGGGGCATATTCAGAGCCCAGTGCTGACATTAGCCCAGAGGCATTTGCCTGTTACTCCATCAGACCAGACACTTTGGGAAAATCGCTCTTGGCTTGGAAAGGCACTACAATCTATGGCACTACTTCCCGATCACAGGTCACTGGTAACTCTCGACTCTAGTGTTTAACTTAAGAAAATACCCAAATTCTAGCTGAGGCTACCGCAGTGGGTCTGCGCTTACATTGCTAGAGGAGACACTGCAGTGTGTCTGTGGGGAGGGTGGTTACGGGAACAGATGTTTCTGTCATCTGATGAGAGCTGCCAGCATCTGCCTGGCATCATCCCTCACCAACAGAAGCATCACATTCACAAGGAAGCACGGAAAGCAGCTGCTGACCTTCTTTGCCTTGTGAATATTTCCAGATAAGGGGAAAGAAGTGCCTGAAAATTCTGTTATCCCATAGATAAATTTCAATTTTCAAAGACAGTAGTGGCTCTATGTCATGAAAATACTGGTATTAGCCAGCCCTGGCAAAGAGTCATGCTTGATGCTAAAGACCTTGCTTCAGACAGCATGGGTATGTTCTTGGAAGACAGCTTATACTGAGATGGCGCGTGGCAGAATGGATTCTAATCCCAGCACTGATACCATCTCAAACCGATGACTTAACTTCATTAAAGTCTAATTCCCTCACTGACAAAGTGGCCAAAAGGCTTTTGGAGAGTGTCATTTCCTTGTTGACATGGACAGTAGCTTCAAGAAATTAATGTGAGACGCAGAATGTCATGTTTGTGAAAGTACTTCACATACCATAAACCTCCCAGCAATTTTCGGACATCGTCCGAGTGGCCCCTTACTCTGCAAGCTTGAAAATAACAAAAAAAATTAGTGCTATACCCTGAGCAATGGACCAAAGATAACTGTCACCAGCTTGCATGGTGCATGAGAAGACACTCACATTACTGGCTCATTACAGTGTAAAATTGTTCTATAAGACAGTTGCATTTGGGCCATGAGAGGATTAAAATATCTAGATGACCCTTTATATAATTTTACAAGCTGAAGTGGATTTTTATATGAGAATCTGCTCTTCTAACTGGACAGAAAAACAGTCTCAGAGAAAAAGACCTGTCTATAAGATATTTACAAATATGGAGGGGATGAAGAAGGAGGAGGTTCTTAGGGAAAAGAATTCACAGGCAAGCAACCTCTCACCTCCTCCGAAAATCTATTTTCCCCTCATTCAAAGGCTGGCAATTCAGGGAGGTTTCAGAGATTCTCGGCCACTCTAGGCCAGTATTAACTAATCTTGGCTTTCCTGAATATTGCATGTTTTATATAACAGAAAGGGCCCCAGAAACTGAACAGAGCTTTGAGCCCTCTCTGTGGTAAGGAAACATGAATGTTTTTATCTTTCTGAAAGAAAGGTCCTAGAACACACTCCAAAACTTTTATTTGGAATGTCTGGAAGGCAACACAAGAGTTAGAGCAAGCCAAAATGAAACAAGGATTTGCAAACATTGAAGCCAAGCTTCAAATCAATGGATTCACAGTTTGGAAATAGCCCTGGCATGAGAGCCTGCCAGACAATGTGGCAAGCAGTCCTGGAAGTAAGATAGTGCCACCAAATTATCCACACAATTTCCATACACAACATCTGACATTCAAGGAAAATCAACCAGGCCTACCTGATTCAAAGCCTACACTTATAAAAGCAAAGGAGCAAAGGCCACGAGAACAAACCAACATTAGAAACAGGTCCCACAAGATACCAAGACTGTGAGAGAGTGGAGTCATTTACAAGTACTGAATGTGTTTAGGATAAAAGGGCTAAATTTACAATGAAAATACGGCAGTAGATAGGCTGTTGAGGAAAATGCAGCTTAAGATCAGTCAATGGAATAAGGTCAATAAAAACACATCCTAATCTTCCAAAAGTTCACCTATTCATAAAAATCAATGACGAAAACTAATAGACATCAATACATTGTTCAACTGTGACACTTAATTAAGGACTCAAAGGACCTTGAGGAATATCTGTTCCAGGAAAGTAGATTAACAAATATAAATAAAGCAACTCTTGTCTGTGGAGTGCTTGCTTTGCTCTTCAGCTCTGAGTAGCCTTTAAAATGGATAGCATCCCCAACCCCAGTATCAGAGTGGACAGCACAGAGTCAGGGCTTGTTTGAAAACTTTCTCACAGATCCATCAGTGTTTGACATGTCAAATGGTTTCCTGTAGGTCATCCTCTTACTGGGCTATCATGAAGCTCACTGTTCCCCCTCCCCAAAGATCATCTGTTGAAAACAGTCACAGATAAATACTTTAAGATTTCAGCTGCCCAAGGCATTGTTTGTTAATTATAAACAACAGGTCAATGTAGAGAGTTGGAAAGGAATTAGAAGATGGAGATACCCATGGTGTCTCTGAGAAACTTTGATATATTCTGACATGGAGGACCTTAAAAAGCAGAAGTAGGGTAGGCAGAGTAGCCGTCGGTTATCATTTTGGTTGAAGATGTGCCTCCTCAAACACGAAGCCTCTGAAGCAGACCAGGAAATGTATTATTGGTCTAGTTGCTGAAGATGTGAACATTCAGTAGGGAATCATTGGGCTTTGAGAGAAGATGCAGCCAGGATGTCACATGGAAAATGATACAGGCTTTACAAGACTAACCCAGAGAGGTCATTAAATATCCATGATAAAGGTAACAAGAATCACAACAAGAATCTTGAGGCTAGGGTGTCTGTTCATATTGGGATTTTGTCTGCTTGGAGCTTCCACGGGTCTTGTGCATCCTCTCACAATCACTTTGATCTCATATGTGTCTGAAGAACAGTTTCCATGTAGATCTGCTAATATACACTTTCCACCTCCTCAGTGATGCCTGGGTCTAGGGAACAGAAGATGTAATATAGATAGATGCAATCAACTATTTAAATAGGGGCCTATTGCAATCAGCAAATCGAAGAATGTAAAGTAACTAAAAAGATGAATCAGGAGAACAGAATGGAATCTCAGACACCTGCAGAGCTATGGAACTAACTCATCAGCCTGAGTGCAACAGGGGTTCCCAATGGCACAGTCAGAGAACAAGGGGCAAAGAATTATTACAGATATAACACCTGAAATTTTCCAAGTGTCGTCAAGCAGATGAATACACACATTGAAAAGTTCAACTCAAATTCCAAGTGGGATATAATTAATCAGACTCACACAGAGGTGCATTTAATCAAATGGTTGAAAATGGAAGAAAACCCTGAGAGCAGCAAGAACAAAGCAGCTCTCAGGCACAGGGGAAACCACTGTAATGTTAGCGGCTGATTTCTCCTCAGAGGCAAAGTAACAAACACGGTGGATGACATAGTTACAGCACTGAAAACCAAAAGTCTCATATCCACAGAGAAATCAAGCTGGAACTGAGCTAGAAGTTTTCTTCAGGCTAGCTGGCCTTCGTAGTCCTGGAAGGGGCTATGTGGGTTGCTGGTGTGATCACAGCATCAGCTGTAAGCCCTACAAACTACGAAGTCAATTTGCTAGGCCAGAGGTGGAAACTTGTGCAATAGTGGCATTATTGTTATAGGGGTAACCAATTGCTCTCCCATTGGCTCTAAGACCTACTCCATAGTAGGAAAGTCATGCCTGGTACCATAGACTGGTCAAAAAAAAAAAAAAAGAAAAAAAGCTACACCAATGAAAATCATAGGCCCTGGGGAGTAGCTAGCCATATTGTTGTTTAGCTGAATTGATATGGAATTAAAGTAGTCTCTAAAGTGTTTATGTTTACAGTTACAGACCAATGCTGCTCTCATCCTTAGTCAGAGAAGCCTCCATTTCCAGTGACTGGCATCAAATGCAGAAACGTGTGGTTGCACAAGATGCTAAAAATAAGTGACAGATGAGTGCTCAGCTTTAGATAGGACATTTACGCCATCTTCTCTAAATCTCAGGGAATACTGCAGAAGGGGCGAAAAATGTAAGATCTGGGAGAGAAAAGGGCTGTAGAATGCTAGAGTCATTCTCTTTTGCTGTGTGCTCACTAATCACCCTGACAGTCTCCTATAGATAAATAGTCCCAATCCAGCAGCCACGCAGAAGGTCCTATTTAAACTAAAAGGATCACATAAACAAAGACAGACAGTGTGAATCTGAAAAGAGAATCGTATGTAGGATTATGTGAGCAAGGATGGGAAAGAGATAATGAGAGAGAACTCAGAATACAATGTGTATATATACACAGAGAGATATGAACAGATCAAATTACAAAATGGGGCAACGAATAAGTATTCTAACCGTTGAGCACTCAAGAATACATGTAATATTTGTGGACTATTAACTGGGATGCAGGCATAGAAGTTAAGAAATGCTTACTAATTATAAAAGTAGTAGAATAGGTCTGGAGAAATGACTCAGCCATTAAGATCATTAGCTGTTCTCCCACAGAACCCAGGTGTGAGTCCTAGCATCCACAGAGTGGGTCACAATTATCTGTAACTCCAGTTAGAGGGTAGGTATCTGATGCCCTGTCTTCTGTGGACATCAGGCATGATACTGCCATATCTGCAGGCTAAACAAGGAAAAAAAAAACCCTGGAATACATTAAAAAATAAGTTGAAAAAAGAGGAAAATAGAATCACAGATCACTTTGAGGTAACATTTCTTTCATCAATGGGGATTTCAAATTTAAAAAGAACAGTGTTCAGGGACTGATGAGCCAGCTCAGTGTCAATGGCTCTTCTAGAGGAATTGGGGTCTGTTCTATGCATTCACAATGAGTGGTTCACAACCGCCTGTTATTTCAGCTTCGAGTGAGCCAACATCTTCTTCCGGCCCCTACGGTCATTGCACTCCCATGCATGACTCTCCATTCCCTCCCCCACCCCCACACAGATATATCCATGTACACGTAAATAAAATTAAGAAAGTACTTTAAAACCATGTTTATATTTCATAGACATGTACTAAATACATTGGTTAAAATACAAAGATTTTTAATAAAAGAAAATGCAGCTATCTACTGCTTGTAAGTGTGGTATCAGAGATACGGGAAGGTCAATGCTAAAAGGTAGAAAATGAAAGTATATCAAATCACCAATGAGAAGGAAAGTCCTGCCCTTGGTCACAGAGTGATGTGAACTCATCACAGATGAGGCAAGATAGACTTTGAAGCATCCAGAATGCAATCTGAGGTCAGCTCCTCTGGGGAATCAAACGACTATCTCAAGAGAAACAGCTGATAAATCTGAGAAATCCAGCGCTTCATTGCCATTAAAAACATTTATCTGACTCGATGCAAACAGAGCTCCCTGCTTCCAATCAGAAGATCTACGTCATGACCACAGTGAATGCTTCTGTTGGAGACAGAACAACACAGCATTTTTATTCAATGTTGGGAGCCAGACAAATCAGACACGTTTCTACTCAAGAGTGCTCTAAACAGTGCAATAAGGCATGAAAAAGAAATTGTGACCAGAAGATTGAGCAAGGACAAGAAAAATGCTGTTCCTTGAAGTCATGCATTAGAAAGTGCTAGGCTGTCTAAAAATGGATTAAGATAGCTGGCTAACAAAGTCACCTGAGACGAGGTCAAACACAAAGCTCAGTGTTGACTCTGTATGCTACAAACAACTTTAAAATCATAAAAACTTAAAGAACACCATTAACAATTATTGAAAAGACACCTGAATTCCTCTGAACAGCAAAATACGCAAACATTCTTCATAGAAAACTACAAAATACCGTTTGGAGACTGAGCAAAAAAAAACAAAATACGGTTTAAAGGATATAATAGAACATCAATTCTTTCCAAGTAGAGCCACAGAATAAAGGCAATCACAAGAAAAATAGAAAATCGTCAGTTTTAAAACACAGAAGCTGATTCTGAGATTTTTATAATTCTGCAAAGGGTAAAGGTCAAATAAGAGTTCGGTCTGGGAGACAGCGTTGCCGGAAGTCAAGATTAACTGCAAAGGTACTGTGGTTAAGAGGGTGTTTTGAGACAAGGATACACAAGGACACCGTGGATGAAAGCAGGGAAGATGCAGACCGCAGGTGGATGACTGATGGCCACTGTGTCCCAGGCATCAGGAAACGACGTCGTCTCGGTAAGTGACTGAGTCAATTGGAGTTGCTGACGGACAAAGATAAATCTTGTCATTTCCACATCACATGCCAAGTTCATTTCCAGAGACATAAATCTCAATAAGAAAGAAAGACAACTGAGGAGAGTGTCTCACTGGCCTGTAGCTGCACTCACCAAACAGAACACTGCATTGATATTTGCATTCAGACTTGAGCTCATCAAGGCCCCAGGGACCTTCACAACGCATTGACTGGGAGGACATATTCATCATACACAAATAACTAAGGCTTCCAAAGCAATGAGAAGATAAAAATCCATGACAGGAAATCCGAATAGACGTGTTCCCCATAGATGTCCTAAACACCAAAAATCTAACAACAGCGTGTATTGCCATCGGTAACCAGTACATGTCTCCCAGAAGGATGAAGTTAAAGATTTGACAACACCAAGTGTTGGCAGGGATATGGAGTAATTGGAACACTCAAATTCTGCTGGCAGGGGAATGAGATTTTACAGCTAGTTTGGAAAACGGTTGGATAACATTTAGGAAAGACATAGATACACAGAAGGCAGAATCCAGCAAGTTCACTCTTAGATGTGAACTCAACAAAACAACATGCATGGATTCACCAAGATGTCTGTGGAATAATCACATGGCCATATAAATCACAGTCCCAAACTGGAGACAGCAGCAGTGACTATCAAGATTGGAGTGCTTCAACTAACTGTGATATAAGAACACAGTGGAATATTCCATAATGATTTATAAAAAGATAGATTATCAACATGCAGAACCACAGAAATGAATTCCCCAAACATGTCAAACGCAGACAGAAAAATGTTACATACTATGTGAGCCAAAATCTATCAAATTCAAAACAAGCAGCAATGCAGTTAGCAAGAGATAGCTTCAATTGCAGAGGATGGTGCCAACGCTGAAGAGAATGTCTTTCTTTCAATCCCTCCTCTACCCACCCTGTGTTGTTGGGTCATCCATCCCCACAACATTTGCAGTCATGTGCCCTACAACAAGCTTCTTTTATATTGCAGAACCCAGCAGGGTTAGCAATCCCTCTGGAGAGTGCTTCTTGCTCCTAGCTTTGGCCAGTAGAACTATATCAATGTCAGCCCAGCAAGGGTACTGGCCAAGGTCCATGCTATACTTAAAAGGAGACCGGTTTGAGATCACCTTGGTATGTAATGGGTTCTCCATTACCTTCCCTGCATTTTGTAAAGCTGTCTCGTTGCATTCACACCATCCCTGACTCCATATTCCCAGTCACCTGCTGGTCAAGATCCCGAGAGTAACCACTGCCAGGCTCTCCCGATGGGACAGCAACCTTGGAAGAGAAAGCATTTACTATACTTGCTCAGTCAGTTGCTTCTGTTTTGAAGAATGAGCTGTGAATTAGTCTCTGCTCTGCTTCTCGCTCTCCATCAGTCATTTTCTGAGATGAAATTAGAGTAACAATGAGCAAGCTAGAAATGGATCACAACTGTCTGGCATCTGCCTACAACACAGCCTCCGGAAGCCCCAGAGAACAGGTAATTCCAGACATTCGCACCAGCCATCCGCAGGGACTGCAGCTTGTGCCGCTTTGTAGAGGGAGTGGGTATTGACTCTGTGCAGATAATACTGGAGGGCAGTTCCTGAGGTAGGGAGCATTCCATGGCTTGAGTCAGAAAACACGTGGTGTGGATTCCCTGTAACAGCAAAGCCAGTTCCCCGTCACCAAGAAGAGTGCCTCCATAGAACTGCTCATGACAGGACAAAGAAGATCACCTAGTAGCCATCCACCCATGTCCCACTTACCTACTTGCTCACCTACTCCAGCAGCAGGCATCCCAGAGCAGACCCAAATCTGGCTGGGAAATCTGAGTCTTAGGAAGACAGACCTGTCAGGGTGCTACCCACATCCTGAGAGCTCCTCTCAGCCCAGTTGAAGAGATGTAGTTAGATGAAGAGTTAGATGTAGTCAGGCTGTAATCCAGGAGGGTGTCCTTACTAATCTCTCTAGGTGAATCCCTCTAGAAGATGCTGATGTCTGCATGGCACCTGTCACATATGTGGAGACATCATCACAAAGATGGGTGGCTAAAGGACCCCTTTACACATGCAGTTGATGGATAAGATAGCAGGAAACCCATAGGTTCAGATGTGTGGAGAGAGGAGGGGTCCTGGAGACTCCCATGGGCCTAAGGAGACACTCTATGGAAAGAGGAACATTTGAGCTGCCAAAGGAAGTCAGCATGAGAATGGATTGTGGAATTGGGACAGATTGTGTATGACACTGTAGAACAGGGAGAGGCTAGAGCTGGTGCAAATTAAACCCAGGTTTATCCATGCATGGGGCAGGGGTTGGAGATGGGGACTGAGATCACGGTTGTGGGATGGGATGATGTGTTCAGAGGAAGGGAGGGAAAAGGTATTGAGGTAAAGGAACAAACCAACATGGTGGCTGGTATGAAGAATGGAGTCCCCCTCATATTTCTCAGCTGGTGCCCCAATGCCAACATGAAATAGTCTGAGGATAAAGGAAATTGAGCCCCAAAGATGGAGCCTTTAAGAGTATAATTTATGCCCTGATAAAGAAGGCCCAGGAATCTGTCTAACCCTTTCACAATGCCAGGACACAGTGAGGAGGTGTCTTTGAAACAGGAAACAGCGCCCACTAGACTCTAAGCCCGCCAGCAATTTGATTTTACACCACCAGCCACTAGCACTCAAATAAATCACGTTGTGGCTCAGATGCTGCAGTTTATAGCATTTTGCTGTGGCAACCAGAACAGACTAGTTTGGAAGAGTGATTAAGGACGGGTGTGGTGGGACAAGAGACACTCTGACACTGGTCAGTGCTGCAACCATATGGATACTGGAGTCATCTTTGGGGACACAGTCAGGGGCAGGTGGAAATATGTTGAGGTCTCTCAGTGTCTCTTCAGCATATCCTCTGTGCTATATGGGACCCACAGGGTCACAGCAGTCTAGTGCATGCAGTTGGTCCTAATGCCTCTAGCCAGAGGATAAGAGTTTGTCCTGCTCAGACTGGGTATGTATGGGGGTGGTGTTGGACAACTAAAGGAGTTTGGTAACTGACCGTGGGCAAGCAGAGGGATGGATCTAGGTGTACACACACACACACACACACAGAGAGAGAGAGAGAGAGAGACAGAGAGAGAGAGAGAGACAGAGAGAGAGAGGGAGAGGGAGAGGGAGAGAGAGAGGGGGGGAGACAGGGAGGGAGGGAGGGAGGGAGGAAAGAAGGTAGGGACAAAGGGAGAGGGAAAGGGAGAGGGAAAGGGAGGGAGAGAGGGAGGGAGAGGGGGAGGGAGAGAGGGAGGAAGGGACAAAGGGAGAGGGAGAGAGGGAGGGAGGGAGGGACAAAGGGAGGGACAAAGAGAGAGGGAGAGGAAGGGAGAGTGAGAGGGAGGGAGAGAGGGAGGGAGAAAGAGAGAGGAGAGAGAGAGAGAGCAGGAGGGAGGGAGGGAGGGAAGGAGGGGGAGGGAGGGAGGGAGGGAGAAGGAGAAGAAATAGAAGAAGCAGAAGAAGCAGGAGCAGGAGGAGAAGGAGAAGGAGAAGGGAGGGAAGGAAGGAAAGAAGGAAGGAAGGAGAGGGAAAGAGAGAGAGAGGAAGGAAGGAAGGAAGGAAGGAAGGAAGGAAGGAAGGAAGGAAGGAGAGAGAGAGAGAGAGAGAGAGAGAGAGAGAGAGAGAGAAAGAGAAAGAGAGAGAGGAAGGAAGAAGAAAAGACCTGAGCCTGGGGGGTTGGTGTGGTACAGAATCAGAACTGAAGCAGGGTTTCAGAAACCATGCCATAGAGGGAGGCAGCTCTGTTGCTGACTTCAGTTGGTGAGCTCAGAAAACTGATTAGCTCTCCCACTGGGCATCTACTCTGAGCAGGAGAATGTCCTGTTGGTCTCCCATCATAAGTATAAAAGGTAGAGACTATTGTCATTTTCTGTAGGCACCAACCAGGAAGCATGTGCCGGGGTGGGTATATTCCAAAGCCCATCATCCTGTATGATTTGAATAAATGGTATATTGTTGGTGCTGGTTTGGGGGCCCAAGGAGAGCATAGATATAAGAAGATCCAAAGAGGTATAGACAAAGCTTTTTTTAAGGCACTTGTTTGAACCAGACATGAGATGAAGGTCTGACCAAGGGCAACTCAGGTGGTGGCTCTGCATAAAGGAAAGAGGACAGCTGTCTAGGAAAGCTTCCTGCCCAGAAGTCCCCATCCTGGTCCTTGAAACAACTGGTAAAGTATATTCAGCCAACTATGACTACCAGGGGAAGGCAGGCTTTCAGGGAAGTTGAACTGACTGCTGTGTGTATGTGTGTTTGTGTTTTTAATTTCAGAACTTAGTGAATCCTGCATCACCACTTCTTTGTCCTTGCTTGTTTTTTCAATGAAAGCATAAAGCCACCTGTGTTCTTTGTAGGCTCTTTTGTGGCATGTGATGATGGTTCTAGAACCCACGCTGGGTCTTCTTCATCTAGCTCACTGAGCTTACAGTAAAGATCGAACTGCCCCCCCCCACCTCCCTACCCCCGTGTTCTGGAAATCAGCTCATTGCAAAGAAGTCCCCTTTTTATCAGACCTAGATGAAAATTATGGTTGATCTTTATTTCTCCAGAACAAGGCCATATTTATTCCAGAGACCCACTTTTTGCCTCAGGAGTGATGACCTCCCTTGTTCAAATAAGACAATAAGCTACTAGCCACCAGTACTGGAGACTTCCCTCCTCCAGAAGCTGGAACCTTGGCCACTGTCAGCTAATCCAACACAGAACCCTCCTTAGAACTGGGTCCTCTTGGGAAAGCATCTTGACCCATTATGTTCTTTCACCCAACCTTCCCACATCCCGGTCTTTCTGATTGTGCTTCTGTGTATACAGTACAGCAAGAGCCCTTTGTCCAGGTCTTGAAACATTCAAGCATTATGGTCAGAACATTCTCCCCAAGCTATAGCCCCTATGTCACACCACCTAATTACAGCATCCCTTGCCTTCTCTACAGCTCTGAGCCTGGACCTTTTCCAATAGGTGTGTCCATATTCATGTGATGTAGAACACAATGAATCCCTCTGTGATCAGCAACTTCCTGTTGGGATGAATCCCTTAAATATAGGGAGGTTAACCAATGAAGAACGAACTGGTTTATTAACATGTGTACCTTGAAGGCAGGTATATATCTATCTATAAAGCCTCTCAGAGCTCAAGCTGTACGTAGTACCCCTCCTGCTGAAATAGAGAGAGGGTCAGAGGCTGAAAAGTGATGGGGATGGAACCAGTAGGCAGATAAGGTGAGACTTGGTCTGTGATTGATGTGTTTGCCATCTCACAGATGAATAAATCAGCCTAGTCTCCTGGGGCAGAGAGAACCACCCTACGGATACAGAGTACCTTTGTAGACAGGAATTTCACTTACAGAAAGCTAATTTTGCTACCAGAAACTCCACCTGGTAGGAAGTGCCTTGATTGTTCAGTTTTAGATGGGGGTGTGAGGGGGAGGGTTGAGGGGATGGGGGGTGGGTTGGGGGGTGGACAGATTCAAGAGGACACTGAGACTGGGAGTACGGAGTTTATTAGAAGAGTTATTAACACCATGGACAGGCAGTGAGAGGAGCAATAGAGTGGTGGGGCCTCTGAGGAGAGTTTGGGTGCTAGCACCAGAGACAGCACACTGGTGTCTCTGAAGAGATCAGAGTCTCCATGGAGGAAGAGAGAGCCTCTTATACCTTTTGAGGCTGAGGGAGGTTCACAGCAGGAGCCTACAGGCAGGTGCTCTGACTCCCAGGCTAGAAGCCTGGAAAGGGGTACTGAGCAGGGGTGTGTGTTGCCAATAGCCAACACCTACTTCAATGTTAATTCAGTTCTTGGGTGTGAAATCCTGACCTGGGGACGTCTGTTGGATTAAAAACCCACAGGCATTGTTTTAGTAGGGCAGCTGCCAGAGGGAGAAGGCTGCTGCCTCCATTGTGTCTCTTGTAAAGGCTGGATTCTACACTCTTACACTGATCTGCTCAAAATAGTCCTCATACCCTCAAAGGACTGAGTTTCAGGTTTCATCTCAGCCTGGAATTTTCATTAGACCTTAGTGGCTACTGAATACTTCAAATAGCTGGAGAGACTGGGGTATTCCCCTTCTCTCTCTCTCTCTCTCTCTCTCTCTCTCTCTCTCTCTCTCTCTCTCTTTCTCTCTCTCTCTCTTCTACTCTTAGTTTTTTTTTCTTTGAGATAGGCTCACAGGAAACTCATGCTGACAATGAATTCCTGATGTAGCCAAGGATGATCTAAAGACCTATTAATATGCCTTCTGACATCTTGCAGTACAGGTAGGTGTGCATACACCACCATTCCTAATTTATGTGCTACTAAGAAATGAACCTAGGGTGTCATGTGTGCCTAGGCAAGTGCTCTACCAACTAAACTACATCCTCACCTCTCTATCTCATTTTAATTACAGTGAATTTCCATTTAAATGGCCACGGATGGCTTCACGCTCCTTTGTGAGAAAGCACACATTTAGGGGAGAAAATATGAGGTGCAGAGAGCTGAAGTTCTCTTGACCCAGGCTCGCCAGGTGGGGTAGTAATGGAGTGGAATCCTCCCAAGGAGTGACCTATCTGCTCCATGATGCTTCTTTGAGCTAGACTCAGTTACTGAGCACCATAAATTCACAGGACCAGAGGGTAGCAGGAGCTGCTGGTCCAAAGCGCCCTTTTCTTCACATCCCCACTCCTTTGAGGTGGACAGCACAGTGATGGACAGGGATGAGCAATGGGCTCTGGTCTGGATTTCTTTGTTGTCTCTGTTCCCCATTGTGTCAAAACCCAACCTCTGGCCTCTTATTCTTCATCCCTCAAAGAAATGCAGATTTCCTTTTTAATCTTGTGGAGAATGGTTGGAGATAAGGACAATTTATGTCTCCAATACATTAGGAGAATAAAGCCCTGTAATTCAATGAGTCCTTTCACCAAGAGCTCCAAATGCACTGTCCATTGTCCAGTCTGTAGCCACCTGGGGGTGGGTGACGGGTGGGAAGCCATTCTCTGTAGCAGACGCTGGCTGCACATTAAATGGGATTTGTGCATTAAGCTCGGGGTCACCGTGGAGGATACTGGGAGTATACTCAGCTGTCACACAGGCCACAGCTTAGTCTTCGCCTAAGAGGGAGAGAAACTTTATCCCGTGGCCAGGGATCATATTCATTTCTTACTCTGGCTGACCTGCAAGCTGGCCCTTGTGCAGATCCCTTACTTTCTCCAGCACCGCTTTCTTACAGATTTACAACAAAATGTATCTCCTTTCTTAGTTTCTCAATTCAGTAGAAAGTGAAATGGGGAAGAGGTAGAAACTTTGAAAACCATAGCTATAAAAACCCATTTCAGGTTGGGAAGCAGAGCTGGGCATGCTTCCTTTCATCTCTTTGTTGCGTAACAAGGGATGCTCTTGAGATGACTTGAGGAAAGCAGGCTGGAACCAGTAAAGAGCTGGCCAAGAATGTAGGCCCACAGTCCACTTCTGAGAATATTATGCTTTGTAGGGTTCATTTCTTCTGGAAGCCTGTGTCCAGCCAGGCTCCAGCACCCTGTGTCACACTGTTCTCAGCACCGTGTACCCCATGTCCTCTCCAGTGTCACATATCCTGGTACTCCAGGTTCAGCACACATCTACCCAGTAGACTGGGCAATAGACACTTTCAATCTATTGGAAAATAAGGGGTGTCAGCAAAGAACAGTCTGTCAACCTATAAATGCGTCTGGCCAGGACTATTATTACAGGTGCAGATCTGAGCACTGGGGATACCCTCTGAAGTATCTAGGTTCTTTTGTCCTAGGACAAAGAATTATCCTAGGGACATGTGTTAAGGGAGTGAAAGCAGAGAATTTATTAAGGAAAGAAAGTGCTCCTGAGAGTGGGCATGGGCTAGCACTGGGACAGACATCTGCTCAGAAATGCTGGGCCAAGGGATACATAACCCTTTATAGGCCATTTTTCATAGCACCCGCCTCTACCACATTTCCATATTAAGGGCTTCTCCTGAGCATGCTCTGTTTGTACCATGGAGGTGAGGATAGACTTCTAGTCTTTTCTGCCAAATGGCTTCTCTCATATGTCAATCTTGATGTTTGTCTTTAATTTCGCCATGCCTGAACTTCTCTTTCTGTCCCCTTCCATCATCATTGTTGCTAAAGGCGTCACAAACCTTTCATGTGGCACAGAAGTAACCCGTCACATATGGGTTGCATTGTGCTCAACACCTACAGGGGTGTTCGTCACTGAGGTCAGGCCTGTTATTGATGGATGGATAGATAATTAGATGGAAGGAAGGAAAGACAGACAAGCCACTGGATGGATACCTGAAAGCTGGATGTTGGGAAGGTCTGTGAAATGTGCCCTCAGCACTACCCTGGATGGGTCCAGAGGGACTCACATGTATAGAGCTTCTGCTGATAGATTCATCCAATCATTGAATGTGGCTCAGAAACTGTGCAGCTACTGTTGAGAGCCATCAGCCAAACTCCAATTGCTGCAATATCCTACCTCCTGGGGTAGGCAGTATCCTACCTCCTAGGGTAAGTAGGATTAGAGCCCAAACTGCAGAGTCCACAGCATCCTGACCCTAAATATTTACTTATTGCATCTCCAAAATTAAAGTTTCATGAGTATTGTGCATTTTATGTGACAAACCCATGTTATGGGACATATATAGAACACTCAACGTGGCTGAAACCACAGAGATCCACAGAGTATTTTCCAAATTGACTTTAAAGCACAAGGCTGGGTTGGAAAGATAGCTTTAGTGGTTCAGAGCACATACTGCTCTTCCAGGAGACCTGAGTTTGGCTCCCCGCACCCACATTGGGCAGATTACCACCCCCTGTAACTCCAGCTATAGGGGGTCTGGTGCCTTCTTTTGGCCTCTGCACTTATTGCACATACAAACACCTACAATAATACAAACACATACCTACAATAATACAAACACATACCTACAATAATACAAACACATACCTATAGTAATACAAACACATGCCTATAGTAATATAAACACATACCTATAATAATACAAACACATACCTACAATAATACAAACACATGCCCACAATAATACAAACACATACCTACAATAATACAAACACATACCTAATAAGTCTTAAAACACCAATGTTGATAGTTGACCTCCAGCACTGCTGTCCCAGAAATTTGTGTGCAACAAGGGTTCTTAGTGTCTCAATACTTTCTCTTCCAAGTAGGAAGCATACTAAGTAGAATCCAAGCCAGCATCTTGATCCCAATCCTACGTTGAACTCAGAGTTTGTACTATAAGGCAGGTTGATGTCTACTTCTGAGAAGAATGGTCTCTCCAAGGAGAATGAGAAACCCAGTGTGATCTCACAAGCAAGTCAAAGTTCCTCTGTAAGTACTGAGTGAGGGCGGCTGCATCCCAGCTTCCCTCATTTGCTACCAAGCAAGATCCTTTCCAAAGGACAGAGCTAATGGGAGCATCTTTCAGGAGACCTCCATCCCAGTGTGCCTTTGTTCGTTAGCAAACTGTCTGTCTTTGGCCACAAATGCTGAGCGATGGGATGCTGAATTATCTATTGCTCATGGTCAAGACATATTGGATATTTGATGGAGGAAATGTTCAGCTTTTAGGAAATTCAATTCCATTAAATGCAGCAAATATCCATAGAGTGCCTATAACTGCCCATCACGCTGATGTGCAGCTCTTTCTCAGGGATATTTTTCAGACCAGAAGCTTCATTAGTCAAGAAACAAGATTTCCAGGGGAAACTCTGGTCAAGCCAGTGGACATTAGCTGAACCTGCCTCTATTTCTCCCTCCATCAGGGACAGTGGAGGGGGGTGGGATCAACATAACACAGGGCTGCTGTAACATGAGTGATGATCTTCTGGGAGAGATGACCATAAAACAGATCTCAAGGAGAACCCCAGTGAGGACTTCTATAGACCATCCCAGGCAAAAGTAGGGGACACAGGAAAGTTCTGCTCAGCAGGCACAAGGATGGTATCTCAGATTTGACTCAGTAGCATTTGTTCCTGGCTGAACATACGGTGGATCGACTGAATATACCCTGGTCAGTTCTAATGAGAGAAAGATATCCAGACCCCAACAGGTGAAGGGGCCAAAGGAAGTTGTACCTTTGTGAAGAGCAATGTAGCTGCCAGTGTTTAAGAGAAGAGAAGATTTGAGGACCAAAGGTTCTGTGCTGGACTGAATGAGCTGTCCCTCAATAAGTCTCAAGCAATTGAGCACTTAGTCCAGAGTTGGTGGCCTTGCTGGCTGAAGTGTCTTCCTAAGGGGATGACTTTAAGGTTTTAAAAATCATATGCCATTTCCAATATGCTCTTTCTGCCTCCTGCTTATGGACCAGGTTGTGAACTCGCAGTTGCTGCTCCAGTGACCTGTCACCAGGCTTGTTCTGTCACCACAGGCCCTAACCCTCTGGAATGCTAAGCTCAGTTAAATTCTGTTTTTTCCCCTTGGGCATGGTCTTTTATCATAGAAACAGAAAATGAATGAAAAAGACACAGACCCTATCTCTCCCTAGAATATATCTTACATTAGCGAATTCAGTGTCTCTCTCTTTCTCTTCTGAAATGTCTTTGTGTCTTTTTCTTTCACTGTCTCTGTGTCTGTGTGTGTGTATGTATGTATATTCTCCCTCCCTCCCTTCCTCCCTCCCTCCCTTCCTCCCTCTCCCTCCCTCTCTCTCCCCTCCTTCCCTCCCTCTCTCTCTCTCTCTCTCTCTCTCTCTCTCTCTCTCTCTCTCTCTCTCTCTCTCGTCTTTGCTAAGGCAGTTAAGATGCTTTGCTAATCACTATAGCTTAAGTGGCTCAAGTAATGTATTAAGAAATACATCAACCCTTCCCATTCTTGAAATCCTGAAATCAGAGGTGTGAGAACAAGGTAACAGGAAATGAGAGAGTTGGCATCCCCAAGGCCTGGGAGCACTGGTAGAAATGGGTGCTGTACCTGACTTCAAGTTTCTAGTGGGTGCTGAAGATCTTTGGTACTCCTGACTTTTGGATGTATCATGCTGATTTTCCTTCTCTTACTCATGGTAGCTCCCCTGAGTATTGGCTTCAAATAGGACTGGGGGAACAGCAGCTGAGGACAGCAGTTGTATGAGTTCAGGACCTGGTCCATACCCTTATAACATCACCTTAGCTCGTCATGTCTGCAACGACCCTGTTATGATTTATGATTTGGGGAGCTGCGGGTTAGAACTTGAAATTAGCATAAATTTGGGGGTCAACACAGTCTCCTCTCTCTCTCTCTCTCCCTCTCTCTCTCTTTCTCTCTCTCTCTCTCTTCCCATGTGTGTGTGTGTGTGTGTGTATGTGTGTGTGTGTGTGTATGCCTAGGTGGTGTTACTATGTGTGTTACTATGGAGGTGAAGAAGACAAGTTCACAAACTTTCACCACCCAAGGTGGAGGTCATGGGGAGACTAAAGCTGGTTGTAGAGTAGAGGCCTAAGCTGTGACCTCAGACAGATCAGAGCCATACCTTAGGGGATCTGGGAACAGTGAAAATGGATCAGGGTCTATTCTCTATGCTGTGGTTGCCAAGCACCAATGTCAAGGTGCTTACTGCTATGGACACTCTGTTAAGGAAAAAGGTGCCCACTGATCTGTCAAGGCATAGCCAAGAAGTGTTCAGGCCAGTGTAGGGGAGGGGACAGGGATTACTGTGATGGGAAAGGTGGAGCAGAAAGTGGTTTGAGCAGGAGATTGACAGGAGTGAGGATCTCAAGAGAATAGAAAGTACTGATTCTAAGCCAACACTTTGATCACAGGCCAATATGATGAGGCACTCCTTGGAGCTGGTAGAGGATGGGGGTTGGCTCAAGATAATCAGATACTACTAGGGTGTCAGGCTCCTAATGCATTGACTCAACAGGATTCCTTCCAAGACTGAGTCTACAAGGTTCTACACAGTTTGACCAAGGATTTGGACCAGGAAAGGGCTGAATAACAGTTAGGCTAGTCAGAATTTCTATGACTCCAAAATATGGATGGCAAATACTGAGGTCAGTTCAGCCTAAACAAGTTAAGAACCTCAACCCATGCCAGTGTTGGGTCAGGAGAATCTTCTTAGTCCAAAGGGAGGCAATTTCCACAGCAGCCTATTCTCTGCCAGGGAAGGCAGGAGGTAATAGTGACTGCACTAGAGTCAGGTTTTACCTAAGCACAAGCAAGACACACAGGGCTCCCTTCAGCTGAGCTTCTCCTATTCCTCCACTCAACTTTCTCAGCTCACTGCAAAAGGGGCAAAGGCACACTCCAAGTATCCAGAAGAATGGACTGTGGAAGTTTGTCTGGCCATTTGAGTAACAGGCTGCATACTCTTACCCCACTGCCCTTGGCTGATGGGTTTGCATAGTTGGAGCCCCCAGTTGGATTAGGAAAGATCAAATGTGTGTCTGGGAGGCTGGTGGGCAAGAAATGCCCATCTCAGATGGAGAGAGCTGTCTGTTAGGAATACAACTCAAATGGCACAGGCTGGCACCACACACCCAGATTAATGCTTATGGGAGAATCATAAGCTGCCTCGGAACACCTCTGGATTTATAGCTGGGGCTGGCAAACTGCCATGGCATGGCATGGCTGGCTTGTGCCTACCATCACATTTGGGACTTTATTTTCAGAGAGCAGGGCTTCAGCATGCACTTGAACTGAAGTCTACTATGTTGAAAAAGGAAGGACATTTCCAAGGTGGAAGACAAGTGTGGGTGGGTGGATGGGTACAGGATGCACCAGAAATAAGACACAAAGGGTCACTGAGAATGAGGTTTTCATGATAGGAGACATTTTATCACCTGTTCAGTAGGCTTGTGGATGTGTGTGTGAGACACTGAGGTAAGAATCCACCAGGACTCTATGTCTCTAGATTAGACTGTGCCTGTGAGAGAGGAGAAGACGCTGGCTGCCTGGGTTTCTTGCATAGTATCTTATGATACACAGACATCTCTATAGCTCAGTGGAATTCTCCATCACTGCCAACACCTCAGACAGAGAAGGAGCTCAGATGACCTCAGCGCGCTGCCTTTCGCCGCAGAAAATACATTTTTGATGTGCAGTGGCAGTTAAAATAAGTGAGATCCCAGGCGGAGAAGGCAGCCGATTGCTTTTGTCTTCGGGAATGGTCTAGTGAGTAATTTCCTGTGGGTCACGTTGGGTGCTTCTATACTATCCATTAGAGAGGACGTGACTGTCTCTTCTGTCCATTAATCCAGAACTCCAGAACCTGAGTCATCACTCAGACCCTGGGGTCAGAGTTGACATCATTGATCCAACTGTCTGGAAAATCGCATGATGACAGAGATCTCTCTAATGATCCACCAGGAAGAAAATCATTCAGCCCAACCTTACAGTTCTCACTCCTTCAAGGTTCAACATCCCCCCTTTAACCCTACTGTTAATCAGTATTAAGCTAGGTTCATAAGCGCATGCTTAATGACTTCTGGCCACCATGGAGAAAAACTGGACACTGCCCATGCAGGCTGCTGTTCAGGATGGTGTGCATGCAGGCTGCTTTTACAGGCATTTGCTGTCGTTTCCAGCTCCAGCTCCTGGAGCTCTCTTCCCATTGCTTCGTGTCTTGAAATTGTTAGGATTTACGGGAAGGAATTCAAATTGAGGTGTAGGCGAATCAAAAGTTTAAAGCGCAAATCAATGAAGTTGTCTCAAACTTAATTGCCTCTTGGTTATCTAACACTTCCTCTTCTCGGTCAGGGAGATCGCTCTACAAGTCCCAGCCCACTGTGCAGATGAGTGACAGCAGAGATAGAGTTCAGGAAATAAGGGCAGAGGCCTGGCAGCCCATGGCCTCAATCAGAGAAGAACGCAATGGTGAGTAGACAGACAGAACACAGGTGGGTCATGCAGACATACAGATGAGGACTTGCCCTTCAGAGCTCTTCCTACCAGATCTGGTGGTTTCTGTCCAGCCTTGGACTGGCTTTAGTCCTTTCATTCATAGTAGAACTATATCAGTTACTCTTCTCCTTGCTCAAACAAAATACCCAACAAAAGCAACTTGGGGACCTACAATTGAGGATCTGTACCACATCCCAGTCCACAGGTCTGCCTGCCTTCTAGAAGACCTACTCCTACCCTGGACAGCCAAACAGAAGCCTAGCACAACTGTCCTCTGAGAGGCTCCACCCAGCAGCTGACTGAAACAGATGAAGACTCACAGTTTAACATTGGATAGAACTCGGAAAATTTTCTAGAATTGTGGGACAGATTGAGGGCCCTGAAGGGGATAGGAACTCTACAAGAAGACCAACGGGGTCAACCAGTCCCCGCTGGGGCTCTCAGAGACTGAGTCATCAACCAAAGATCACACAGAGGCTGGACTGAGGCCGCTAGCACATGTGTAGCAGATGTTCAGTTCAGTCTTCCTGTGTGTTCCCCCAACAACTGGAGTGGAGGCTACCTCTAAAACTGTAGTCTGTCTGTGGAATCCATTCCTCTGACTGAGCTGCCTTGTTTGGCCTCAGAGGAAGAGGATGTGCCTAGCTCTACAGAGACTTGATGTGCCAGGGTCTGGGGGGATACCCAGGGAGAGCCTCCACCCTCTCAGAGGAGAAGAGGGGGCAGGCACTGTGTGAGGGGGGACTGGAAGGGAGTCAGCTATCAGTATGTTAAACAAACAAACAAATGGAATAAAACAAAAGCAACTTAGGAAACAGGGGGTGTTTTGGTTTAGAGATTCAGGGCTGAAATCTGTCATAGCAAAGATGTCTTGGTGTCTGGACTGTGAGTCAGCTAGACGCACAGTATCCCCAATCAGGAAGCAGAGAGCAATGAATGTTGGTGTTTGGCTGGCTTTCTTCTTTTTGTTTAGTCTGAGATTCTAATCTGTGGAACGGTATCACCTGCATTCAACATGGTTTCTCCCACATCAATCAGCCTAATCTAGATAACCCCCTCACAAACATGTATGGAGACTTGCTTCTAGACTACATCTCATCAAGATCACAGCCAAGATCGTTGATCACGTGTTCATTGCATTGAGACTGAAAGAGAGTATGAAGCTTCTTTCATATTAGGAACATTCAAAACAGGACACCAGTAACGGCCTTCTTGAGACCTTGTAGAGGAGGAGGGATCGCTAAGCTGAATATCAGTGGTGAACATTTCTGAGATCCTGTGGAGGAGAAAGGGGAATTATTCATGCTAATGTTGTAGTGTGAGAAGTTCAGTTTCCTTGGGCAGGGCAGCCAGCCAACTTGGGTCAAGATTCCCGGGTCAACAGCCACTCCTTGTGTACCCCAGAATGACCTTGAAATCTTGATCCTGCTGGGATTACAGGTGTGCACCACCTTGCCTGGTTCATGTGGGTCAAAGCCTCCATGCATATTAAGCAAGCAGTCCACCGAGTGGGATATATCTTCAATCCCCCTTGTCATAACTTGATGGGCCTGTCACTACACACACTAGACAAACAGCTCAACTGTCCTGTTCTCTACAGTGACACAAAGATCTAGTGACGGTGTTCTTACCATTGAGCTGACACCCTGGAGTTCTATTTCTTTGACGGTTTTTAATTCTTTATCATTTTTAATCTTAGTTTGTTTGAGAGTGTGTGTGCGTGCATGTGTGTGTGTTTGTGTGTGTGAGAGAGACATAGACAGGGAGAGAGAGAGGGAGAGAGAGAGAGAGAAAGAGAGAGAGAGAATGTCATAGCATGTATGCATGTATTTGAATGTCAGAAAAGTATCTCACGTCTCGGTCCTCTCTTTCCACTTTGTTAAGACGGGATCTCTTGTCAAAGCTGGGTGGCCATGAGCTTCCAGAAATTCTCTTGTCTTTGCTTCCCATCTTGATGTAGGAATGAAATTACAGACATACTCTACCACGCCTACCACACTGCATCCAGCTTCATGTGTATCACGGAGATCCAAGCTGTAGTTCTCAGCTTGCATGGCAACTGTGTTGCCAGCTAAGCTATCTCCCAGTGCCCCAGCATTGAATGACAGCAACAACCAAGGGCTTGGTGGGAGACAGCTAGCTGCCCTTCTCCTTGACTCAGCCATTCTCATGCACATCATCTCCAACAGCATTGGGAGAGACCACGTGCACCCTAGGCGCTGCCCCGTCTGTTGGCATTAACATTGCTTCCAAATGCCTTTCTCAAGACTTGCACCCGATCCCTGCCTCAGCAGACGCAACCCACTCCATACCCACACCTTTCTATCAGGGTTTTGCTGGAACATCCACGCGAGGAGCCAAAGTCACACAGAGCTGCCATTCTCTCCTGCACAGTTGTAAAAAACAGCATCTTTGCTCCCAGAGGACTTCACACACGGTTGACTTGGGGACCTTTCCTCCCTCAGTAAGGTAAGTTCCTTGCTGAGAAAACAGTGAGAGTCTGTTTCCTTCAGGGTTTCTTTCCTTGGCTAGCCTGTCTGGTGGTCTGCCTTGTTACATTTTACATAAAAACAAATTAGATAATAACACTCTGAAACAGAGGAGTGGCGATCTCTGCTTGTTATTTTGGGATTTTTGTTCCTGAGCGTGGCCCAGTGTAAGATGAGGAGAGTGACTGTGTCTGACAGGCTTTCATCAAGGTAGAAATCTTGTTCTTATCTTAGTGGGATTTGAAAGCAGAGAGGAAATCTGGGGAGTAGAAAGACAGTTTGGAGCAAAAAGGTTGTATTTCTACCACCCCCCAGCCCATCAGTCACTTAAATATTTGGAAAGCATTTTTTTCTGTCATGTTAAACTCCAGATCCTCATGCCTTATCGTGGAGGTTACAGGTCTGTGCCACCACACCCAGTCTATGCAGTGTTGGGGATCAAATTCATTGTGCGAGTTCAGCAAGCATCACACCAGCTGAGCTATGTCCCTAGCGCTGCTTTTCCATTCTGTTGTTGGTCTTGGCTCCAGATTTTCAGAAATGGCAAAGATGTGTTGGATATCGCAAATTAAAAGAGAATTTCTCTGGTAAGCGTGTGACTTGGTAGCTTCGTTTAACATTTCATTACCCCAAATGAATTTTCTGAGTTTGTGATTGTCTACACACACCATGAGTGTCTTTGTGTGGTAATACCGGATTTCTAGCCATATAAAAGCCCTACCATATAGAAAAACAGATATCATTCAAAACTAAACATGATATGTCTAGAAATAAGGACAGATGTGATGCCCATGGGCTTACGATACCCATGCCCTTTTATTGGCTATGGCCTTGTGGCACACACTGCCATGTGATTGAAGACCCTGCTCTTGTGATGACCATGGCCCTGTGACACTCATGACCTTGTGATGTGCAGAGCCCCATGATGCCCAGAACCATATGACATCCAAGCTCTCAGACACCAGCTCAAGCCCAGAGACAACATTTCACAGGTCCTTTTCCACCTGATTCCAGCTACTACAGTGACCATAACCATGACTCCAGACACTATGATATTCCTTGTTCAGTTATTTTTCTCCCTCTGCTTTGCTCCTGTATATATTTGGGTGGTTCTCTTTAGCCCTGTGACTCTGAGAATCTCTCTGTAGTTTACTGTCTAGCATGGACTACTCTTCCTGAATTGAAGTCTACTGAAAAGATCTGCTATGGTTTCTTTTCTATCCCCTTACGTGTTGTACCCATGATCCATCAGCCGTGTAGCGCTGTTGTGAAGAGGGCTGCCACACATCTCTTGTACATGGCTCAAAAGAACATCAGTACACACTCCTGTTGAATGTTTTCCCAGGAATGTAATGATCGGACACCCAGGTATCTATATTGGGAGAGTTAATTAAATACCTGAAGGATTTCATTTGGATATCATGTCCTCTCCTCAGCTCTATCTGTGAGCCTCACATCCCTACCAAGCAGCACTCTGGTAAATCATTGCTTCTGCTCTTTCAGTCACTGCATCAAGACCAGAGATTTTCATACCATTGATAATATTGGCTATCACTACCCCTCAAAAGTTGTACTCATTGATAATGACGGTAGAGTGGGGTTCTGCTGATTCCATCTATTCAGATGACTGAAGCAGAGTTCCTGCCTGGGACACAGCGCAAATTCAACGTGAGCCTAGACAACTTAGTGACATTTTCTTTCAAAATTTAAACAAAGAATAGGAAGAGGCTGGGGATGTTCAATAGAAGATTGCTTGCTTCACATGAGTAAGACCCTGAATTCGATCCCAGTCATCACAATTCATCATCACCAAAACCATCACCATCACCATCACCATCACCATCATCATCACTACCAGTATCCTCACCTGCACTATTCATCAAGGTTGTAATGTTGAGGAAACGTATTAAAACCAGAGAAAATGCTTTTAAAATGCTTGTTGACTTGCAATCTCACAAAGATAAATTAAAAAGCAATCAAACCTGTTTTCTGTATGTTTTCCCCTAACGCTATCAAATTGATAGACACACGTTACTGATTTATAAAGAAGAACACTGAAACGTAATGGTCTCTTTTAAGTTTTTTTTTTTCAGGCCCTGCCTTGTTTTATTAGAAGATTTCAATTTACATAATGAGAACTAATGAGAAATAAAATTCGTCAAAATAAAAAAAAGTACAAAGTTAAACTCAGTGGAAACGTTTAAACTGGCTAGAGCTGTGTAGAATGGGGAGTTTGGCAGCCTCGCTAATCAGAGTGGGGCTACATCTGGAAATACTTCTTGATGTCAACCTTAGCAGCAAATCCTAACAGTACACAATCAGGAATTTCAAATGTGTCAATCTTCTTGACACCTACTCACCAGTGCTTGTGTGTGTTGAGTTTGCAGTGCTGGTGTCCCCAGTATAGCACACAGTATTTTCGTCTTTTAACTTCCTTAGAAACAGGGTATTTGTTGTAAGCAATCTGCTGCAGTGTATCTATTTCCTAATAAAGCTTAAAATCAAACATAAAAAAAATTACACTGATACTAGAAAGTTTAACTGCCAGCTGTAAGGAAGCTTGCTATTAAAAGCACTGCGATGCCCACAACCAATCCCCTAAAATCAGTGCCCATAATCCTGCAGAAGCCACATCATATCAGAAATCAGGAAGGGAGTCCAGGAAGAGACACAGATAAGACAGCAGAAAATAGGGCCAGTAATCCAGGTTATTAAACAAACATTACAAACACACTGTGTACAGAAATAAAGAAAAAAAAACACGAACTGAATTAGAAACGGAAGCTGTGCCGACTAATAATTACCCTCAGTAAGTTGGCAGGCTGGAAGGCTAAAATAAATCAGAGAGGTTACAATTATTTTAATTTTACGCACTTGCCATAAAAGGTTGAACGCTGGACTTTTACAAGCACCGTCTCAAATTGTACCTGTGGGGTCTGAATGAGAAATGTCCCACGTACTTTTATGTGTTTACATTCGGTCCTCAGCTGGTGGGCTGTTTGGGAAGGTTGTAGAACTTTTAAGACGTGTAGCCTTGCTGGAGGAAGTGGGTCACTGGCTTGGCCCTGACATGTCCTAACTGTGGCCCCCACTTTGTTTACTTCCATCCCGACTAAACATATAATGTGAATAGCAGGCCTTTCTCTGTCACAGTGAAACTGTATCTCCCTGCAAGGTAAGACAAAGGACAAAACCAAGCAAAAAGACCCTTCCTCCTTAAAATGGCTTCTTATCAGTTTTTTTCCTCCCCCTCCCACACCCCACAGCAAAGAGAAACTAAATGTACCAAGAGAATGGATTTTTTTAACGGCAAATATAACAGGATATGTGTGAAGTGTGCGTGCCATAAGCTACCCCGAGAGAGAAATCTGGAAGTGCCTTAGTAAGTGAAGAAATCCCACATTCGTTGTCGGAAACAGTTACCATCGTCAATTTTCTGTTGGCTCTTTCTCTTCTACGTTCTTGATTTTCTGACTAATGGGGCCTCATCGATTGTGGAACAATTGACCCTTCCAGCCAATCACAGAGCAAACAGCTTACCCAGCATGCCCCACTCGCAGGTAAGGCTGTACAGAAGCCCCTGGCACAGTCTTCTCTTCCACTCCAGGAAACAAGCGTCTTCTGTCTAAAGCATCCCAGACTGGGGACCAGAGGACACTCCAGTTCCACCCAGAGCTGCTGGAAGATATTGAAACAATTTGATTAATCCCGATTACCTGATACTTACTGCCTTTGCAGACGTTCAGGTTCCTTCCCTCCCAAGTTCCTCCCACTGCTGTTTCCCCTCCTCTTGGGGAAGTTGACTCAGCAGCACTCACCATACTGATCCATCGGCCTGAGTTTGCCTGCATAGGAACAAAGTCTACAGCACAAAGCTAAGACGTGAGTTATCCCTTCGTTAATTTATAGGTTCAGTAGAGTACTTAGCAAAATTGAGACTTTATTCTTTTAGAAAGTAAGAAAATGAAGTTATAGAGATGTATCTTAGTGGCAGAATAGGTATCCAGGTGTGTAAAGCAACGGGTTCAAACACCACACACACACACACACACACACACACAGAGAGAGAGAGAGAGAGAGAGAGAGAGAGAGAGAGAGAGAGAGAGAGAGAGAGAGAGA
>NW_021620773.1:3931832-3992712 GCF_004785775.1 Grammomys surdaster
AGAGAGAGAGAGAGAGAGAGAGAGAGAGAGAGAGAGAGAGAGAGAGAAGACTGTAATAAAGCAGGGGTTCTCAACCTGTAGGTCACAATCCCTTTGGGGTAGGCGTATTAGATATTCTGTATGGTAGATATTTACATTATGGTTCACAACACTAGCAAAATTACAGTTTTGAAGTAACAACAAGACAATTTTATGGTTGGGAGGGGTCACCACATGAGAGACTGTATTCAAGGGTCACAGCATGAGGAAAGTTAAGAACCTCTGCTCCGAACTTTATGGGAATTCAAATGACAAAGAATAGATAGAACCACGGTTAAAAAGAGTAAGTTCAAAGTCTGCAAGGAATATATTTAAAGCAACATGGAGAAAGATTTTGTGCATTTAGAAATCTTTTCACCAGACACAGAAGTTTAGCATGTAAGCCTGTTAAACAGGTGGACTTCATAACAATGAAACATATTTGTTCCCCAGAAAAAGCCAAGTCACAATCAGAGAATGCATTTATGGGTAACTTGTAGTAGAGGACATGAATCTTAATAGGAAAAGAAAAAACAACTAAAGATTTGCATCTCAGTAATAGTAATAAATGAAGCTAATGCTCCAGTTGAGGCTTTACCCCTACATGGAAGCTTCACCCCTACCGACCAGCATTCCAGTGCCGAAGGGTGCTACACAGGCTACCTGAGGAGAAAAGCAGTCATCAGTCTCGCTATAGACCCTGAGTGCTCCGCTACTGACCTGCCTACGAGAAAACTGGTACAACTGTAGCCCGCACTCTATGGGCGTAACCAACCACTTTTAGGGGACTGAAGGCCCGCCCACACTCTATGGGCGTAACCAACCACTTTTAGGGGACTGAAGGCCCGCCCACACTCTATGTGCGTAACCAACCACTTTTAGGGGACTGAAGGCCCGCTCCTTGAGATGTAACTCACACCGAACACTACTGAAGTGGCCAAGAATTTGAGACTAGGAAGATCCTCGACCTAGTGGAAAACTTAACACTATTATTGTGCTGAAGGAACACAGTGATTAAACAAGCCCTAATGGCATCGTGCTGTAGCAATAGATCGGGACACTGTTGAACCCTTGTCAGAGAAGCTTCCTACAGTACATGGGAGTTAAACTCAAAGACCTACAGCTGGACAGTGTGTGGAGAATAAGAGATTTTGGAGCACTCAGGCTGAAAAGGGGAATCTTCATCAAACCCCCACCCCTCCCCTTAAAGCTCAGGGAGTGACTCAGAAGAGAAGGTGGAAATAGTCTAAGAGCCAGAGGTGGCGGGTGGCTCCATAGCACCAGAGTCTTCCCGGCACAAGGCTGTGCACATATGAACTCACAGAGACTGTGACAGCATGTGCCAAGACCTGTCCAAGTTCAAGCCAGACAGAATCCTGGCACGAAGAAGCAGAAGTGGACTCACAAAATCCGACCCCTATCCAAGTCAGTCTTCAGCGGAGTGGCAGGGTGTATCAGCCACACTCTAGGGAAAGCCTCAAGCTTGAGAGCAGTTGGACAACACAAATCGCCTTCATGTTTTTATGCATTTCTTTTGTTTTTATTTGTATCTATTTATTTATTTATTTTAGAGAGAACTAGCATAAAGTTGAATTGGCATGAAGGAGGAGGACCTGGCAGAAGGAAATATATACATATGTGAAACTCTCAAAATAGAAAAACATAATAAAAACTACAACAATAATTTACAATAACAGTATACAATAGTTTACTGATAAGTACAATAACTTAGAAACATGTAGAGAAGTGGCGCTTCACCATAGCCGATAAGTATGTGTTCTAGTTACGTTTAAATATCAAACTCAGCCTAGAGTCACCTGAGAAGGGACTTTCGATCAAGTTATTGCCCAGATCATGCTGTCCCATGGGCGTGTCTGTAGGGGGCACTGTCTTTACTGTTAACTGATATAGGAGGGGCCAGCCCATTATGTGGGATATGAGGACAGATGAAGAGGATAAATAGAAGGTGTGTATAGTCATATTCCACTGTGTACCAGCATGAAACTTTCAAGGATAAAAGACAACATTTTAAAGGAATACATGGGAAACTTTACCCTGGATGAAGTTCAGAAGTAAACCCCAAGCAGACTCTTTGGAGCTATTAAATATTGCGTGTGTGATAGATAGTGTGACTACGTGATATCCAGGGCGAGACAGATCTTTTTTTTTCAACCGAATCTTAGAAAGCACAGATGTCAAGGTAAAAGTGATAGAGCAGGCGTGCCCTAAATTAGATTCTCTTTCAGAAAAGACACCAGACTAAGGATATAGAGATGCAAAAAGAAAAAGACTTTCAGGAGACAAAAGCCTGATGGTAAAAATGTCGCTGTAAGCATGCAAGATGCTTCTGCCAAGGCCTTTGGATTTCCCTGTGAGAAAATTAAGTAGGAACACTAGTGCGGCCTGTGGAAGGCCATTTGAAGACAGACAAGCTGAGTCAGCAAGCGATCTGCAAAAGATATTGTGGGAACTACTTTGTTGTCAACCTCACACAAACTAAGGTCTTGTGGGAAGAGGTAACCTCGACTGAGAAGACATTTCTATCACACTGACCCGTAGACAAGCATGTGGGAGATTTTCTTCCTTAATAATTGGTGTGGGAGAGCACAAGCCATCATGACTGATGCCAGGCCTGAGTAGCTAATCATGGGTGCCGTGAGAAAGCAAGGGAAACAATCTATGGGGACACGTCAGTACAGAGGGTTCCCCCACAGCCTCTGCTTCAGTTCCTGCCTCCAGGTTCCTGCCTTCAACTCCTGCCCTGACTTTCCTTCATGATGGACTACAAACTGCAAGATGAAATCAACCTTTTCTAATCCAAGTTGCTTTCGTGGTTATTTTAGCAAAAGAAAGCAGATGAAGATACAAAAGCTTTGTAGAAATAAGACTCACACTGTGGCAGCTAGGACGATAACTACACAGATATCCGGACAGAAAGGTGGACAGTTTGGTCGTCATTAGGGATGTTCTGTTTACAAATGCCTCCACTCCTTCCCTTAAAGCTCATGGAACAATGCAGAAGAGAAGGGGTGGTGGGTGGCTCCATAGCAATCTTTGCCTTTGATTTGTGCTCTAAAGTCCCCTTGGGTGTGGGGACAGGCTTGGGACACTCTTCTGATTACAGCTATTGTTGGCTTAACTGGGTGAGTGCATTTCATGAAGTTCTCTGTGGAAGTCCTACACCCTGAGCTGGATATCTGTAGAGTAACAGATGTCTCTGCAACCCATGATTTATATACTAAATTAAATGCTCTCCAATATGATTAACAGCTGTATCGCTGCTCCACAAATGGAGAAACAGAGGGCCTGAGAAGTTATGTGACAGCCTGCTTCCCGAACAAGGAAGAGGCAGGGTGTGTAGAGACCTAGTTCTTCCCAAGAAATGATGAGTGGAAAGTCCAAACGTGAATGAAAATAGGAGAATCGGATCCTGAGCTCCCTGTGCTCTCTCAGCCCTCACAAGACAAATCAGCAACCAAGCCTGTTTTTTTTTCCTAAGCCTGAGGTTGTACTGTGCCTCCTCCCACCGACCTACCCCATCCTGTGTGGTTATTTTTGAAGCCAAATCCTGAGGAGAACATGATTTCATCTTAAAGGACATAATTCAGAAACATAAATTTTTTCTTTGAATAGAGCCCCTTGTGGATTAATTCATAATGTTTGAGCTCCATTCAGAGACTTCAACCATCGGGTTTTATGTTCATTGAATACGCTGCGGGTGTCTGCATTTTCTGAGCTTTCTTAAGTGCTTCTAGCAAGCTATATGTTTGCCTCCCTGTGCTCAAGACCAAACGGGCATACACAGGCAGTCATCCATGTGGACTGGTCTGTCTGTCTGTCTGGGCTCTTGGTTCCCTTAATTACTTTGTCTCACAATTTTATCCTTCCTCTCATAGATTGCTGGAGACTCACTCTAAGATGTTTGTCCCTGTATTTTCCTGGGTCTGGATTTCTATTTTTTTCCCAAGGAATTTTGTCTGTTTGTTTGTTTGACAATTACACACACACACACACACACACACACACTTGCACAGCATCTTCAGGTGCTGGGATCTCTGAGTACCTGGATTTTGCTGACTGCATCACCATGGTGTGCCTTAGGTTATTCACATGCCCTATGCAATTCCTAGAAATTGAAGCTTCTGGAAGTGTGATTATATTTTTGTTGTTTTTGTTTTTTGCTCTGTCAGGATGGAAGCATCTCATGGGTACCATATTGCATCTCTACAGTAAGTTGTACTGTGTCTGCATGATTCTAATTTTGTGCCAACAACTAATAGTATTTATTATCTACAACCACTGACCAGGAGACCTGAAACAGTGTGATATTCAGATTTTGTAATTTCTCATTTTATAAAGAGAACTTTCTGCCCGTGGCAGCTTGTTACTTTGAGGCAAATTCAGATGCAGGAAGACAGGAACATAGATAGCCTCCTGATACAAGATTCAGGTTAAATGCATCCCTTGCCTGCTGTCCTCCACAGTTGGTCGATGAGATTTGTACACTGATACTGTAGACTCACTGATTTAAATGTCTGATGTTTCCCAATGCCTGGTGCTTCAAGTCCATATTGATCTCTGGGTTATTTTCTGAGGAAGCATCGCCAACCTCAAGTACCTTTAGCTGCTTCCAATGCTAGCTCTGAGGAGAAATTCTGGTCTCTAAAGCATCCCCTGTCCTCGACTTGCCAAGGCCAGATCTTCAAGGCTGTGTTTCCATTTGGTAGGAAGTGGTGTTTCAACTCCTAAACCAAAGCTCTTCCTGTGCTCAGAGTCCCAAGCTGTAGCATGGAGAAAGTAAGAAGGCAAAGCACACACTCATGCACACAGACCAAAGCCATACTATGGGGAATTCCACCTGTGTAACTAGTTGTCATGGTCAATGTCAATTAGCTGGAGCATCCTGTCAGGGGACAGAAAAAAGCTAATGATCTTGGAAAGAAGGGAGAAAGAAAGAGAGGGAGAGAGGGAGGGAGGGAAGGAAAGTGGGTGGAAGAGAAAACAGGAGGGAAGGAAGGAAGGAGAAAGAAGGGAAAATGGAAGGAAGATAAAATGAAGAAAGGAGAGAGGGAGGGAAGGAAAAGAGTTAGAGAAGAAAGGAGGGAGGGCAGGCAGGCAGTGGGTCATGTTTTATGAACTGAGACATATAATTGATTGAACTTTTCTCATCTACTGGCCAGTAAGTTAATAAACACCATTTTTAAAGGAAAGAAATACTGGCAAATCCATAGAGAAAGTAGGTCAGTGGCTTGCCGTGGCTGCAGGACTGGAGAGTGACTGCTAATGAGGCGGGGTTTTTATGGACTGATGAAAATCTGGACTCGGGCTGTGGGCCTGTGAATGTGTGTGGGCGCCTGTGTTCTTTATAAGGTAAACTTTATGGCATGGAAACGACTCCTTGGTCAAGCAAAAGCAGCAAGAATCAGCTCCCCTACCTCTTGGATGCGGACCTGAGACTTGACAACTGAATTTAGGTCTATGGTAGTATTGGTAGACTTTAGGCATCTGGGAGTCTGTGGCTAGGGCTTAGGTAAAGTAGCTCTGGAAGGTGGCACTACTTGGTTGTCAGAAGCAGTGCTTATGAGCTACAGAGCAACAAGAAAAATTAAATGTTAGGCTTTGTATAGCACGTGAGGAGTTAAATCAGATCTGTATAGCACTATTCCATCCAGATACGTTTGTATCTGTGCACAAGAATGCCCTGTTTCTCTGCAGTTCACATCAATCTAACTGCACACGTCGAGCACATCAGTGCAAATGTGGAGGGAAGAGACAAAGATGAAGGTGAGGCCCCTCATGGTAATTGAGAAGGGGCTGACCCTAACTTGCAGCACTGAGCATGCCAAGAACAGACTGTGAACAGTGGGTAGAGGAGACCTGTCTTATAGGGTTTCATCACTGGGAGCAGACACCATGACCACAGCAACTCTTATAAAACAAAACATTGAACTGGGGCTGGCTTACGGTTCAGAGGTTTAGTCCATTGCTGTCGTGGCAGGAAGCACGACGGCACACAGGTAGACTTGGTGCTGGAAGAGAAACTGTTACATTGGGCGTGGCTTGATGTGGCTTGAGTTTCTGAGACCTCAAAGCCTGCACCCCAGTGATACACCTCCTCCAAAAAGCCACATCTACTCCAGTAAGGCCACTCCTCCTAAGAGTGCCACTCCCTATGGGCCTATGGGGGCCATTTTTATTCAAATCACCGCAAGCATCTCCATAGCAAAAAGAATGAGAACATCAATTTAGCTCCAATCTGGATGCTATCTGTCCCCCAGAGCATCAGAGGTAGAAGTACATTTACTGGGAAGTGAGATCAAAAGCCTCTTTCCCCTGTGGCTGTCTCAACATCCTTTTCATAAGGGGCCTAGAGCCTCGGCAGTGCCCATAATTGGCCCCGATTCTCTGCGTTCTTGCCTTCTCTTGTAGAGTAAGTTCTGTGTTCTAGGCAAATCAACCACTTGTGCTTCTTTTATCTATTGTTCTCTTCCTGCCAACATCTAAACCAAACCAGGTCTACACACAGACTCCCAGGACCCAGGCTGGCAGATAGAGCTGGAGGAGGTACTGTGTCATTGGCAGTGGCAGCAATGAAGACTTGCTCCATTCTTGAAGGTCATGCCCTGCTCCTGGCAGCTTCTCTTCAATGCTCTTGGGACTGAGAAAAACCACCCTTCTTTGCTCCTGGCTCTAGGAACATGACTCCGTTTCTCTCGGGTACTCTTTATTATTTGTTCCAACCTTGTCTTGTTTCTTCAGCCCCCGAAATTCCTATGTAGCCAAGTCTCCGTGTTACGTTCTATCTGTTAAAACTCCTGTGATTTCTTTCTTCAGTTGAACCTGACTGTTAGAGTAGGTAGCACAGGAAGAGTTACATCGCAGAAAACTGGCCCTGGAGATGGGGTCCTGGCCTTGATTTGATCACATCCTTTGCCTTTAATGTGACATTGAGCTCAAATGCACTGGGACTGATAGCAGTGTGGAATTGGAGGGGGGTAGTCATCGAATGTTGCAAGGGGCAAGATGGCTGTGTCTCCTGAACACCATGGTGTAGCATCGGGAAGTTGGCTTGCTTTCACCCCTCCCACCTCTACACCATGGGCTGGGATAAGTGAGTACCAAACTTGAGGCTGTTGAAGTTCAGTTCCTGCGATGGATGGTCAAGGCTCAGGAGGATCCCAGAGCTCTCTCACTGTCATGTTCTTTCCTTCTATGCAGAAGGATCTCAATAGGCAGAGCTAAGGTGCATCTGCCCAGGTTTCAGTTGTCAGCATGATTTAGCAAGTCCACACAACATTGACTGTCTTCCACGAGGGAGAGCTGACTGAGAAAATGCTGAGTGTTGATGCTCAAACAGGGTGCATCTGGAAGTAATGTTGAAAACTTCCCTTAAAATTAATTTATTTTTATTTACATGTACTTAATGTGTGCTCATGTGGAAATACATGCATGATATGTGTTCAATTTCCCACAGAGGCCAGAAGAAAGCTGAAGAGTCCCACTGGAACTGGAGTTCAGGCGATTTTGTGCTGCCCAATGTGGGTGTAGGTGCTGGGTCCTCGCAAGAGCACCGCATGCCCTTGTCCACTGAATCATTTCTTTAGCCCCTAACGCTGGGGCTCTTAAATCTCCAGTTCTCTCAGCAGATCCCTTACCAGCAGAAGTCACTCTGAGATGCTCGCGTAACCTGTCCTTGTCTGACAACATTACAACACGCTCCCCTGAGACAGCTCGCTTGCAAAAGGGTGTCCATCTCATCAAAATGAGCCTCCTCACCCACTGTCTATAGGAGAATCCTTGGCTCCGCCCTACAGGGGGACATGTTTCAAGTCTGGCTTGAGAGGAGAGAGCACAGCATATGGTGTTAAAAAAAAAAGCCATGAGAATTTGCTAATTTTCACCAGTACAAATGTGAGGGAATGTACGTGAAAATGAGCTTGAATGGTGTCAGACCAAAGAGGATTGAGGACAAATTGAGATCAACCAAGTTTCTGGGTTTCAGTGCCCCTGTCAGAGATTCCAGACCCATGTGTAGCTCAAGAAAATGGAAGAGTTTCCAGGTATTTTCCTCATTGATTAAGCAGTTAGTTGGTTGAACCCACCGATGACTTAGACCCATTGGAGATACCAAGTGTCTCCTCTTATATCACAGGAAATGAAAACAGTGGGGCTGGGCAAATGACTCAGCCAGTAAAATGCGTGGCACGAAAGCATGTGGACCCGAGTTTGATCCCCAGCACCCATGTAAAAAAGCCAGGCATAGTTATGGATATCTATGACTCTAGCATTGAGGAGGTGAGGGAGGACGGGGAGAGAGAATCCCTAAAGCTCAGAAGACACTGTGGACAGCAATAGTGGGAGATACCTGACACCGACCTCTGGCCTAGACACACACACACACACACACACACACAGGTTCACAGACACACACTCAGATTCTCACACACACATACACACATAGGCACTCTCACACAAGCTCACACACACAGATTTGCACACACATACACATGTACACACACATAAGCATGTACACACTCATACACACACAGGTTCACACACACATACACATAGACACACAGGCATTCACACATACATAAACACACAGGCATTCATTCACACACATATACACACAGGCATGCACACACACATACACACATGAATACACACATGCAATCATACACACAGGCATTCATACATCCACATCTACAGAGGCATTCACATGCATGAATACACACATACATAAACATATACACACAAAACACACACACGCACATACCACACCTTGATGACATAAAAACAAAAAGGTGTTTCAAAGCTTGCAAAGCAGCTAGTGGGAGAGGTTGTCCCACGGTGCAGCTTTCCTTGCTTGTGAAGGGACACAGCAAGCTTCCCATAAACAGCACTTCTCCTTCCTGGCTCCACAGCTGCAATTTGATTTATAAAAATTCAATTTACACAGAACTTCCAAGAGAGACATTTGTTGTGGAAAGTGGGGTATTTGACATTTGGTCCCGAGATCGATATGTCTGGGGACTGTTTGGAGTTGAGGACAAATGGTAGTGTTCTGCCTCACCATGGGTACAGGTGGGCCCCGCGTCGAGCCAGCCGAATGGCGGGCGCAGGCAGTGAGTGGTTTCCCATTACACACCATCGGGTCAGTGGCAAGCAATAAATCCGTGTGGGGCCAGCACCTAGCCAGGCAGTTTCAGGAAGTCTATAAAGCGTGTATTTACAGAACTGTGCCAAATTGTTATGGGGATTTAAAAAAAAAATCAATCGTCTGATCTATCTACTCTTGTAGAGAGCCTGCCTCATAGGAAGTGACCAATGACTACTGTCCAACATAATGATGATGAAGATAATAAGACCATCGTGTGTCACTGTCGGCGCTGTGATCTCCAAACACAGACTGGACTATCTCCATCTGCGTTTGGGAGTACTGGCTCCGGCTCCTCTGGGCTTTAGGTGTGTAATTTCAGATGTGTCTCTTTATTCACAGACTCAAAGGTATATAGATTTTCGCAAGTTCTGGGGAAATGCTCGAAGGCACATATTTGACCCTTTCGTCCTCTGTCCAATCATAGAAAGAAAAATGTTAGCCAGATAATATTGAAGTGTGTGAAAGCTATGAAGTCTAAATGGATGAAAATTGAGTAATTATCTTTTGGAAAATTTTGCAAAATGAATCATCCGATCATCACTTCAGAGGCATAAACGTGTGAGGGAGAGTTTATGCCACAGCAACCCAGGCCCCGATGAAAGCAAGAAATTGGACAGGGGAGGTTCTGAGGATGCAGAACATGGCTCCTGAGAGACCCCCAACACACAACAGCAACTTTAGAGCTGGACATACACCTTTCTTATGGGATTGTGATGAAGCAGCTTCTGTCAGAGAAAAGGGGACACTTCAGAGCACTGAGGAGGCATGCAGCACAGGGCTGAACACAATGCACTAATGACGTTGTCAATAGGAAATGGAATTCTGGAGCAGAGGAAGCCTATTCTAGTGTGCTGCCCAGTCCTAGCCTGTGTCAACATCACTGGGCTTTGAATAAAGCCATGATAATACCCTCCAGCTGTGCACTCATTGCGCTGTTTCATCGCTCCCATGTACCAGCAGGTAGGGTACCAATTCAGTCCAGATCTGGGCCAGCGGAAGCTGCACTGGGAAGTGTCCAGTTTCACTTTCATGGAGTCGTGGCTCTGCCCACCTCATGCAGGCTGTCTACGGAGAGATTCCCCTCTGGTCCCCCCAGGGGATGTTGTATGGGTGTCTCCTGATGTTGGTTCATGGTGCAACAGCTTTCCTTGTCCGAACTAGCCAGGAAATTGTCCTACAGCATAAGATACACCAAATCTGAACATCACAAGGACCCCTTGGGTATTGGCAAGCTCAGTGGAGGAGTGACTATGTGTGCTGCTACAAGTCAGGTGTATGCCCATGTGGCAGACAAGGGACCAATAGAGACCTCAGCTGTCCAACACAGACGTGAAGTCAGATCAGTGTAAGGTAGTGGAGGTTGCAATGGGTGTTTCTACACCAGCAGTTCTTAACCTTCCAAATGCTGCAACAATTTAATACAGCTCCTCATATGGTGGTGACCCCCAACCATAAAATGATTTCATTGCTACTTCTTAACTGTAATGTTGCTACAGTTATGAATGATAATGTAACTATCAAAATGCAGTTCCCAAAGGGGTCACTACCCACAGGTTGAGAACCTCTGCACTAGTGCCTCAGAGTTACAGTCATCTTTAATGTGCTAGTTTCCTATTAAAGCTGCCCATGGCATCTCCTTTCTGTAGCAACAAGAGAGGCAGTGTCCCTCACTAGGGCCATTTACCAACTGGAGCCCTGGCCTCACCTGTACCAACATCTCCCATAGACTGTGGAGGAAACTACTTATCCAAACACTGTGGGTCCATCTAGCTACTCTGTCAAAACAAGAAAAAAAGAAGGTTGAAACAAATCATCTCTGTCTTACTTTTCTGAAGAACTGTACCTACTTAGTGAAGCAAACAGAAACAAAACTGTATCCTCTACCAGGAGAGCTCAGTGCAGCAGGGCTAGCTGCAAGCCACAGCCCAAAGGCAGAACGATGCCACAGAGATAGCCACAGCCATAGCACAGAGGTGCTAGACTCAGATGTATGTACAATGTATTTTGACCACAGTCACCTGTGTTTTAAATGTGTGGTTTCACCAATAGCTATACCACAGGTAAGGTGCCTACAGTCCCGTAAATAACTCCTTACTTGTGCTCCTGTAAGAAACCCTGGTGAAACACATTGAGTGACTAAAAGAAAGGCAAGAATATAAGAGGGACTGGATGGGAAGAGAAACAGGATGAGTGAGAGGGGACAAGGTGGGTGACAAGGGAGAATACGATCAACATACATTACACACACGTATGAACATGTCAAAATGAGACTCACTACTCAGCATCATTAATATACGCTGATAGAAGCATTAAAAAGTCACAGTGAATCTGTAATGAGGTAATTCTGCACAAGGACAATGAACTAGACTGAGCCGAGTGTGGGTCTCACTGGGAATGGTTGGTAACTCAGAAGGGATGGGAGGGAGCAAGAGGAGGATAAATCTTGCTGCTCAACTAGTGAGCTGGTCACAGAGTACAGTAAAGAGAGATAGTTCCTCTGCCTTGTCCCATGAGCCTCTGCGCCCAGCATGACTCCAGGGAAGTAGGTGAGCCTGCCGTTCACCTCCTATCTGTTTCTAGGCTGGGTGTCTCATTCAAACAATAACCGCTTATACTGTAAAGTCTTACAGCATCAAGGGGCCAGCCATGGTGGCACTGGGAATGATAAGCCTAATGTGTTCTGAAAAAAAACAGATAGTCAGCTGGAGTCTGTAAGTTGACAAGAGTCACTTCTGGTAGGAGGGGACTCTCTGCAAGTCCCCTTAAGACTAATCTTACTTCTGATTCTAGAGCCTCAGTATGAGCCCTTACTGTGCCCAAAATAATGATCGTAAAGTTACCGGGAAAGGAAGAGGCCTGTCCCAGCCACCAAGTTTCAAGGCCAAGATCACATTGCTCAAAGGGCACAACAGGAAAGAGACCCAGCCATTGTAGAACAACGTAGTGTTGAGGACATCCCTCTTCTCTCACTCTGCTTCCCAGCACTTGCGGCATGAGACCCCTGAGCAACATCCCCATATGGCCGCTAACTCCATCTTTTTGCTGGTCCTCTAAAGGCATCTTAAAAAAAAAAATAAGTGGATTCAACTGTGGCATTGTCTCCCCCTCGCAGGCAAATATGATGTGGATCATTGTCCTAGCTCCTGGGGAGGTCACACCCCAGTGGTCGGAAGTCCTACCAACGCCCGCATTCTGGCTATAACAGGTAGAAGACAGATCAGCGGAAAGCAAGGCCAACGATAAGGGCTTGCCCTCTCCCCAAACTCTGAAAATGAACAGTCCACTACTGACATTGGGGCTGCAGGGTTTTGTTTTTATTTTCACTTTTTTTTTGTTAGAACAAAAAGGAATATGGCCAAATTGTCCCTCCAACTTTCAATAATGAGTCAGAAAAGATAAATATGAAAGGCTTCAGGTTAATTCTAAGGAGCTTAATTATTCTTCCCCCTCCCCCCCGGGGGGTACATTCTTTCTGAAATGAGTCTCTCTGTCTTCCTTCTGTTGCGGCCGCCCCCCCCCCCCCGCATGGCAAAAGTTTATTTTGGGCTTGGGGAATGAATTTGTAATTAAAACACTTGCTGTCACAATCACATGCATTTGCATAATAGGGGCTCTTCATTAGAGCAGAGAATAAAATCAGTCTGATAATCAAATCAGTTCATCTGCTATTTATTTAAGGATGTTGCCAACCATGGAGGCTGGGCATGTGGGCAGAAGGGACAGGTGGGGAGGCCTGGGGACCCGTCCTCTGGGCCTGCTGCCAACGGATGTACTCAGAGGAAGAATCTGGCCTTCTTGACTGCTGAGAGGGAAAGTTCTGACAGGCTCTCCCCCAGGCCCAGGAGGCACAGCATGCGCTCCGACTCCTTAGCATTTTTCATGCAGGGGCATTCATTCTGAACATAAAACGGCTCTCTTCAAGTCAGAGTTCCTCAGCAGCCTGCGAGAGAACTGTCGAGAGAAGAGCCATGCAGCAGACGTGTAATCACCACCACCTATCCTTACCATACTCGTGCCCAAAGGAGCATGCACACATTTCACAGTGCGTGCACACACGCAAACATGGACAAGCATGCACCCCATGCACACGGCACATGTTAAAACCACCCATGTGGTATGTAAACACATACACATGTACATCACATCTGCCTACACATACACAAGAATGGGCAATGAGTACACATCTTGTGTGTGACATGTATATAGACACATGTGAGTGCACACATTGTGACAGAAGGAGAGCCATCAGGCTCCCTGCTGTGGCATTTGGCTTCTCCTGAGATCCTATCTAATCTTTCTCCACCTGTGATGGTTCATCTGCATTGTCTACTGGATTTGGAATCACCTAGAAGACACACCTCTAAGTGTATCAGTGAGAACACTTTCAGAGAAGCTTAAATGAGAACAGAAGAATGGAATGGCATTTTCTGATGGGCTGGGATCCCTGACTAAGGTTCTTACATTGTTGGTTTGTTTTTTTAAATATATAATATATGCTAATATATTATATATAATATATTTTTATATATTGTATATATATTATGCTATAACATTACATATATATATGTGTGTGTGTGTGTGTGTGTGTGTGTGTGTAAGAAATTTTTAAGAAAACAAAACCCTAGTTTTAAAAACCTAAGAAGACTTTACATTTCATAGGGTCCTAAGGTCCTGTTGGAGGACAGATGGGTGGCCTGATCTCTGGTAACTTCTTTCTGAGAAATGGAGAGCACTAGTCCTCACAAGTGACACCTGCAGGCTCTGTGGTCATACAGATGGAAAGTGCACAAGGCACACAAGAAGGATGAAGCTTAGCCCTCTTCCTACAGCCTGGGATAGTTCCCAGTGTCCAGGACAAAGCCCAGAACAACTTGAAGAGTGCTTCCCGGCTATCTCCCACCATTGCCTCCCTGGCATCTCTCTGCAGCTCTCTTCCACCCACAGCTTCTAGGTACCCAGCTTCAAGACCTGTGCCTCTTGCCTTCTGTGGTTTGTGTCTACGTGATGGGAACACATGTACAATGTCAGGGTTATAGCACCTTCAAAGCAAGAACTCCATATGACTGACTTCAAACAGTGTGGTAGCAGACACCTGGAATGCTGGAACCATGGGGATAGATTCCAAGGAAGGTCAAGAGGAGACTCCTCCTTGCCTCTCCTCCGTCTGAGAGAAAAGTCTGGAAATTAAGTATGTGTAGCATAGGTAAGGCTCTATCTTAGGATTTCTATTGCTTGAAGAGACACCATGGCCACAGCAACTCTATTATGAAGAAAAACATTTCATTGGGGCTGGCTTATAGGTTCAGAGGTTTAGTCTGTTACCATCATCATGGCAAGAAGAATGGAGGCTTGTAGGCAGATATGGTCCTGGAGAGGAAACTGGGAGTTCTACATCTGGATCTTCAGGCAGCAGGAAGACTGTGAGTTACTACTCTGCCGAGCTTCTGAAACCTCAAAGCCCACCCCCTAGTGATGTACTTCCTCCAGCAAAAACACAATTACTCCAACTAGGCCACACCTCCCAATAGTGCTACTCCCAGTGAGCCTAGGGAACCATTTTATTCAAACCACTTTTTTTATTCCGTTTCCTTCCTAGAGAATGAATGTAAAATGTCTTTTCTCTTTTCCAGGAATCCCAGGAGTCTAGATCAAAGGAAAGCTCCCTGGGGAACCATTGCCTAGCCACTTCTGAGGACCTCATGTGTCTTCACTTGAAGACAAGACAAAGCCAAATGAGATCTGGTGCAGGAAGGGCTCTGTCCTCAGAGTTTCCAGCACTGGGGTGAAACCTTATGAATTACCCCTTAGTTGTACCAAACGACCATTCATAAAGTTCAGTAAAATGTCTCAGTCTCCCGAATCGCATCCTCAGAATGTCCCCTTTGAAGATCCCTTATCACCTGGTAGCCCACTCTGAGTGAAATCACTTCTCCAACAGCTCTAGATGAAGTCCCTTGAAAGTCAGCTGGGAAAGTGGCTAGGGGTTTGAGAGGACAAGACCTCCATCATGGTCATGTGTGAACTTCTTAGAGTCTTCTTAGACAGCGGTTCTTCCCAGAGCCTAAATGACATTGCATGGACCCCCAGGTTCATATCCTGTGATTGCCACCTCCCCGGCCTCCATCCATCGTGTGATGGACAGTCATAATGTCCTCTACTCTGACAATGTCTATTAATGGCATGGTGAGTTCACCCTTATGCAGAAAACAGTAGTCTCCTTATTCCTGGCTGTTGTCTCTTCTAGTAGGGCTTTTAGATAGTCCTTAAGCCTAACTCCTTTTTGTCCTCCTCTGATAAGGCCAGCATGGAGGCTGGTGTGTCTAATCCTGACTCCATCTCTGTAGGAACATCTGCCGTCTCCCTTCTGAAAATTGACAAGAGTGCTCACTGCCAAGACTCCTTACCAGATCCTGCCTTATTCAATACCTTCAATGCCGCACAGGCCCAGCAGTGAGATCTTCTAGAACTGCCCACACCTGCCATCTCCATGTGCTACTCAGTTCCTAACTGTAGGCACCTCATCATGATTAGCTGTTGAGACCTGGGCTCTCTCAGGAAGGCCAGTTGCCTCTCACTGTTCCCACCACACACAGATGCTTGCCCTTCCAGAATGGATCGATCAATCCATCACTGTACCATCCTGGACTCTTGGTGACGTCATGCGTGATCTCATCTCATCTGAACCTCCATCCAGGCCAGCAAATGACCTCTGAAGCCAGACTGTGAAGGCATTTGGGGAGATACTGGAGTCCAGGGAACATGGTCTGGCTCCCCTGAGGAGCTCAGGAGACATATAGCTATAAGTAATGAGAACAGTCACACAGCCACAGGAAGACCAAGCTGTGAGTCAAGATGACAGCTTGGACCTCCAAGACCAGAAAAGGTCATGGGAGAGGGAGGGACAGTTAGCTACACAAAGGAGGACAATGTTGTTCTTACTGCAGATGTGAGATCGTGCCAAGGCAGGGAACAGTGTGTGTGCACTCAGAAAGACAAAGCAATGACGTCATGGAGAAATCTCCATGGAGCCACTGGTGGAGGCATCTACTAATAGATCCTTCCAGACAAAAGTGAGCAGCAGAAAACAATGGCGTGCATTTAAAAATCCCATTACTATAAATAAATAAATTAAATAAATAAATAAATAAATAAAATCCCATTACTTAGGAATCTGAGGCAAGACGAAAACTATAAATTTCTATCCAGCTTTTGCTATGAAGCACATTCTAAATTAACATGGTCTTGAACTGTGTGTGAGACCCTGTCAAAATGAAAACAAAAATAATATAAGTATGGCCACTGAGGACCAGAGACCTACCCCATCTCCTCGCAGGTGGGCTAAGTGACTGACTGATCAGCTCAGGGCATTTTGTGCTCAACTTTAAAAACAAGCTCATTCCCAAGAGCTGAGGCTACACATATTAAGTGATCTTAGTGAATATCAAATGTTACTTATTAGCCAAGCAGTGGTGGCGCACGCCTTTAATCCCAGCACTAGGGAGGCAGAGGCAGGTAGATCTCTGTGAGTCCAAGGCCAGCCTGGTCTACAGACCAAGATCTAGGACAGCCATGGCTACACAGAGAGACCCTTGTGTGTGTGTGTGTGTGTGTGTGTGTGTGTGTGTGTGTGTGTGTGTGTGAGAGAGAGAGAGAGAGAGAGAGAGAGAGAGAGAGAGAGAGAGAGAGAGAGATTTCTTGAGACCTGGGATTTAGCTGGAAGTGGTGCATCTGAAATGGCCCTGTGAATGGTGCTTGCCTCACAGAGTTCACCTACGTGGTGCCTTACCTAAGTAAAGACAGCACCTCCCAGATTGCTTCTCGAAACAGGACTTGGCCCAAGTGACCTTCCAAGAAGAGTTTACAGACAGATGTGCTTGTTCTCTCTCTCTTTTCCTTTCTCATTTGGAGCTGGGGGAAGTACATGGGGCTGACTAGAGAGGAGGATACTGGCTAGTAGCCAGTGATGGCTCAAAGCTTTGAGCTACCAGCACTGAAGAGCTGAATCTGCCACCAGGGCCACTTTGGTGAGGTTGAAGCAGGCCCTCCCCTGGACCAGCCTTCAAAGGAGACTCAAATCAAGGCTTTGCTTTTGAAGTAAAAGAATTTGTGCAGGAGCTTCCAGCCCAACCAGGCTCTGAATCCTAAACCACAGATCCTTAGAGATAATACCAATTTTCACACAATAGGTGTTTGGAAAATTTGTTTTGCAACAGCTCTTCTCAGGACCAGTTTGTTGAGGGCTTACCCAAGGTCTTCTATCCAAAGTCTTTGTCAGGAAGGCTCTGAAGAAGAGAGCACACTTGTTAAGATTTTGTCTAACCGTTTTAGTTTTCTGAAGTGAAAACATTCAATTTTCTGATGAATGGCTTACAAACCTGAGGCTCTTAGAGACCCGAAGTCCAAGGATGAATGTCTTACTAGGAAGGCTCAGGTACAACTTCTCCCAATTCTGTCTCACTTGCCACCCTTCATGGCTCAACATACAAGGCTAGACACAGCATGCCCCAGGCTAGGGTTCAAGATTCCTCTGGGAATGTCTCTGCTCATGGATCAGCATTGTTAGACTTCTTCAAAAATGTCTTACGCTTCTCTCAGCCTGGGCTGGCCTCCATTGTACTAAAAAAATGCTTCCGATGGGGTTGCTGCTTGGCAGTTGGTTTCTTGATATCCTCAACTAGGTGTTCCAAGGGAAGTGACCTCTCCACACTATGGGACCCTAATAGAAGGGTGCCAAGCCTGGATGATGGTCCTTGTGATGGCTCTTGTCTGTCACCTTGATAGACTAGGAAAGGGGGAGCCTTAGTGGAAGAATTGCCTCTACCAGATAGGATTGTGGCCATGTTTGTGAGAGATTGTCTTGCTTAATGATTTATATGGAAGGGCAATGCCCACTACGGGCAGCACCATCCCTAGGCAGGAAGGACATGGCTATATAAGAAAGGTGGCTGAATATGAATCTGGGAGGCAGCCAGTGAACAGTGTTCCTCTAAGAGTTTATTTTGGCTTATACTTGCAGGTCATAGTCTATCACTGTGGGAAGTCAGGGCAAGAATCTAGAGGGAGGAACCGAAACAGAGGCCGTAGAACAGTACTGTTTACTTGCTTGCTTCCCTTGGCTTGTTTCAGCTACCTTTCTTATGCAGCCCAAGCTCACCCTGCCTAGAAATAGCACCACTCACAGTATGCTCACCGCACCGACCTTCTTCTACATCAATTAGCTTATAAGATAATGCCTCACAGGTGTGCCAAAGGCCAGTCTGATGGAGGCAATTCCTTAATTCATCTATGCTGACATGAGGCTCACCTTTGTGACTGTTGGTATATGGTCCTCTGTCCAGTATTATTAAATGGAGATGATCACTTGGCCTGACTGTCCTTTCTGTCTACCATATTTGAGCTTAGGGCTACCATGGACACATGCTGCCTGCTCCCACGCTGTCTCCTTAATCCCCGCATATGTGCCTGCTCCACATTCTTTTGAGAGATAGCATCTACTGATCCACTCCTGCAAGGCTGATTCCTCCTACAGTGCTGTGAAATGCTGGATACTTGCAGCATTGGGTAGTATGGGGCAGCTTCATCAGTTGGCCAGCCCCCCAGAGCCCCCACCCTGGGGACTGAGACTTATACTGAAAGGCTCAAGTAATATAACCCACCACCGACACGTGCCAGGTTCTACTCAGGCAGGGAATGTGGAGGTGCCCTGTCACATAGCTTAGGCTCCTAGCTGAATAAGTTTTCTTTAGGGGAGCATCCACTGGCCAGCTTCTGGTGCAGCCAGAATTACCACCGTGGTACAAGCCCAGACAGGATTTTTGATGGGGTACCAAAGTGGAGGTTTGGCTTAGTCTACTGTGATTCTAACAGGGTGTGGAGAAGTTAATGATTGGTGGGTTTTATCTGTCTTGGCCTGTCTGCCTCTCCCACTGTGTCTATCTACTTACATATGGAAATCCAGGCCTTCTTAGCAGGCTGAGTGGAGAAATGGTGCCTCATCTCGCTGGAGCACTGCGCACATCATTCTATTCAGACAGGAGCCTTGATCTGGCTCCATCTGTAAAAGAGAGAAATCTTTCAGCCCTCTGCTATCCAAAGTCCACACTAGTAGTGAGTGCTAAGAACCAGAGAGATCAAGAACAGGTATGTCTCAGAGGGGAAACATGCAAATAACAGACGAAGGGATAAGAGACACAGTTGTGGGGCCAGGATGGAGGGTATTCAAGGTCATAGTTCTCTAAGCTGAGATATCTCACTTTGTCCTCGTAGGCTTCCCGGGATGGCCCCAGGATGGGATTATCATGAAGATAGCTGGCTCCTCTTGCCTGACTGCAGGGCTCTGGCTAATTCAAACAGAGGGACAGTTGATAGTGTCTGCCCATTGCCATCTGTGGCTTGAGTCTAGAGGGGATCAACTGTCTCCAGGGATGTCAGTCAACTGTCAGAAAATGTCATTGCCCTTTTGTGACAGAGGCAACAGATACTGCTGTTGAACACTGACCATGTACCAGCCCTCATAGCCAGTGTCAGCTATAGTCATGTAAAGCTGTATAACTAAATAGTCCAGCCTTAGGGGCATGGGAGAGGCATCATCATGTGCAAAGATTCCGTGGTTGGGGCAAGTCTGTTGGTAGCTTGAGGCAGGGTGTCTATTATGGCTGCAGACAGATGTTTGCTCGGCTTCAGTCCTCCGTAGGGGAAGGATCCCCAGGAGTCACCCACACAGGCACCTTTGGTATTGGTTCTTTTTTTTTTTTTTAGAAGGTAAGTCCCACGTGGCTTTCTGAGGTGTACAGGGCACATTGGCCACCACCTCAACCACGTGAACTCACTGGAAGGAAATGTCCTTAAGGACCTAGTTTGAACTCCCTGAACTCTAAGGATTCATTGAAAAAGGGCACTGCCCAGGGATATTACCCCTGGAATGACGTTACAAGAATGTTCTTCCAATGTCCACCGACATCCACCTGAGGGGAGCTAAGTGATATCTACCCTTCTCACCCTAATATCCCAAGGACAAAACAAAAGCGTCCCCTAGGGAACCAATGAGGTAACTGAGCTGGCTTACCAAGCACGGGTGAGAGGTTTCTGACAGAGCTCAGAGTGAACCTAAAACAGCCACACTGGAAAGTCTTTACCCAGCACGGATGGAGGCTTCCCCTTAGTCACATAGATGGAGTCCCTTCTCCCTGTCTTCCTCAGTCTATATATACTAGCCCTTCCCTGTGGAAGGCACTGTGCACAGTTAGAGAAGAATGGTTTAAAAATGACTGGGAGGAAGAACTAGATACTCAGGTGAGCATCCAGTGACCCTGCTTGCCCCTTCTCCTGTGAGGGAGTGTCAACAGTAAGCAGAACGACACAGCTGTATTTCTGAAGGTGGAGGTTATTTGAATCAGAAGTTTTGGGCAACAGACACAGAGCTAAGGGGATTCTTCTTGAGAGCTGGAATCTTCCCATGGACTGTCACTGACACTTGACCCCACCAGGTACTCGGGGATCTGCCAAACATCGTGGTTTGGTACCATACTCCCAATAACATTTCCTCTTCTTGTCCTTTAGACTTCCATTTTCAGACAGTTCTTTTTCATTTTCTGACAGTTCTTAAGCATACCTAGTGTCCACTCACACCCGGTGTCCACTCACACCCAGTGTCCAATCACACCCAGTGTCCACTCACACCAAGTTTCCACTCACACCCGGTATCCACACACACTCAGTGGTCACTCACACCCAGCCTCGCCACTAACAGTCTTCTCTATGTAGGATACCTTCACCTCTGCTCACAGCCCAAGAGTTCCTGGCTCACTCAGGCCACTCCAGGTCCCAGTGTGACCTAGATCCTGCCTCCTATCCTCTCCCGCACTCCTTCCTCCACCTCTGGGAGATGCTGATGTGGAAGCCCACAAGTGGGGATGGTCTTCTCACTTCTCCCTCGCCTCCTTCAGGTCCCTTGCTCAAGGCTGGCCTTGTTTATAACTGTCATTGTAGGTCACCAGACTCCCATTTTGATTCATGTTAAGACTTATCTCTTGATAGCACCATGTTGGGTACCAACATCTTTCCTTACTCTGGGATGGATGAGACTCCATGAAGACACCTACTTCCCAATGTGACTTCTGTTCCTTCTGTGCCCATGCCTGTCAGGCAGGAGTGTTAAGGAAGATGGAGAGAGAGAGGGAAGGGGGGGAGGGAGAGAAAGGGGGATAAAGAAGGGAAGAGTAGGAGGAATGATAGAAGGAAAGAAGGAGGAAGGGAGGGTCCTTACCTGACTAGTAAACAGATGGAATGCATGGCTGGGATGTGAAGGAAGGGGCTTCTCCGTGAACACGGCCGGAGGTACACAGAGGCCCAGGACCAGAAGAGGCTAAAGAGTGAGGAAGCCCCAGCTTGATGGATCACAGGCAGCGTTAGGCTGGACATACCAGAAGTCGATGAAGACACAGATAATGGGATTTTAAGAGGGTCTGTGACTCAGAACACGAAGTGCCCTGCGAAGGCGTGGCGCTGCGCCGTTCCGCGTGCCCACCTCCGTGCCTGGGTCACATCCCCTGCATGGCAACTGCTTCAGAAATCACAGCTTATCTGAGTCCTTGCTCCCATCATATGTCCTCATGTCTGCTGCCTTCCTGTGCACGGCATTTTATTTCTCTATTTATAAAACTGTCTACATGAAATTAAAATGTATGAATCTTTCCGAAGCCAGCGTACCCTCCCAGCATTGAGAGTTATGTGTGTCTCCGTACAAAACCCCAGTTCATCTGTCTGCTCCACACGGCGCGCTGTTATGTGAATATACTGCAATTTGTTTATCCATTTTCCTCGTGATGGATTTCTGCTGTTTTCCAGGGTTTCCTTATGTCAAACTAATTTGAACAGAGAAGTCCAATGTTATGTGCATTTCTTCTTACGTGTCTAAAGGTTGGCTACAAAGACAGGAGTGGGATTCCAGGGCTCTGGGGGCACACATTTCCCAGATGCTTAGGGTATCGGGGGTTGAGGACTTGGGAACGCACCAAATGAACATGGGTCCCACTGGGTCACTTCCTCTAGGGCAGCATCTTCAGACCTAACTTCTATCTCTCTGTTACTCAGTTTGGGTACTTCTTATGTGCATTCAAAATCCTGGTTTTTGACCAGGTTTCTACTGTGACTTTTTTTTTTTTTACATCGTTGATCTGTGTTTTGGATTCAAATCAAAATTCAAGTGCCAGTTATGTACCCAGTAAGATATCACCTTCAAGGTTCTGGTCTGCTGTATGTGCACAGGGGTACCTGTCTGTAGACCTATATGCTTGGTCGCTGAGGCAGGGAGATTGCTTGAGTCAAAGAACTTGAGACCATCCCAAGCATCACAGCAATGCATTGCATCTCAAGAAAAGCAAAACAAGCCAACCAAACAAGCAAAGAACGAAAGAAAAAAAAGAAAAAGAAAAAATACACAGGATATCTTTTATATATACTTCTATTTTTTAAAAAGTTAGGTTGAGGGTTGGAGAGATGGTGCAGTGGAGAGAAGAGCACTTGCTGGTCTTGCCAAGGACCAGGGTTCTATTCCCAACACCCACATATCAGCTCACAACACCCATAACTCCAGTCCCAAAGGATATGACACTCTCTTTCTGGCCTCTTGACACACATGATACACATGTACATGCAGGCAAAACACCCACACATATGAAATAAAAAGAAATATCTTTCAAAAATGAAAGATTTTGATGTATTTTCTTTATTGTGTCTGTCTGTATGGAAATGCACATTCATGTGGGTGCCCTCAGGCCAGGAGAGGATATCAGATCCCCTTGAGCTAGGATTACAGGTAAAGTCAGGTCCTCTGCAAAGAGCAGTATGTGCTCTTACCCACGGAGTTGTCTCTCCAGTCCAGATTTTCACTTCTAACCTCAGGGATTTTCCTGTGTATTTATCTATGCTTTATGCTGCTGCAGCCTCTGCAAGCCAACAGCACCTGTATTTACTCGTTTCCCCCTTTTCCATTTCGGGGTACGAATGTGTGTGTACGCATCTTTTTGCCAGTATGGGTATGCCACAGCATCTGCATGTGGAGGGCCGAGGTTGATATAAGGCATCATTCCAGAGCACTCCTTCACCTTCATTGAGTCAATATCTCTCAAACTGGAACTCACTCATATGGCTAGTCTTGCTAGCCAGCATGCTCTGAGGACTCCCCCCCCCATCTCTGTGTTCCTAGGCTGGAATTACAAGAGGCCCGCATGCCCACCCAGCTTTTACATACATTCTGAGTAATCTAAACTCTGGCTCTCACACTTATGTGGCAAATGCTTTAACCACTGAGCCATCTCCCCACCTCAAGTTAATCTTCCAAGAACATTCTCAATGAGGCACTTACCCTGGTGATTCTGAACCCCTTCTATTCCAAATTTCAATTCAAATCTACATATTTCCTAAACAAGTCCCTCCTTATTGGCTGGACTGAGTCTAACCTACATATTCCATAAAGAGGTTCTTCTTCATTGGCTGGACTGAGTGTAATCTACATATTCCCTAACGAAGCCCCTCCTCATTGGCTGGACCAAGTCTAACCCTATGGGTTAGTTGGAGAAAGGGAATGTGTTTATAACAGCAACCCGATCTCCTGATGTGTAGAGAGATCACGCCCTGTATACGGCTCTTTCTTGAGTGTCTTCAAATGAAGATTTGCATATTTTATTCATTAGGCTTTCAATGCTTCTGCTTAATTCCTTCCTAGGAATCTTGTAGCTTTTGTTGTTTCTATAATTGATATTTTTATTGTTACTCTTTCCAGCACACCAAATTGCAACTGATTCTTTTTTATCTCCTCCTTATCTTGGGATATGTTATACTTTTCAGTACTTCTCTCTGTAACCCTCTCCATTGCCTTGCGTTCTGTGAGATCTTTCTTCTTTGCTTTGGACTCTTCAGTACCTTGGATCCCTTTCTGTGATAGTTCCTGCCCACCGGACATAAATCTAGACAAACCTGGGAAAGAGGAACCTCAATCGAGAAAAAATGCCTCCATCAGATGGCCCTGGAGGAAAGTCTGTGGAGCATCTCTCAGTTAACAATTGATGTGAGAGGACCTCATACCCTGTGGGTGCTGCACCCTGGGAAGGTGGTCCTGGGATCCATTAAAAAAAAATCAAACTGAGCAAGCCATGGGGAGCAAGCCAGCAAAGATCGTTCCTCTACAGTCTTCGCTTCAGTTCCGGACTCCAAGTTCCTGCCTTTGATTCCTGCCCTAGCTTCCCTCAGTGAGGAACTATGATCTACTTTTAGCTGAAATAAATGCTTTCCTCCCCACCTTGCTATGATTATAGTGTTTATCACAGCAACAAGGAGCCACCAAGGACACTCCCCCACCCTTCCCTCTTAGCCTGACCTCCTGAAACTCCTGTGCAGAGTTCTGAGGCCCCTGTGCTGAGGAGCCCTTTGCTTCCTTGAACTGTATCCTGAAAACCCCCAAACCTTGGCTTTAAGTGATACTGGCTCTGCCTCCTCAATGGGGCCAGGTTTTATGATCTAGGTTGGCAGGTCTAGGCAGAGGCCAGTGCTATGGGGCCAGTCTCTCAGCCCCTGTCTCTCTTGCTCACTAGCGCATCTGTGCTTCTTTCGGGGGCCACTGAACACTTGTTCTGCCATGCTCTCTAGTTCCTTTGGTTCTTGTAGTAGGATGGACGTTACCCTAATGATCCCTCCAAGGATGGAAGATAGCCGAGCTTTCAGAGTTCAGGGGTCATCCACACAGCTGGGTAAATCTACCTGCTGCAGCTTGCATTGAATTGAACTTGAATATTTATTTTTGTGGGGAGTGTGTGTGTGTGTGTGTGTGTGTGTGTGTGTGTGTGTGTGTACTTGCTTGTGGAGGTCAGAGATCGACATCAGGTCTCTCCCCTAGTTACTCTTCACCATATTTTTTGCAGAATCTCTTTCTCACTGAACCTGGAGCTCCTAATTCATTTAGACGGGCCGGCCAGCAAGCGCCAAGGATCCTCTAGTCTCTGCTTTTCCAGTGCTAGGATAAGAGGTGTGCACCACTGTGCCAAGATGTTTATATGGGTACTGGGGATTGAACTCAGGTCCTCATGTTTGCATGGTGGTCATCTTACCCACTGAGCCTGTTTTGTTCCCTACAGCTTCCTATTCCATCTGCTCTCCTGTACACACACACACACACACACACACACACACACATTTGGTTAGGGTTAGGTTAGGGTTAGAGTTAGGGTTAGTTATATATATATATATATATATATATATATATATATATATATTGTATATGGTTAAACTATGTATTTACTGGGTTTTACCTCAAGTTAGTGTGGCAGACTCCCTATAGCATGAACACCTTACACAGGGTGTGTTCTGCTGTTTGTGACCCCTGTTCTATGTGCCTTATTTTCCTGAGTATCTTAAATTCCATCATAGATCCTTTGTATTAGCTTTGCTTCAAGCCCTTGTCTTTTAAATATCTGAGACAGGAGAATTCGTCACACAGTCTTCAGTATATCTTGCATTCATGGCTCTGACATTTCTCTGGTCTTGTCCCCTTGGCTCTACTTCTTTCCAACCTTGTGAACTGCAGCTTCTCCCAGCTCACCCTTCTCTGATTGTCAGATCCTTCTTGCTGTATGCTCTTAAAAGTCTTAACTATGAAAGGACAATTTACTGTCCTATGTTCTACAGCCATACAGGAGGCCGTGGGATTTATGAACACAGCGTGGAGTGATTACATCCCATTGTTCTCTTTAGCAGACAACACTTGAAATGTGTGTGCTCTTTGTGTGTCTCAGCCACACTATGCATTATTCCATAGTGTATGACTCACGACACTTTGACTGCAAGTTTTCCTGGGTACCCAATTGCAGGTTTCTAAGTTCATCTAGGATGAGCCCCGAGAAGAAGTCCTGTGTCCCCTCCTGATGAACTATCAGTTATATTGTGGTTCAGTGTCATGTGACAGACCCTCCTTCTCTAATGTCTACTTTTTAGTCCTTGCTTCCTACTTTCTCCTCCTCCTCCTCCTCCTCCTCTTCCTTCTCCTCCTCTTCTTCCTCCTCCTCTTCCTCCTCCTCTTCTTTTTCCTCTTCCTCCTCCTCATCCTCTTTCTCTTCTTTCTTTTGCTCCTCTTTCTCCTCCTCATCTTCCTTTTTCATCATCATCCAAAATGATGGGTGTAGTACTGTCATCATTAGGACATACTGAGCTTCCTGTATCAATGGATGACTTACCCATTCATCAAGTGGAGAGAGCCCTCCAGGCTCCTCTCCTCCCTCCTCCTGCAGCCTCATTCACAGCAAACACATCTCCTTACACCTGTGTTTCTGGTACACTGTTCTGGCTTCTTTTGTTTTGTTTCATTTTTGTTTTGTTTTTCTTCTTTGCTTAGCTGGGAGCTCTGCCTTGCCCTGCCTTCAGTGTCACTGACCTATCTCTGTAAGTCTCTAATCAGTTTCAAAGCCCATTTTATTACTTTCTGTTTGAATTTCAGACATGGTGTTTTTCTTCCTGGGCTTCTACTTTGTTCTTTTCCAAAATTACCATCTTTTTTCTACACAAGAACTCCATCCCTTTAGTGTCCATCTTTCCCTTCACATTGTTAAGTCCTTTACAGAAGTTGTTTTAATGGACTTGCCTATTCATTATGAGAAGTCAGACGTGCTTCACCCTGCTTCTGTGTGCTGTTTGTCTTCAAAACTGTGGGGAAGCATAGAACCGCTTCATCTCAGTCAATGAGCAAGAGAGCTACAGACGGGGGAGAGGCGGTTGCTTCATCTTCATGCTTTGGGTCCATATCAGCTTCCTGGGGTAGGGGCCAGGCCAAGATGTATGTAGCTGGGGTGCACACAGATGAGCCGCATGCCTCACAGAGCCAGCTGGAGTTGGCCCTGGGTCTTACCTGTAAAGAGCTAGATTTAACTTGTGGTTGACCCAGTCGCTGCCACCAATGTTGGTGTCTCTTTATCTTGCCACGGTTGGATCTGAAAGACTTTGTCTGTGGGTTCAGCTCTGCCCAGACACCTTGAGGAGACAACTGTCAGAGGGAGAAAAATCCATGTCTGTTGGCAGCAGCATGCCCCCTTTCAATGGTCCTCAGGATTACAGTGGAGTCTGAGATTCACTTGTTCCTGCTCTTTGGCACGTTGGCCTGGGAATGGAGCTGGTCCATGACCTTCTGTCTTCATCAGAAGTAGAGATGACTGGCAAGTTGGATTTTTAACTGTGAACTTGGTGCTACCTATCATGCTTACGGGAGTAGTTACCACTTCTTTTACTTTTTAAAATCTGTGGCAAGCTATGTATTTTGGAGAAATTATGCTTGTATATACATTTTGATCTGTGTAAATTTGATTGAAGTAACCTGTTTTTACTTTTCTCCTCTCCTACAGGGTCTTTTCTTTCAGTCTTTTGTTTTTGATTCTCATTGGTTTAAAACTGTTAAAATCTTTCTCATCATTTTTATTTTATACATAGGAGTGTTTTGCCTGTGTATATGTCTGTGCATGATATGCATGCATGGTATTCTCAGAGACCACAAGAGGACATTGAATCCTCTGGAACTGGAGTTATAGATAGTTGTGAGCAACCATGTAGGTGCTTGCAATTGTACCCCAGCAGTCTGGAAGGGCAACTAGTGCTCTTAACAACTGAGCCCTCTCTCCAGCCCCCAACCTGTCATTATTTTTACTTGTTGTTAGTTAGTTAGTTAGTTAGCTAGTTAGTTAGCTAGCTAGTTAGCTATGTAGAGGGGTGGGTGCATGTGTACAGATCAGAAGACCACTTGTAGAGCTGATTCACTAGACCTGGAAGCAAGCATCTTCATCCCCTGAGCCAGCTTGCTTGACCCACTTTAATCATTTTTAAACTCTGTATCAAGGCTGGAGAGATGGTTTAGAGGCCAAGGGCAGGGATTGTTCTTAAAGAAAGCCCAAGTTAGTTTCCCAATACAATTCAGCTCCCAACCACCTGTAACTCCAGCTCCAGGGGGTCTGACTCCCTCTTCTGGTCTCTGTGAGCACTTAAACTTGTGTGTGTGTGTGTGTGTGTGTGTGTGTGTGTGTGTGTGTGTGTACATGATCGCATGTGTGTGCGCGCGCACACACACACACAAGTAAAATGAAAACAAATAAAGGTATACATCAACACTTCAGTTCTCTTCTGAGTGCCTCCCTAGCTCTGCTCTGTGAGCTGTGTTTCTCTCACCAGAACATTTCTTGGCTTTTGCTTTGACGTTTTGACTGACAGATTGTTTAGAGATGTATTGTTCAATCCCTCAGCTGTTACATTTCCCAACTAATTGATTCGTGGATAAATTACGCTCTGTTTAAATAACTAATACCAGTGTCAATCTTTGGAAATTTGTGAAGTGTTTTTTGTGGTGGCCCAGCATTCAAGAAACAGATGACAGCACTGTGACACGTAATGCTTCTCTTTGTCCCACAGACTGGGCTTTATTACTGCAGCTATAAAGCACATATGTGTTTAAGGGTGTACCTTACAGATATGATCCCACTAGAGAATTCTAATAGAATTTTAGCCTTGCTAGCAGCAATGTTTGTCTAATCCGTTTGCTTTTGTTCTCATGATTGATGGAGTTGGTTTTACTTCCTAATGCTTTATGGTTGGTTTTTGTTACAACTCTTTCTGCTGGGTCAACATTTTTATTTGACACAGATTTTTATTTCACTGACCTGGTTATTGTGTCTTGATGTGGGTTTGTGTTTGGTTTTTCGAGACAGGGTTTCTCCACATGGCCATGGCTGTTCTGGAACACTCTTCCTATAGACCAGGCTGACCCCCAACTCATAGAGATCTGCCTGCCTCTGCCACTGGAGTGCTGGGAATAAAGGCGTCCACCACCACCCTGATGTGAGTTTGCGTAAGTTATAGTGTACATATGGAACTCAGGGGCACTGGAAAAGTTACCTGTCTCCCAGACTTCAACTCAGGGCTCAGTGGCAAGCGTCTTTACCTGCTGAGCCATCTCACTGGCTCACCACAGATTCATTTCTAATGTTTATAAAATGAGATGTATTGATGATGCATACTTAATCAAGTCTCAGACTCCATACTGAGGATTCCTATTAAATGAGAAAGACTCATTCCATCCTTACTTTCAAAGAGTATGTCACTTCTGACCTGGTCACACAGTTTTAATCTAAGAAATGAGTTAGTGAAAATATATCTGACACAGCCAATATTTGTTTAGAGTTACGTAGTCAGAGACAGAGGTCACCAGTTTTATCAGCTGACACGTTTGAGGATTTAAATGTTTCCCACTCTCTCTAGTATCAGAACCTCAATTAGCTGATGATAAACCTTTTTTTCCTTAAGCCATTTTTAAACTTCTCTGTTATGTGTCTTACATTCTCCTGCTTAGGGTCTCCATGAGAATTTCTCCAGGTTAACACTACATTCAGTAAGTCTTTCTTTAGCTGTACCAATTTCTGTACTTAACATAGCTTGCTCTCTTAATTTTATTAATGAGATGGACCATTTCTTTAAAAAAATACATGTTTGGGCAATTCTCCTAGCCCTCTGTCTTACTTAGGGTTTTACTGCTGTGAACAGACATCATGACCAAGGCAAGTCTTATTAAGGACAACATTTAATTGGGGCTGGCTAACAGATTCAGAGGTTCAGTCCATGGTCATAAAGGCAGGAACACGGCAGCATCCAGGCAGGCATGATGTAGGAGGAGCTGAGAGTTCTACATCTTCATCTGAAGGCTGCTAGTAGAATATTGACTTCTAGGTAGCTACGGTGAGGGTCTTAAGCCCACTGTTAAACAGCTACTCCAACAAGAACACACCTTCTAATAGTGCCACTCCCTGGGCCGAACATATAAACCACCACACCCTCCCTGGGATTTTTCACAGTGTCCTACCTGTTTATATTTTCAGTGTTATCTTTTAAGTTTCACTGTGCCTTGACGTACACATTTGTCTGTGCAGATCACACCTCATTATACTGGCAAATCTATTACTTACCCTCTCCATATTGAATCTGGAGTTTATTGCTCAAGGTAGTGGGTTGAGTTTTAAATGGTTCATGACGGATGCTCACGTGAGGTCCTAAGGGCAGGAGTATTCACTGGATGCTTGTGTCAGCCAAGGTTCCTCAGGCTTGGAGACGTCAAGGCCAGGTGTATCTCATAGCTGTTGCAACAGTTGAGGTCTTCTGAGCTAGTAGGTAAGCATCGATTCAATCCCAGATCCAGATGAGTCCATGGCTCCTATTACACGTTTCTTATTGTGCCTGGAGTCCTGGTTTGGATAGTCATGTTTTCCTCTGTGTTGGCAGCTGGATTTTCATTTCTGTTGCATGTCCCCAGATTTGTTGTTTTTCAAGTTCCTGATAGGAGTCACCATTACATCTCTCTCTCCTGCATGGTTCCAAAGACAGCATTTTGTTTCACAAAAGGATTTCACTTTATAAGGTAGAAGACACCTCCTGGGAGACATGGACTTTTGCTAGAATTGTCGGCCAGCTGTGTTTGTTTGAGACTATTTAATCCTGTCCCCAAGGATTCGCCTTTGTTTCACAGAAGCTCGACTGTGCATGTTACCAGGCTGCACCTGTTACAGTTTATACTGTGCGTCTATGATTGTGATAATATCTTCAATCCCTGTACTCAGCTAAGGTCACTGCAACTACTGAGAGGATAAAACAGAACCATTAAAACTCCTTGTTGACATACTTAAAAGGGTCAAAAGACTTGCTCCAATTTTCACTGCTGTTCCGAGCGCCTGGCCTCTTCTTCGTGCAAACAGCTTACCCCATCCCAGACATTGTAATGGCGTCTGAACCATTCACTCTGCCCACATTGTCCCCGTGATCTGTGAAACAGATCCCAGCATCCTCATGGATCCATCATGTCTGTTGAAGCCACGAGGTTTAACAAGCACAGGCAGGGCTTCGTGTAGTTCATGCACATCGAGTTTGCCTTCTGATGCATCACTCAGTATTTGAGACTGGGGTTCAGCTGTGGAGACCTCTGTCTGAGTCACACTGTGCTAAGCACCAATCTGCTCAATAACGACTCCTTATATTGGACTAGCCTCAGAGGGCTGTGGTCCCTAAACTAAAGACTCCAAAGGGACTTCTTGACTCTGGAAGGACTCTCAGCACGGCTGAGAGCAGAGAATATACTATGAATGGATTTTTCCCGGATCTTTAAAAATTAATTTTTATTACATGTTTCTTTATTTATTTTGTTGGTATAGGAGCACACACGCATCGCAATGACCTCTGAGACAAAGAGGTCAGAGCTTCCAGCCATGACCTTCCTCCTGGATACAGAGTGATGACTCCCATCATCCTTCACTTTGGGGCCACCAAGTGGCTTAGTTCCAAATGAGGTGACCTGGCAGGATCATCCCAGCCTGAACCTCCTGTCATCCTTTACTGTATGCCTCTCTAGCTTTCCCACTTTCAAGCACAGTTTTTCTGGGAATCCAAAGCCACAGAGATGTATAACCACAGACAGAGAGCAAGCGTCCTGCATGGCCCAGTAGAAGGTCATTTTACATGTGTAAACCCACGAGGTACTCTGGATGGCACATTGGTTTGGCCTGCTGTGGTCAGTGGCAGGCTTCTTTCTCAAGTCAAGCCAATGCTCACTCTTTGAATAGACAAATATGGCGTAGGGCGCTGGGGTTCTCAACCTGTGGGTCTCGACCCCCCTAAGGGGTTTGAATGAAGGGCTGAATGATCTTTAAAGGGTTGCAGCATTAGAGAGATTGAGCACAACCAGTCTAGAGTTTTTCTTAGCATTAGTTACTCTGTGGATGAAATTTTTTTTTCACGCTACATTTTCTATTTGGGTGTTGCTACTTAAGGAAACGCCATCGGGTTTTCGTGGGCGGATGATTTTGCTTAGTAACTGAACTTAGCCGACCATTTCTCTGACATCAGTTCACACTCTTGCATTTTTTATTGGAAAGAGAATGGTCATGTAAGCAATACTACGCTGGTCACGGCTTGTGTTTTTCTTTCCCTGTACCCGTTGTTTAGAGTCATCAGCACCACAGTCCTGGGTTATACAGAGCAGGCACCCTCATGGGGCTGAGCTGAGAAAGGGGGAGTAATTAGGACGAGTGTTTCTCTGGTAAGTAAGATGCGTCATCCATTTGCTGGTAAAATACTTTCGATCAAGATAAGAGCAATTCATTAGCTTGTGTTTTCTAAGTGAATGGAACGGGCTTGACTCCTCTCAAAAGCTTCTGCAGCACCTGGTGAGATAAAGTTTATCCTTTATTCTCTTAATGTGGGGCCACAATGGTTGTTATTTTTTTTAAGCTATCTCTCTATTCTCATCATTAACCCTGTGGAGTTGTCACCTGCTGTTCTTCCTAGACCTTGTTGATCTTGATAGTAATCGCGTGGGATTTATCTCACTAAAGCAGAATTTAATATAGTCCCTCGCTTGTGCTGTCTTATCTAGCTATGGCATCAGAACTATATCAGATGGAAAGGATAGCTCTCTTGTCTTTGTTTGCTTTCTGCGGCTATGATACACTATGGCCAAAAGCAATGTGGGTGAAACATGTCAGTTTCAGCTTACAGTTCCACATCACACTCCATCACTGAAGGAAGTCAGGTCAGGCAAGAACCTGGAGGCAGGAACGGAAGCAGAGGCTGGCTTGCCCCTAGTGGCTTGTTCAGCCAGCTATTATTTTTGTTTTGTATTGCTAAGAAAAGATTTCTCCATATAGCCCTGACTGTCCTGAGACTCCTTCTATAGACCAGGCAGGTCTCAAACGCAGAGATCTTTTTGCCTCTGTTTCCTGGGTTAAAGGTGTACACCCCATTCTGGGCTATCAAATGTATCAGACTGCTTTCTAATACAAGCCAGGAACACCTGTGCTGACACCTCCTAGAATCATCTGGGTCCTCCCACATCAGTCATGAAAATGGCCCACAGCCAATCCGATGGGGGCAATTTCTCAACTCAAGTTTCCTCTTCCCTTTTCCCTAGCTTGTGTCAAGTTGATCAAGAGACTAATGAGCACACATCTCTTGCAATTTTCTGAAAGTCGGTACCATTTTTGAGTTATTCCATGACCAATGTTTGTGTGCAAGCATTTGAAGTATGTGCTCAGATATGTCTGTGCATACATGCATGTGGGGTGATGCATGTGTAGTATGTATGCATGCATGTATGTGCATGTGTGTGAAGTGTGCATCTGTGGAATATATGCATGCATTTGTGTATGTGTGCACGTGTGTGTGTCTGCGTGTGTGTGCACCTGTGTGCTCATACATGCGTAGTGCTTTCTGGGGTACCTGTTTCTTTTAGCTGTTACTGAATATTTAATTCACAGGACACCTGATGATAATCACAGGTCAATTCTTAAATGCTAAGCTATGTCAAAACCTTGCACAATACAGCTCTGTAAAGCTATGCAAGTCCAATCATCTTCCACAGTGGCCCTTCTCACCTGCACCTTCTCTGCCCAATCCCCAGAACAGTGACTTCATCTGTTTCCTTCAAGACTCTAGCCACAGAACTTTCGGTTACCATGGTTGTAATTTTCTCCATTAGTAATGAACTTCCCCCTGCCAAAGGGGGGGAAAGTATTGATTTTCCTATGATTATCCTAAAACACACACATATGCACACACACACACATAACACATGTAACACACATACAACACACATGTATACATACATACCTACACAGTCAAATACACTCATGTGTATATGCATGTATATTTTTACCTCTTCAACAATTTATCATCTACATGCAATAATTCTAAAACTGGTTTATATTCAATATTTTCATTATTTGTGCTGTGGAAACGCATAGGAATCACAGAGGGAACAGTGTTCACAATATATTCTATTATTATAAACATTCTTAGCTTAGATAGTTCATGCTGAATTCCCAGCCAATACTTCTTTCATATATTTCAGTTACTAGTGTGTATAAAAGGGTATCAATATATACATATACATCACAGAAAGTATTCACTTCACATAGCATCATAAAGTAGTCACATCCATGTCCATGGATCACATTCCAGGCTAAGAAATCCAGCATCACCAGTGTCCTCCCAGGACACCACTTGTGTCCACAGAGCACATCATCTATGTCCACAGAATTCTCTCATTGCTACTTCCCTTCTGTTGTCCCACTGTAAGTATTGCCTTGATTTCTGATCCCATAGGTTGCTTCGCATTCTTCCTAAAGTAAACACTCACACCCCAGGTCTGTTAAGAAAAAAGCCACCTGCATGTCCCCCACATAGCTGTCATTCCTATTTTATAAACACTGTGATGTCTCAGCATATAAGTTCCTCATAATGCATTAATCCACTTTGTTGTTGATGGGCATCTAGGATATTTTCAGGGGCTGACTTGAAGAACAATGCTGTTATGAACATCTTATGTGTGATTATTGGCCGTTACACACCTACAAGTGACTGGGGAGAAGTGGACCTTGGAGCGCAGTTGTGGGCTTTATGGCAGTTACACACTTACAATACCCGATTGGAGCCACAGCTTCCTCATACCCTTGCCAGTATTCTGCATTCCTGGCTGTTTGCAGCTTACGTATTTCCTAAAGCCATGGCTTGGTTACTCAGATCTCAGGAGGTTGGGTCTGAGGGCCATGTTCTTGGTGAGCCTGGGAAACAGTCACTGGGCCAAGGTGGGGTCTAAGAGAAGGGATGTAGAACTCTGGTTCCCTCTGGCTTCCCGTCTTTAAGTGGGTTCCCTTCTCCACACACATTCCTTCTCACCACTTTGGGTCATAGCCTACAGGGCTCTCCCCAGAGCTGGACTAGAGCCAGCCTTGTGTCTTCAACCTTCTGAACTGAGAGATAAGCAACCCCCTTTTCCTTTTACAATTAGTTGGACTTGGGCATAACATCATAGTAATATAAAAAGAGATGTTTTAAATGTATAGGATATAAAGCGTATGAAAGTATAAAATACATAAAAAATATGTCCTCCCCGCTTCACCCCTCACCTGTGGCAGACAGGAAGGTCATGAGAGCAGGAGAGCTGCCAAGCCCCCTGTACGCTGCAACACGGGCAGAGTTGCCCCTGCATTTCACCAGGGTAGCACCATAGAGTTGGCCCTGGTGGTATGGGGGTGAATAAGCTGGCCGGAGGGAGGGCAGGACCCGCCCCTTGTTGGCTGCAGCACTGAGTGAGCTAACTGAGGCAGTGATGGAGAGCTGGCCCTGCTGATAGTGTTGGTACAGGAGAGGTAGCGGGCCAACCAACTCAGCTACCACCTAGACCCATATTCAGAGGCCTTGAAACAGGCCAGCGACTCATAGCAATGAACATTTGCAAGATGTGTGAACAAAAGAGTATACTATGTGACACACGACAGCTTCCTCGACAAGATGGATGTTTGTTTGTTTGTTATTATTTTGTCTTATTTTAATTTTTATTTTGAAGTGGGGGATGCAATGGTAGAAGGCATTTATGAAGGGACAGGGAAATGAGTGGGATTGGGGTGCATGATGTGACACTCACAATGAATCAATAGACAGTTAAGAGAGAAAGAAAGAAAGAAAGAAAGAAAGAAAGAAAGAAAGAAAGAAAGAAAGAAAGAAAGAAAGGAAGGAAGGAAGGAAGGAAGGAAGGAAGGAAGGAAGGAAGGAAAGAAGGAAGACTTTTTTATCTAAGTTCTAATACTATGAGGTAGATGTGCTGTGAGCATCCTTGCTCGCTTCCTAGTTTGGGAGTCATTCCTGGTTTGCAAAGTAAAGTTTTATTCCAAGATCTAAAAAAATGCATAAAGTGTATAAAAATTTAAAGAATATAAGATATAATTTTACATATTATATACATGCATTAAGAGTATATAAGTATAATTTATATAAATCATTTTAAAATATAAACAATATACTACAATACGTACTAATTTACCTGCAGCCACATTTTAGGAATGGGTCACATTTACCGTCTGTTTGGAGACTCTTGGTGATGTGTGTCAGGCTGCACTTCCATCGTATAGAACTTTTATGCACTTATGCTCTTCACTTTAGTTGTATTATATTCTGTCTCAGGATTTTTGAAAATGATCGTTGCGTCTTATTTTTAAAAATCTCTGCCTATTCCTCTTCTGAGGTGTGGATGCCAGATGGCAGGTGTCCTTCAACTCCCGAGCTCACTGTGTTGGGCTCGTCCTGAAGAGCCCTCGCACACCCAACATTCCAACAGTCTGACACACCTGCCCTTGTTCTTGATAGTTAGTGTACAGCGAGTGCTTCTGTGTCTGATCAATCAACCTTTCTGATGCCCATGTTCATTCAAAAATATCTTCTGGTCATTTCAATGATTCATCACTTACATTTACATGTAAGTTATTTCCTTGCATAGGGTATTAAAAACTCATCCTCATGGGTATCCAGTGAAATGTAAATACTCCCTTAAAATATGGTCTGTCCACCCTCTACTTTAACACCGCTTTTTTTTTCTTCTTCACAAATTAGGCCTTTTAGAACACTTGAGTTAGTGCTGCAGATGGGAATTTTCAGGGCAGAAGAGTGAAGTCTCACACATTATATTAAAAATGACGCATTCTACCACCCTGTGTGAGAACAGACCACACTTTTTTTGTCTTACTCCCACTTCATAAAATAAATTTCCAACTTAAAATCAGTTCATACTTCCCCAAGTCTTCTGGTTTGAATCATACCTGTTAGCTCGAAACTGCAAACATGTATCCAAATGGGTGATTTTGATCAAAGGATTGCTTTAAAACCAAGAATTCCTAGTTATTTTCTTGTCAATTTCACATTTTCGTGCCTTGAAAACATGTCCATCATCTTCTGGTTTTCACTTTGTTTTCCCCTCAAGATATTACTGTTATTCTATCATTGCTTCTTTAAAGAAAATTGCTCATTGTAACATTTCGAGTTCGATCCTAATAAGTTTTCTGTGTCATATCTATGGGCGTTCATTTAAAATTATTCCCGGTTTCGTACTTAATATGTGAAGTTACTTTTAAGTTTCCTCATCCTTTTTGTCTTAAAACATAGATCCTCTTCCCTCCACTACAGGACTCCAGTTATGCAAATATTCAGCTTTCCGTTATGCCTAGTTTTCTGACTTTTTAAATGTCTTTCTGAAGTCTTTTCCTTTTTTTAATTCCTAAGCATGAGGCTCAGTATGTTCCTCAAATCTCTCTTCCAGTTTGCTCGTTCTCTCTTCAGCTATGTCTAATCTCACTTTGTAACTTTAGAGTTTTCACCAGCTGGTACCAGTTCTCATCGTGCTTTCTTAGAGACTTTGCATTTATCTAAAAGATGATCTGACATCTCATGTTCTGAATCCACCCCTGCCACAACCCCCCATGGATATACAGCTACTGCTTTATATATACTGTTATAAACAGCATCGTGCCATTTGGTCCATGCCTCTTTTGTTTCTTTGGGGCTTGAGGATGTGCTGATGGCTCCTTGTATCATTTTCAGTAGAATCCAGATACTGAATATAAAAACCTTTACAAATACTTGATAGAACAAACAATGGGCTTCAAAAGAGAACTTACATTTACCTCTGTGGCCAGCCTCCAAATGCCAGTGAGCAGGGCCTTTGACTACACTCAGCCAGAGCAAGAGCTGAGCTTTGATTCTTTAAAGAACATCACTTTGCAATGACTCTTAATCCCATTGTTTAATCCCATTGTATGTTGTTCATTATGACACCAAGTCAAAGGTTTTCTTGTTTTTGATTTTGATTTTGATTTTTTTTGATGTTTTATTTAGTTTTGTTTTTTGAGGGTGGGGTGGGGTCTGGATCCTTCTCTCAAGCAAAACTTCTCAGGAGGCTGATCAAAGGCAAATATTTGTTTACCTGACATTTTCCTGCGACACATCCTTGGAAATAGCTATGAGAGAGTTGGGTGTGGGGAACTAAGGAAGAAACTTCTGGAAGCAATAATGCAAGCCACGGCTGAGCCCCTGGAAGCTCTGAACCTGCATTGGCCCTCGGTGGTTGTCCACAGTCCAGGCTATGTGGCAAAGTATCCACTACACTCACCAGAGCATGGATCTGCTTTGCTTTAGGGAAAGTAGCAAGATCCACTCCCCTAGGAGAGTGCATTAGGTAGCACCTCTGGATTCTGGGGGTGGGTTTACCTTGCCTAGGTTTTCCTAGTGAGAGCCAGATAGACTCTGTAACCTCTATACTCCACTGAACAGATCAGTTGGGCGGCACCAGTATGGAAGAATCAGAGTAGTGAATCCCACTAGGACGTCTGCAGACCCCACCACACACTTTCTCTTGCCTGTTACTGTCAGACCTCAGTCATCCTGAGTGTCTTGTGGCATCACCCAGCTCGTGCAAGCTGGGGCAGGGTGACACTATGTACCACATTTAAAGTCTCCATGTCTCTTGCAGCTACCTTCCCCCTTGTGATAGGTGCTTTTAGAGCTGTGTAGCCCTGCACAGCCATGCCAGTCACATGACTTTAAATTCATGACGATACCAAACTGCACAACCCAAGAGCTACCCAGAGAAAGTTGGATGTCTCCGTCATAAACAAATGATAAATATTTGGGGAGACATGCATGCCTCACCTGCTGTAAACAGAATAAATTGTGAATGCATCAGAACGCCACATGGTAACTCATCAATGAACATATGCAATGTTTACCTTTTTATTCATCGCTTAAAAATAAATATCATTTTAATTTAATTAGCTAAATTAAATAATGCCCCAAATTATGCTTCCCAGCCGCAGTTGTCCATGTCAAATGTTCTAGAGCCACATGCGGCCGGGGAAGCTGTGTCAGAGACATCCTACCCACCAGAAGATTCCACTGTGTACCTTGTGCATCACTGGTGTAGAGGAAGGGTTGAGGTCACACTGCAGGATAGGAATGACCTCTTCATTTTTGCACACACTTTACCATGATTTCTCCCCCTCCTGTTTTCTGAGCCTCTGAAGATAGTGTCTGCCATACTGCTTGACCCCCTGTAACTAGTGTAAAACACTGTGATTTACAGTGATGTATTACACTCTTCCCACTTTCCCCTGCCATCTACTCTGTCTCCACTTTGGACGACTTCAGATACCACGTGAGCTTCCCCTGTGGAACATGTGCTGAGGTTTTCTCAATGTAAGCCGCACACCCCCACCTCTGCACAGATTACAGTTTCCAGCTTCTTGTTTTAGTTACCTATGGGTGCTCTATCTGTGTGCTGTGCCTGTGTGTGTCCGTGTGTATGTGCAAGTGCATGAATGTGTGTGTATGTATATTATGTGTGTAGGTATGTATCATTATTATGTATCTGCATATCTGGTGTGTGTGTGTGTATATGTGTATGTATCTGGTGTCTGTGTATCTTGTATCTATGTGTATCTGGTGTGTGTGTATGTATATATTATATGTGTATGTATCTGGTGTGTATATCTGGTGTGTATGTGTGTGTGTATGTATGTATGTATGTATCTAGTGTGTGTGTGTATTTGGTGTATGTATCTGACAGGTGTGTGTGTGTCTGGTGTGTATATGTATGTGTATGTGTGTCTGATATGTATGTTAATATGTGTATCTGATATGTGTGTGTATGTGTAGTGTATGTGTCTGTGTAGTGTGTGTCTGGTGTTTGTGTGTGTGGTGTGTGTGTCTGGTGTTTGTGTGTCTGGTATGTGTGTCTAGTGTGTATATTTTGTGTGTGTGTGTACACATCTGGTCTGTGTATGTATTTGGTGTATGTATCTGATGTGTGTATGTGCATGTGTATGTGTGTGTCTGTGGTGTGTATCTGGTGTATGTGTGTCTGGTATGTGTGTGTCTGGTGTGTGTGTGTCTGGTGTATATGTGTGTCTGGTGTGTGTGTGTGTGTGTGTGTCTGGTGTGTGTGTGGGTGTCTGGTGTGTGTGTGTGTGTTGTGTGTGTATGCATACCCACACGTGCAGGAGGCACAGACACAGAGGGCACAGCTATGGCTGACCACACTCAAGCTTTCTACATTATGTTTTATGGAAGGCTCAACCCCAGCTTCTGACAGCACAGACTCTGGCTTTGTCTTCCAGCAATGCTTTGTTTCTGGTTGTGGCTTTGGGACATTAGTTTACTTCTGAGTTGAGCGACCTGTCACCTGTATGTCTCATAGTCTCTTCATCACAGAGGCTGCTGTGCTGAATGGACAGTAATCCTTCTACTTCTGACTCAGACTCCTGTATTTCCAATTCCTAATTTTTGGTTAGAAAATACATGCATCATTCACACAAGTGGTAGATTTTCCTAATTTTTCAATCCAGCCTGCATTTTTCTTGCATCTAATATATATTTAGTCCAAATTTTCCATATTTGGAGTAGAATGGAAAGGTGCTCAATCCCAGCCCAACTTCCTCTTCAGGTGGCCCACCCCACTGTACCAATGTTAAGTACCCTGGTGCCTTTTTTTTAGCAGGAGGAGTGGAAGAAACAGGCTAGCTGTAAGGCTTTGAGACAGCAATGTAAGATGGAGTTCTGTGTTCAAAGCCCATGGCACTCTCTAACCCAGTACTAGCTCACAGTGTTTAAGCCTGGAGATGCCAGGAGATGCGACCATCACTCCAACTGACAGCAATCCCACAAGGAGCCAGTCAGAGGACAGCTGCAAGCCTACAAACAGTATCTCAGGGCCAGAGCTTTTATCCAGCTCAGCACACAAAATGAACTCAGTAAATATTTGGGCACAAACACCCGATGTCCATTAAGAATGGGCTGGCTGGCAGTGAAGGCAAGATGAGATGGAGTTAGTTCACTGGCCCGACCTCTCCCGCAGCTTCCTCTGCAGGAGACTCAGCAATTTGGCTGTTTGCTTTCTCACAAGTGGCTCTGAGGATGGACTGGGAGCATAGCATCAATGGGAAGACATGGACTGAGAGTGTGGCATGCTTGCTTTTGTAAAGCGGACAGGTATGTAGAACTGAGACAACACATTTAGGCAGAGCTACAGTGAAGAACACTGGCTGATAGTCCCTGAGGCTCGGTGTCTCTTATTCTGATGGCTGTAAAGTGGGAGTTTGTTCTGAACCTGATTTCCATATTTTCTACCTTTGAGGCTGTGCATGAGTGTTGTGTGGGTGGGTCATATACAGACACTGACATGCAGAGAGCAGACTGAGGGCAAATAAAAATGACAGTGCATTGCACCCTTTCTCCTCTGCTCTACTTTGGTGGGATCTCCGGGCTCCACTTTCCTCAGAGCTCTTGTTACTAGAAGACATGAAGGGTAGACTCCTTGATCCCCCCAAAAAAATCTTGTGGCACTGTAGAGACCACAAGAGAAGAGACATTTTCTTCACAAGTCTGAAGGTCTGTGACAGATACAGAGGGGAAGACACTGCTGAGAAAACCTGTCTTCATCAGGATATTGTTGAAGACATTTCTGGGTATTTCCTTAGACACATTTCCCCACCCCCGAGAAACCAACAGTGTCAAGCGTCCTGTTTGCGACTACCAGCCTTCTCTCCTACCTGGGAGAAGAAACAACTCTTGTCACATTGCTTTCCTTAAGATCAACAGTTAGGACTCATTTGGATGCCTCCCCTCCAGGCCAGCTGGTAGGGAGTCTTGACAGGACTGGCAGCTAGCTGTGGTAATTGCCTTGCTTGAGCAGATAGTAATGGCATGCAAATGGCTCACCACCACCAGAGTAACAGACAACTTGAAGACTGACTGCCTCAGAGTAACAGACAACTTGAAGACAGCCTCAGAGGCTCACTCCCCTGCCAGGCTGGAAAGATTCACACTGCTTCTGCAGGCCTGTGAGTGGATCCCATGCAGCAGCAGGTCCTGACTGGACCAGTACTGCCAACCTCAGCTCTTCTCAGTTCCTGGGAGATGGGGTTGGGGGCTATGTGTGCTCTGCTGGGGACATCTAAGCTCTTTCCTTAGCACTGTGGTCTCTTTTCTGCCTCAGATTTGAAATCTGAACCTTCCAAGTAATTTTGCTAGGAGATAGAGCCCTTGAGAAGTCACTGAAGGATGGGAGAAGAGCTCACATGTGTGGAGTTGGTGCCCTATGAAAGAGGGAACTCTCTTGTCCCTTTTTCTGTTGAAGACAGTGAAGATCCGTATGTGAAGCAGGAAGCTGGATATCCCCACATATCATTGGTTGATGTCTTGATCATAGACTTTCTTTCAAGCCTCCTGAACCATGCGCCTTAAGGGCTGTTCGATCAGAAACATAGTCTAGGGAGTTTTATCATACCAACTGAGACTACCTGAGGCCATAGCTGTTTTCTCATGGGCTTGCAGTGTCGGATGGCCTAGGTTCCCAGAACCTTGACAGTCCATTCATGTATACCCCTATCTTAGGCCAGGAAGGGCAGTAGTGGTAAATGAGAGTCAAGTTTGTATTGACACAAAAAGAGTCATTTGGGAAGAAAGGGTCTCTACTGAGGAATTGTCTCCATCAGATTGGCCTATAGGCAGTTCATGAGGGCATTTTCTTGACCAATGGTTGGTAAATACCCAGATCATTGTATGTAGTGTCACCGTTGGGCAGGTGGTTCTGGGTGCTATAGGAAAGCAGACTGAGTGAGTCACGAAGAGCAAGTCAGTGACCAGCATTCCTCCATGGCCTCTGCTTTCAGTCCCTGCCTCTGCATTCCCACCTTGGTTCCTGCCCTGACTTTTCTTTATGAGCTCTAACCTGTATGCTGTAATAAAAACCTTTCCTAAGTGGCTTTTGGTCATTGTGTTTATCACAGCAAAAGGAAGAAACCCTCAGGAAAGATGTCTCTCTGTTTCTAACAGAAAGAGAGATCTCCGTCTCAGCTCCTCTCCCCCTCTTCTTTCTTTCAAGCTTTTGAATTTGACTTTGAATGTAGAGCATGCTAGGCAACCACTCTATTGATGAGCTATGCCTCCAGAATATTCTCCTTGTTTATCTTTTATTTTGGGATAGGATGTCCTTACGTTGCTTAGGTAACCCTTGAACTCACTTCATAGTTCAAGTTGGCCTGACTCACAATCCCACTGCTTCTGTCTTTTGAGGAGCTGAGATTTCTGGCCCACACTAGGCCCAGTCCAGTTGTCTCTTCTGAGCCAGGGGCATACTGTCAGAAAGTTGGATGAGTAGACTGAGGAAGACACCAGTCACCCAAGAGGACATTTTGCTTCCTGTAATGACCACATGGACCATCTGGGGTTGTAACACACAGTCCAATGGGAAGTGTGTGACCCTGACATCACTTCAATCCAGATATCTCCCGACATCATCTATCTTAACCCCATTGACTATGTGACATGGCAAAAGTTGTAGGTCAAGGCAGCATGCCCTCCATTTTAAAAAGAACTTGCGTGTCTCTACTCTTTCTTCTGTGGTGTAGGGGTTTGAACCAAGGGCCTCACACATGCCAGGTAGGCAAGCCCTCCATCACCTAGTTTCCTTGAGTTACATTCCTGGTCCCCTTTGAGTTTCTATTTTGATACAGGGTCTCACTAAGTTACACAGACTGACATAGAACCCAGGCTTGCTATGACACTCCAGTCTTCCCACCTCAGCCTCCTTAGTAGCTGGCATTAGACATAGCTGCCCTTCTTGTTCTAGGCTTTCCCTCAAGTTACCCCAAGATCTAGATTCAAAAGTCCTACTGCATATGGTCTTGGGATGGTGTAATTTGACTTGAACTGACTTCTTCAAAGAGACCTTGGATCTTTCAGTCCTGGTGTATTTTTGAGTACCAAGGTCCATCTCTGTTGCTATGGTGAAATATCCTAACCAAAGCAACATATGAAAGGGGCAGTGAGAGAGCAGCTTATTAAACTTACAATTCCAGGCTATGTCCAACATTGAGAAGTCAAGTTAGGAACTTGAAGGCCTTTTTGCCACTCAACACAGCAATCACCTCTGACCAAGGAACTTACTTCACAGTCAAAACAACAGGAGTCTTGGAGAATGCTATTTGCTGGATGCCAGCTAGGCCTATACTCTTCTAGCTTTCTTATACAGTCCATCACCACTAGGCTAGGGGATTGCATTGCCTATAGTGGACTGTGTCCTCTTACCTCAGTTAACAATTAAGACAATCCCCCCTAGACATGCCTGTGGGCCAACTTGATCAAGACAATTTTTTTTTTATTAAAACTTCTTTCTCAGGTGACTCAAGGTGTGTCAAGGTGATATTTGAAACAAGCCAGATGGGCTCTGTCATACGTCTTATCTGTGAGGAGACTCACTAGGTAAACATCTCTTAAATTCAACCTAGTGGAAAGGTAAGCTCAAGAAAACTGTGCATGTTTGGGGTAAATGCTTGCTGGAGACCCAAGTTTCTCCACAGGTGCCATGCTGGGACATCCTCAGGAATGTCCTTGTGATCCAAGGGACACTGAGTAGTGACAGAGACCCACATAGAAGGCAGAAGATGATTGTCTTCATTCTCGTGTACTAAGAAACCTGACAGACATGGAGAGATGGCTTGATACTCTCACAGATCTGCCCTCTCTCTGCCCAGGCTCCCAAACATCCAGGGAAAAATTTAATTCTGTAAAGATGTGGAATGGAGCAGTCCTGAGAGGACCAATACAGCTGGTCTGGTCCAGCTGGCACACACATGCGAGGGTAAGAGGACAACGGGGAAAACCGAAGAGCAGAGGCAGTGGGCAGCATGACAAGCGTGAGCAGCAGGTGAGTGGGAGGCACTGGTCTCCACACCAATGTTTAATTTACTAGCACTTACCTCCCCAATCCACACCACACTCATCTTCAGTACCAGCCTCCAGAATAAAGCCAAGCATGCCCACTCTTTCTCCTATGCAAGCTATGAAGGTCTGGTCCTGTTTTCCCACTTGGTTCCCAGAGCTATCACTCAGGTAGGGAATCCTGTGTGAAGACAATCACGCAAACATTGCTTCCAGTTAGCGCCATTCTGATCCTTATTTTATTATTAATTAATTAAGTTATTTATTTACATCCCAATCACAGCTTCCCTTCACTCCTCTCTTCACAGTCCCTCCCTCTCACTTCCCTTCCCTAGCCCATTAACCCCTCCTCCCCTTCTCCTCAGAAGAAGGGATGCTTCCCATGGATACCAACCAACCTTGGCACACACGCAGTAAGACTAGGCACATCTCCTGTTGAGTTTAGATAAGGCAGCCCAGTTAGGGGGAAGGGATCCAAAGGCAAGCAACAGAGTCAGATACAGTCCCTGGTCCTTCCTTAGATGCCCCACATGGAAAGCCAGCTGTACAACTGTTACATATGTGCAGAGGACCCAGGTCCATCCCATATGTGCTCTCTAGTTGATGGTTCAGTCTCTGTGAGTCCTTATGGGCCCAGGTTAGATTAATCTGGAGGTTTTCTTGTGGTGTCTTTGACCCCTCTAACTCCTTTAATCCCCTCTCCCTCTCTTCTACCAGATCCCCCAGGCTCTGCTTAATGCTTGGGTGTGAGTCTCTGAATCTGTTTCCATCAGTTCCTGGATAAATCCTCTCTGATAACAGTTATGCTAGGCTCTGTCTGCAAGTCCAGTAGGATATTATTAACATTGTCAGGGCTGGGCTCTCTTTCATGGGTTGGGTCTCAAGCTGAGTCAGTCATTTGTTGGCCCTTTTCCTCAAATTCTGCTCCATCTTTTACCCCTGGACATCTTGTAAGCAGGACAAATTGTGGGTTGGATGTATTGTGACTAGGTTGGTGTTCCAATCCCTCCATTGGAAGTCTTGCTTGATTACAGGAGATAGCTAGTTCAGGCTTCATATACCCCCTTGCTAGGATTCTTAACTAGGGTTACCTTCATAGATTCCTGAGAGTCTCTATTGTCCTAAGCTTCAAGCTTGTCCCTGAGATGCCCCCCAATCCAGTTGTCTCTTCCAGTACTCTCTCCCCCCAACCTCCTCCATTCCATCCTGTTCCTATCGCCATCCCTCCTCCACCTAGTCCCCTTCCTCCATCCATCCTCAATGTCTAATCTATTTCCTCTTCCTCATGAGATTCAAGGATCTCCCACTGTGCCCTCCTTATTACTTAGCATTTTTTGGGTCTGTGTTTTGTGGCATATACTTTATGACTAACACCCTGTACTTTATGACTAATATCCACTTATAAGTGAGTACATACCATGTTTGTCTTGCTGGGTCTGGGTTATCTTACTCAGGATGATCTCTTTCTAGATCCATCCATTTGCCTTCAAATTTCATGATTTTCTTGTTTTTAGTAGTTGAGTAACACTCCATTGTATAAATGTACCACATTTTCTTTATCTGTTCTTCAGTTGAAGGATATTTGGGTAGTTTCCAGTTTCTGGCTATTGTGAGTAAAGCTACCATGAACATTAGTTGAGCAAGTGTCTTTATGTCATGGTGGGACATCTTTTGGGTATATTGCCAGGAGTGATACAGCTGGATCTTGAGGTAGATCTATGCCCAGATTTCTGTGAAACTCAAATTGATTTCCAGAGTGGTTGTACAAAATTTTGTAATTCCACCGGCAATGAAAGAGTGTTCCCCTTGTCCCATATGCTCACCAGCATGAGCTGGCCCTTGAGTCTTTGATCTTAGCCATTCTGACAGTTGTAGGATAAAATTTCTAGAGTTGATGTGCATATCCCTGATGACTCAGGATGTTGAACATTTCTTTAACTCTTTCAAAATCATTAGAGATTCTTAATTCAAGACTTTCATGCTGTTAGGATATGTTCTAGAGACCTAGGTCGTGTCAATTTTTGTGACTTTAACGAAATACCCCAAGTACAGGTCATTTGTAAGGAAGAAAAGTTAGTATACAACCAGAGACTAAGAGCTAATGTCAGCTCAGCTCTAGTGAGGTGCCTCAGCTATGTTACAACTCAGCATATGACATCATGAAAGAGCCTAATGCAAGAACTCCGGGATCACAGTATGAGACAGTACCAAAGTGTACATTTGGGGGGGTGGTCTTATTTTTCCATCATAGCCCACACCCTTGAGAACTGAGACCACGTGAGAGCTACATTAATCTCTTCCAAAGACTTTGTCACCAGCTAATCAACTTCCCAGCCTTCAACACAATCCCTGTGGAGCTAACTCTCTAGTACATGGATCTTTGTGGAGTTTCTTGATTCATGGATTCACATCTAGGTTGCAATAAATGTCATTGCCTGAATACCAATGCCTTACAGGATCTTAAGGATGGATCCTCTACCTGACTCAGGCTCAGGTCACCAGCAACATTCTCCAAGGAGCCAGAACACCCCCATCATTCACCCTGACTCCAATGAATACATATTTCCAATTCTGCAGATTGTTAGCGATGCCTCAGATGTGTGAACTTCTGCCTTTGCTTAGAAAAGAACTCTTGGAAAGCTGGCTTGGCCTCTCTGATTTCTCTTGTATCCCTGGCAAGGCCCTGAGCTCATCACCATTGACAGACACATGTAATGATAGTGTCAGGACTGAACAAGAACAGCCCCTGAACCTGATCTATGACCTACAAGGATAGGGCAGATCAGGTGGGGAAGACACGTCTATGTCAGAAGATAAAGGCTTCCATTTCCAGATGTTATCTTGAGATGAATTAGAAGTAAGACTTTTGAAAACTAGAAAAAAGCCAATTCAGATAGATACCTATGAGGGCTTAACAGGGTCAGATTTGACCCTGCAGAAAATAAATACAAGGGTTATAAGAGAGGACTCAGGACCTTCTGTGGGCTACAGAGTGAAGGGCAATCACAAATAACGGCTTCTTGAGGCAGAGAGAACATGGGGTGAGCAGGGAGGGTTCTCAGGGAGGAAACAAATATGTGAGGAGGCTGCAGACCTCAGGCAGAGGCAGCTAGCAAGAATGGCCAGCAAAAGAGACCTTCCTGACCCTGCCTGCAGGAAGGATCGCACACCAGACAAAAAACCAGCCAGGTACCACCAACAAATGACCCCTTGTCAGCAGTGAGCAAAATAGTTTCAAAAGGCATCATGGACTCAATTTAACAATTTGATAAAAGGAATACCTAAAAAAAAAAAACATAACATAAAGTAAATTAACACAGAGAAGACCAAACTCAGTAAATTAGGAACTGAAAGGTGGATGACAGGTATCCCAGCAATGAAGAATGGCCTTGAGAGCTGACATTCTCTGACATGCCTCAACTGGTCTCCTTCAGACTGTCCAGGGCATCAAACCCAAGGCAAGTCTGAGGAATCGCAGGGCTGGAGGTGGGACGGGAAGCTCGTGTGGAGATGAGACAAAGAGAAGGTCTATGAGATCCCAAGACAGAGACTTAGACAACCCTAGAATAACCAAAAGCATCACAAAACTCCGTTAGTAAATGTGTATGCTGTCTACCTCCATCATGATCCTAAGGTGAGAAAGAAAATCTCAATCTGCAGCAGCCCATTGGTCACTTTAGATTTCTGTGGACTCCCTTACCCATACAAAGTGTGAACAACTTTCCTGAAAGATAATGTAAGTTTATATCCAGTGGGAGGGAGATAGCTATCTGCTAGCCTGTGTGACCCCAGTGCTCTGGCTTAGCATTGTTTGTCCAGAATTTTTTAATGTAAAGGGCTTACAAAGGCTCACAGGGCACAAGATGTGCACAGAGAGGAGATAGGACTATTGAGGTAACCTCAGATCTAATCCTGTGGAATGTCAAACTCACCTGAACAGAAAGAACATGGTGGCTTCTGGGGGCTTTAGGTAGAGGATAAATGGGCTGGCCACTGCAATAAAGGACTTTGGATATCTTTTAGGGAGTAGCATTGAAGGACTCCAATTGCTGAGAAAGGCTCAGGGTAGGCATCTCTGCCCCATCAGATACCTCACTGAGATAGCCCTGAAAGAAGAATCTGGAATGTGGCCAAAAGTATGCTAACAAGCTGCTGGAGAAGGGTTCACACGCAGGGAAGGCAGGTGCTGGACCGCCTCTCCCCTCCTCCTAGTAGCTCCTGTCAGCATTCTGCCTAGAGCAGAGAGAGCAAAGAGTTCAGTTCAAGAAGGCCTCTTTAAATCCCACTGAGAGTTTTGATTGTTGTTAGTATGCCACTGGGCTGGCATACTAATAACAGAATCCAGTGTCTGTTATTGCTTGAAAGTGACAAGGAGATTCATGGCAGAGCCCATGTCCCTGTGCAGGGCAGGCAAAGAAGGCAGCCTGCAATAGAAACTAGAAAGGTCATCCAAAAAGGCCAATATGTTTAAGTCACTACATCTTGTTTCTATCCCCTGCGGGTACAGAGTATGCATGCATGCACAGTGTATGGGCCTGCAGATCTTGGTGCACATAGACCAGACCACCTGAGGTTCTTGGCCTCAAGAACGATATTGACCTGCAGCACTGTCGTATCTCCTAGCATGCCATGTGTCCCTGACTGTTCTCAAATGGAGGTGTCCTTTCTCATCTGGATTTTGCTCAACAGTGACACCTTTAAACAAACTTCCACTCTCCCCCATATTTAGTATCACAGACAGCTCCTGAATTTCATGTCCTTGACTTGAGCAGCAGGATGCTCTAGCTGGTATCCCGTGATTTCTCCATCCAATGTCGAGTCTGCATACTGGGATTCCACCTGATGGAACCTACTTCATCCTGTCTCGACACTGCACTTCTCCCTGACAGCAGTCTGCAGATGTACTCACTAGTTGCATTCTTCCTGCTGCCTCAGTATGCCATGCATCTTCCCTGAGGGAAATAAGGCATGGAGTGGTGCCAGCTCTCCCATGCTCATCTGACACAAGGAAGCAAGATCACTTCACTCTCAGATGTCCCAAGGCAAAGCTCCCCAGAGATTGAGAAGGGCTGACTGCCTTGTGTTGGAGTCATCAGAAGAAAGATGCCACTGCAGTGACTCCTTAAACACTGGACAGTCACATGTATATTGTCCCTGCGTCACGTCTGCATATGTCACACCATTCAGCACCAGGAACCAAGGCTCCTCAGATCCCCATAGAGAGACTGACCTAGTTATACTTGGTGAGTCACCAAAGTATCTCATAGTTACTGCCTTAGACCAAGAACACTAGCGTGCAAGATTTCATTTTTATAGAAACAACCATCAAAGAAACACCCAGGGACCATGATCTCAGAAGGCAGCAAGGGAACTGAGCTGCCAAGCAGAGAGATGCCCTCCAGAAGAAACGCTATAAATGCCAGCGGGGCTGGGACGGTCAATGGATGTAATGTCATGGAGGAGGTGTGGTGTGAATGGAGGGAGCTTGACCTGAATGGAGGGAGTGTGATGTGAATGGAGGGGGTGTGGTGTGAAGACAAAGAGTAGCGGGGTTGGAGCAGGGAGGTGACGCCAAGTGGCTTCCCCACTGAGGGGACACCCTGAGCGCCAGTCTGCAGAAGAAAGCAACACATAGGGTAAAGGCTGATCACAGGAACTGGAACAGAACCAGAGGTAGGAAGGACGTGTGGAGAAGTTCAAGTTGACAGAGTCGGTATTGTAGGATGCATCGGGCACCTTAAAATGTTAAGGTCCTAACCCTTAGTGTCTCTAGGCACAATCTGAACAAAACCAAGGCCTTTTACGAATGACCAGGGTCTGGTGAAGTGTTTAGGGTGAGCAGTGTGCTTAGCAACTGGGGACATTTAGACTGACCTACACAGTTGGGCATAAGAGGGTGATGCAAAAAGATGCAAGGCTAAGGTGGGTTCTACACATTAAGGACCACCAGGACCGTGAGAGCTGCTCAGAGGCCTGGAAAGAATTGTTCTCAAAGGTTGTGGAAGAGCATAGTCCTGTTGACATCTCTATGTGGAGATCAGGCCTCCAGAACTGGGGAAATGTTTGTGTGTGTGTGTGTGTGTTATACCATCCACCAGCAGAGATACAGCTTGTAGCCCACTGCTTGCTATGGTGATATTCCTGATGGACAGGGACAGCTTACAGAAAAGACAATGGAAATGAAGACAGGATGCAAAGGGACAAAACTAAGGTGATGGGGGAGGGTCTACCACTGTACACACTGAACCTCAGGAAGACATAGCAATGGCGTCAAGGCTCACAGTAACTATGCATGTATGTAGTGCAAATGTATGCCACAACCGCACGGAGAACACTGATTCAAAAAATGCTCCCAGAATTACTATGTCTACTGAGTATAAGAAATAGAGTTGTTTTGTTCATTCAAAATTTAAATCTTATTTAAAATCTCATGAGTACCGTTTACATCATTAACATACCACTCCCTCGCCCTGGAAACCCTCCCATGTCCTCCCTGCTCAGTCTCAAGTCCTTGACCTCTTCATCATCATCGTCGTCATCATCATCATCTATGTGTACATATGTAACATACACAAACACACCCTACTAGTGTGGCTGGTATGAATGTGTGTTTAGGGCTGACAACATGTAACTGAATAACCTATCAGGGGGCTCATTCTTAGAGAAGAATGATTCTCCTCCTATCAGGAGCTTTCAGTTGCCTGAAGCTCTGCATTTATGGCAGGCAGCATGTGAGAGTTCCCCATCTACATCGATATGTCAGCTGGTGCTGACAAGCAGCTCTTGTTTAGCGGGCCGTGTTCCTGAGATATCATGGCTATAACTTCCCTTTCATTTAACAAAAACACTACCTAGCATCAAATATCATGGTCTTCTGGCTCTCACAATCTTCCTTCCCCCTCTTCGAGGTGATCCTGAGCCTTCAGTGTACAGATTGTGCTATAGACACAAGAGGAGGAGCTGAGCACCCAATACATTTTGACCTATAGTAGATACCTGTAATGACTCCATCTTCTGTAAACAGAAGCATTTCCGATGAGAGGTGAGAGCTGCACCTATCTGTGGGAGTAAGAATAAGCTTTTAGAATCCTTATTAGTTAGAAATATATTAGTTTAGGAAAGAGCGTTTCCTTAGGCTATGAAGTTCCAAGGTACATCTTATAATCTCTAAGTTCTTCACAGCCACAAGAATTGTCACAGAATGTGTCATTATCAAAATAAGAGAGGAAAATTAACAGTCTTAATTGCACTGACAAAGAAAAATAAATCAAACCAGTGACCTGGCATCGAGTCTTAAGAATCTCACAGATGAAGATTATGATCTCTGTCAGTGAGTAGAAAGAAGCCAGTGAGTGAAGGCATGGCTCAACCTGAAACAGAAGAAGAGAGAAAATTAAGGGTCAGTAGAAAAGGCCGGAGATGTGTCTAACTGAGCAAGCCTCAGGAGGGAAAAAAAATGTATCAGTCTTGAATACGATGAAAGACAATCCAATTCACTACAGTGCCTGTAATTCCTAAAAAGAGAGGAATAGCAGGTACAACTTTGAGACTACACACTAAAAAGTGTCAATGAAATGGGAAATTATCTTGAAGATGTATCTGCTAAATGTGGCCAAGAACACAGGTTCAGAATCATCTCAGTAGCCCCAGATTTATTGAACAAATCATGTCTGTCACATAACAACAGCCTGGGTGCCTATCCCTACAAACAAACAAAACAAAAAATGTTGGCAAGAATAGCAATTCAAACTAGACTTTATATAAAAGGAGGGGTAGTGGGTTCACCACCACATAGCTTTTTCTGAATCTGTAAAGGGAGAACCCCAAGCTGCCAGGCAGCCTAAGTCAGCTTACTGTTGTCATATAGTCCTGAAAATAGTATTATAGGGAAAGAATGAAATTCTATCTTTCAATATAGGTGTGAAAACACTGACCAGAGGATTAGAAGAAAGAAGTCGCTGGTGAAGAAAACACAGTGCAGTCAGGTGCTCCCAAGTGCAAAAGGGATAAATGTTCGAAAATAAACAAATGTGCCCATAATATAAAAGGAATCAATGGTCAGATTACATAATTGTTTAGAGTTGTGCAACACACACACACACATTCAAAACACATACACATATACATACATATACCACACCACACAAATACACACGCCCATATACATGTATGCACATGGATACACAAACACATATTCACACATATACATACACATGGTACACACACATGCATGCATCCATGCACACACATGCAAATACATATATGCACATATACACCTCACACACATATACATGAACACACACACAAAGGTACACACTACACTTACATAACCTGTAAAGGTACAGACACAAACGAACACGCACACACATGCACACATTTTTAACATGTTTACAGACTGACTACTCTTTACAAACAAGGATTAGATGTTGATACCATCATTATTCCAATAATTCTGTCTGCAAGATCCCCAAGACACATTTCAAATCTATTGGTAATTACTGAAAAGCCCATCAACCAAGAGACCCTTGTATCTGCTATTCTTCTGTTCTACATGGTGCTGAATACATTGATTGGTGAAAGGGTTGGGGCAAGGAAATCAGAAGAATAAAGATGGGAAGAGAAAGACAGATATGTAGATGGAAAAAAATCCAAGATTCTAAAGAAAAGCTAGAATTTATTCCTAAAGTGGGTAGAGTCGTTTGATTTATGGCATAAAACCAAAACAATAGCCCCAAAACAACAAAAATATGCTGCACTTCCCTCGTCTAGTCCCAACAAAATTGAAAACAACCTTCTGAAAGGGCCTACCACCGGCAGTACCAAAGGGCAACTAACTAGAAACGAATCTAAAGAAAGCCCGAGACAGCCCCATATGGAATTTAGCCACAGAAAATAAAGACAACGTCTATAAATGGGAAGATGCCCCCCCGTCAAGTCTTGGGCTGACTCACTGGGAAGTGTCATCCCTTCTTAGACTGATGTATATATTCAACACAATCCCACCGTGAGTCACTGGGGATTTTTCAAAGAAAATTGACAAGATTCTTCTGAAGGGTATGTGAAAATACAAAAGGCCAAAAATAGCCAAGGAGATCTCCAAGAGAATGAACAAAACTGAAAACCTTACCCCAGCAGATGTCAAGACACGTTATGTAACCACAGCTGGAGGACTCACAGAGGTTCAGATCAGAGCACAGAAGCAGGAATAGATACACAGAGCTATCAGCCCCACAACAGTACTGTGCAGACAGAGCAGGAGAGAAGGCTGTTAAAGTAGAGATCCAAAGGGGGGTGGGGGAAGCAAAATGAGCCCTCTCCTAGCCAGTGTTCCTTGGCTATTCCCTTTGAGCTGAATGAGGGGTTCATAAAGCTCAGTAAGTAAATGCAACATACAAGCTGCAGGAAGCTCCCCAAATGGAAAAGATTAAGAAAGTCCCCCTCCCCCAGGTTATGTAAGCAATAACAATTTGTTAGAGAGACCACCCTCTGACCTGTAGAACTTCCTCCATGTTATGCAAGGAGCTTCAGGACGGCAGTTTCTCTGAGTGGTCTCCTGGCTGGGGTGGGTTTTTCAGTAATGCAGCTGCATTTGAGTACATAGACTTCTATAGATACCCATTATCCACAATTCTGTATGTAACTCCTCATGCAAACTCACTAACACTCTTTAGTCAGCCATTCAGCTCCCTAACTGAGGTCAACAGATATCTGTGCTCATCCCTCCAAGCTACACACTATCCAGCAAGTATTTCCAAATGTGACCCAGATACCTGAGGGGGAAATAAAATAAAAAAAAAAAAACATAAGAGTTCCAGAAGGATGTATAAGGCCAAGTCTCCCTGAGACTTGTGAAATGAATGTCTACTAAAGGAGTGTAAACAGGTCTTATTCTCAGCCCATGTGAGCTCTGAGAGGCGGGCATGGAAACAGAAGACTCCACAGTAGAAACATCTATGTGGGGAGACTGAGGTTGAGAGGGGTTTAGCAATAGCAATGACGCCTTCTAAATATGTTCTGCTGGACACCTCAGAATGGGAACTCCTTGAAAAACCACTTCCAGTGTCAGCTTCCGTTACAGGTAGTCAAGCAGCAATGGGCCAGAGGCTGACCTTTCAGTCACCATAGTCTTCCAAGTTACAGGTAGACCAGAGGCTGGGCAGATCTGCTTTCAAGGAAGGCAAAATCAGCAGTTGCTACACTCTGGGTCCAGCTTCGCCTCAGGCCAACATGTGATGATGAGACCTTGAGGCCTGTCTAGCCTAAAGCCAGACTGGCTACAGTAAGGACACAGAGGTTGAGGAGGTTTGAGCAGTGGGTTCTTGGTCCAGAATGGAGCTGCAACTGCCAGGTCTGGGAACCTTCAGAGTCGACAGAATCTTCAGCATTCACGTAAAGAGCTGGGCTCTGGGGCACACACCTGTAATCACAGGCCAAAGAAGACAGAGACAGGAGGATTTGTAAACTTCAGATTCCATGAGAGATCCTGTCTTAAAAAAACGAAGTAGGAAGTGATTGAAGATATCTAATATCCACTTCTGGCCTCCATAAACACATGTGTACATCTGTGTGCACACACACACACACACACACACACACACAAAAACACACACACACACGTATGCAAGAACAAATAATGAAAGTCACCACCCTTGAAAGGGTGATCCACCCCATGTTGTTCAAAGTGCTGTGGAGAGACATCCTGGAGCAGAAGGAGTTCTGTCCTGGGCAGAATCTGCCCAGGGCAGTGGAAAAAATGAAGAGGAGGCTTGATGCCGAGTGCCCTCGATGTGGAAAAACAATGCAGGGCTTCTAAGTAGCTACATCCAATAAGCAACATGATTTAAAGTGAAGGATGACCGTGGTGAGAGAGTAGATGGGGATCTCCATGAAGAAACAGAGACGGCAAAGATAACCCAATAGAAACTTTCATGGAGCTGTGCGGTATCTGAATCTTTGAATCTCCTGCGAGGGGTCATTGCAGAAGGAAGCAGGAGCCAGAAGACCAGACACTAATTAGATGACAAGGACTCAAGATGGGAAAGCTAACACAAGTCTCTGAGTGGTCTGAGATCCACAGAAAGTGATCCTTCAAAGAGAGGAGGGGGAAGTGGGGATGAGGGAACATCTTAGAGACTGACGGCTGAGGGGCCGGGATGCAGCTCACTTGGTGGGTTCTTGCCTTGAAAGCACAAGAGCCACAGTTTGATCCTCAGTTCTTAGGGGAAAACAAAGAAAGCATTGAAGGGACACTTGTAACCCCAGGGCTGGGGAGGTAGAGACAAGCCTAGGGCTTACTGATGAGCGCACTTAGTGGACTTGGTATGCTCCAGGCATGTGTGTCAAAAAGCAAGGACAGCCACAGTTGTCTCTGGTCTTCATAGATAGGTATAATGCTATATCTATGTGTGTGCACGCACACACACACACTGATGGTTGGAATTTTTCTGAATTTGATGGAGTTGAAACACAAGAAAGTTAATCAGTCCCACTAGGACGACTTTAGAGAGACAAGCCCATGAATATTACAATTCAGAGTGTCAAATCAAATGACTGAGGAGACCTAAAGCAACTGGAGAAAAAGTTATGAAGGACCAGAAAGTTATTTCTGCTCAGAAACACAAAGGCCAGAGGCCAGCTCAGCAGCCTCTCTAAAGCACTGTGGGGAACAGCAAAATTCCTAAGCAGGAACTTCTGTTCAGGGACTGTGGGAGTGAGATGAGGATGGACACAAGAAAGATGATGGACTTCGTTCTCCTGGTCACCTAGGAGCTAGGGTAGTGCTAAAGTAAGCCAGCAAGCAGACCCAGAGTGAAACGTAGCAAAGGTGTACAGCACGGGTTGTCCATGGCTGTGAGCTGCCACGTGGATCTGGGAGTTGAACCCAGGACCTCTCCCAAGAGCAGTCAGTGCTATTAACCATTGAGCCATCTTTCCAGCCCATCTCTTTCTCTCACTACCTACAGAACTGTGCAAACATGGGAACATACCTCCCTTTAAAGCTCCGTACATTCATCTAGACTCTTCTTAACTCAACACCCACCCCTGCTATGTGTCCTTCACAAACTCCCATCTGCTCTTTGTCTCCATAAACCTGCATTTTCTGCATGTCATGTTTCAAGAGTCATGCATATGTACGCAGTGGAATCTAGCTTCTTCTGGTGGTTTTTGGGGTCCTTTGTCCCCGATTCATAAAACAGGGGATACATGGTGGGTAAACACCGTGTCTACTTATTCGTGCGCCCAGATAGGCATTCAACATTTCCATTCGTGGGATCTGTTCTGGTTTTGTATAATATGAGGCTGCACCCAGAAAGCTTTGTCTTCATGTGGCGTTTTTGAGGTGACAGGGCCTAAAGTGCCTAGTGGGGAAGCACCTTGGGAGAGACTCCTCCTGGTCTCAGTGAGTCCACTCCAAGTGTCTGTTCCCGATTCTCCTCCATGCTTCTACCATAATGGTGGCTCTCACCAGAGGTAAAACAGATGAGGAAGCTGGATGCTGGGCTTGCAGCCTCAAATTCTGAGACAAATAACACTTGTAAAATAGCAAGCCTTGGGTATTAAGGCTGTAGTCGCAGCAAGCAAACTAAGGGTGACTTTCTCACACAACACTCCTGTCCTCTTCCATGCAAGTATCTCTGTGTGGACTTACATTTTCTATTCTCCTGTATATACTTCGAGGAATTGGATGCCCTGACCCTGTATATGACTCTTTAGAGCATTATTGCATGGGTTTATTTATGAGTGGGTGGGTACCAGCATTCCGTGGTGTCCATGTGGATGACTAAGGGCAACTTGCTTACATCCGTTCTCTCCTTCCACCGCGGAACTCAAGTTATTAAGCCTGGTGGCAAATGCCTTTGCCCACAGCCATCTTGATGGCCCTATCTATACATCTAACTTCTAACAAAACCACTCATCAGCTGCTGAAATAGCAGTCCCTGCTGTGTCCCGAGTCTCCAGCCTCACACACCCTTGGCAGTACTGCCCTCTGCACCCTACAATGCTCAGAAAGTGCGTCCTCATTTTGGGTTTAATTTGCATTTCCTCAATGACTAATGGTGCTGAGAGTCTTTCTATGTGCTTTTCGCCTTTGTGATTATCTTCCTTGGAGAATTGACCATTCAAAGCCTTTGTCCAGCATTTAATTGGACCATTAATCTTGTTATTACTAGCTCAAGTTCTGTATACAAACCCTTCATCAAGTGCATGAGTAGTGAGTACATTTTCATCCTCTGCTGCTACACTCTTTATCCTAGAGACATTATTCATTTGTTTATATTTGTTTGTATGTTCATTCATTCATTTGCTTACTTATGTTGGGGGAGGTGTTTAAATGTCAAAGATTTGTGTATGTGTTTGTGTGTGAGCTTAAATATGAACATATGTGTTTGTATGTATATGTGGTTTTTGGAGGAGGCTGTGGGTGTCTGTGTGTGTGTTCGTTTGTGCATCTAAGTTTGAGTGTGTAGGTGTGTTCACATGGAAGTCCTTACTCTTTAGGTACCGCTTGACTCTGAGTTTCATTTTGTTTTTTTTATTTGATTTTGGGACAAGGTTTCACACTGTCCTGGAACTCACTCACTAGGCTAAGTTGGCTGGCCAGGTCCAAGGGGTTGTCTTGTCCCTGGCTTCTGAGCATTGGGATATGATCATAAGACACTGTGACCACAGCCAGATTTTCCTGTGGGTTCTGGGGCTTAAACTCAGATTCTCAAGCTTGGTCCAACTAAGCTTCCTGCCAACTTCCTAGATAGCCACACTTTCAGCTTACTGCATCCAGTTTATTGTCTTTTTTTCTTTTATTTCTTCTGCACATTATATTTGCCTGCCATGTCCAGGAGCTCCTTGCCCAACTAACTCAGTGTTTCAAAGATTGACTCTAAGTTTTGCAAAAGAGTTTGCAGCCCCGTTTAAACTATGATCGATTTTGAGTTAATTTGGGGGTACGATATGAGATGAAGGTCCAAATTCTTTTATTTTATGCATATAAATATCCTGCTGGATCATACAAACAGAACATATTTAAAAGACTGTTCTCTCCCAGTTTGAATTCCCTTCGCACCAACAGGAAGCTGGATGGCTGATGTATACCTCAGATCTAGAGAGCTGGGTGAAGATCCATGTGTTTAGGTCTCCTAAACTTCATCTCGAGATTTGAGGATTGATCTTTGCAGATGGGTAGGAGGAGAGCACTCAGCTTCCCAGTGTTCCATCATCAGATCTGTGGATGTGGAGTGTCTTTCATGTTGTTGGAGCTGAAGAGATTGCTCAGGGGTTAAGACACATATGCTTTTCCAGTGGACCTAAGATTAGCTCCCAGCACCAAATTCTAGAATCACACAACAGTCTGCAACTCCAGCTCCAGGGGATCAAATAGCCTCTTCCAGTCTCTGAAGGTAGCTGTACTCACATTGATAAACACACACACACACACACACACACACACACACACACACACACACACAAAGTAATTTTTAAAAATAAAATAAATCTTAAAGAATTACTTTATAAATCCCCATATTCAGATCAGATCATAAACCCTGTTGGTTCCACTAAGTTTTAGGAACCTATTATTAAGTGGCAAGTGGAAATGAATTTGTTTGGTTAATTTTATTCTTGGTTCATTTGTTGATGGTTACCAAAAATGCAATTTTTTTATATGTTTATGTTGAATCCTCTGAACTCTTGAATAAAACATAAGCCAAAAAAAATTACAGAGGAATTAAAACATTTTTCAAACTGTCATAATAATTAAAATGCAACAAATCTAGTGATTGTAAAGTAAGAGTAAATGTTGCTTTTAGAAAATTTACAATTTGAAATGCTAATATTAACAGCATTTTTTTACTTTGTTTTTATTGGTTCTTGGAAATTCTCATACAATGGGCTTTAACCCATTTGCCTTTCTCCCCTAGCTGCCTCCAGATCTGTTCACTCTTCCTTACTCAACTGGCTTTGAGTCCTGTTTATAAAACCATGAAGACCATTTCTACTGAACGTATACCCTTGGATGTGTGGTCCACGGGAGCATGGTTGACCTACCATGGGACATTTCCCTAGAGAAAGCCAAACCTCCCTCATCCAGCAGCTGTTGGTTGTCAACAGCAACTCAGCTAGGGCTAGCTAGAACTTCATGTTCATCTTCTTCAACCATGCTTGGATGTTTTCTGGCTTGAGCCTCTCCAGGTCTTGTGCTTGCTGTCACAATCACTGTGAGTTCACATGTGCTGCTGCTCTGACGCGTCTGGAAAACATGGTTTCCTTGTAGTCACCCACCACTATCTCTTATAGTCTTCCCATCCCTTTTCTGCACATGTCCCTGAATTGAGCTTTAGGAAGAGGATGAAGCATAAATGTCCTACTTAGGGTTGAGCTTTCCGCAGTCTTTTAATTCCATGGCCTTTTGTGGGTCCCTGGTAATTTCACTTTCTGAAGGAAAGAAGAAAAAAGATGGAAAAGAAGAAAGGAAAAGGAGCAGGAAGAGGAGCAGGAAGAGGAGGAGCAGGAGAAGGAGGAGACCTCTCAGATGAGGGCTGGGAGATGCACTGGTCTCCAGCATCATTATTAGAGCCATGAACCTGTGGTTAGACAGATCCTAGCCCTAATGGAAAACTGTTTGTTGCTATTTAGCAAAGAGAATTTAAGGCTTAAGCGTTGACATTCAACCTGAAGAAACTAGAAACTAGACAGAAGATTGAACCTGAAGTGAAGAGGGAGCTGCAATAATAAACATAGCTAACAAACCACGAAAACAATAAGAAAATTGCAAGCTGAGCTCATCTTCCATAATCGAGGCAGGGTTCACATATGCTGTGCTGCCCCTCCAACAGGCTGGAGAGACATAGATGGCTTTAAACTAGTGATCCTGGGAACGGGAGAGACTGTTCAGCCTGCTGCTCTTCTGGCAGATGTGGGTTCAAGTCCCAGCACCTACATGGCAGCTCACAACCACTTGTAACTCCAGTCCCAGGGGATACAATGACTTCCTCTGACCTTAGGAGTTCCATGCACACATGGTTCACACACATACATACAGATGCATACAGAGAGAGAGAGAGAGAGAGAGAGAGAGAGAGAGAGAGAGAGAGAGAGAGA
>NW_021620773.1:3992722-4001601 GCF_004785775.1 Grammomys surdaster
AGAGAGAGAGAGAGAGAGAGAGAGAGAGAGAGAGAGAGAGAGAGAGACTCTTATATGGTTTTCTTTAAAAAAAAATGGTTTAAATCCTGTGGTGCCCCGTTGCTGCTGGGATTATAAGCATGCACCACCATAACTGAATTGTGTGATCTGGGCATCAAATTTGGGCCCTAGGCACACTAGGAAAGCACTTCACCATCTGGGCTACACCCCTCCCCCAGCCCTCGAATTTTTTTCCAAAATTTGGTAAACTTTTAAATGTTTACTAAGATTAATCCAAAACAATTTAAACATAGACACAAACACACACACTAATGGTGTTAATGTGAAGAATACAGATTAGGGTTGGTGACATATAAACAGTAAAAAAAGTTATGGCATAAAATACATAAAAGATTATATGGGACCTCACCTCTATACCAATGGCTTCAGGCAAACAAATAAATCTCTTAGAGAAGCTCTCCAAAGAAAATTAAAGGAAAGGAGAAAAAAAACAGAAAACGGTAGAAAATATCCTTATCAAACATAAGTAAACCAATAATTCTTAACCATCAAGTATTAAATTGAACCTAGCAATATCTATCTAAATATGGACTCTGTTACAGGAAGCACAGGAATGCTAGGTTGGTTTAACACTGAGAATAAAGGATAAAACTGGTGTTAACTGGAAGACAGAGAAAAAAAAGACACATGGCTGAATTCCACATTCATTTAAGATGTATAGAAACGCTCAGCCTCTGAAGGAAAATATACACGTAAATCCAATGGGAGACCAATGAAAGCTACTTTGTTTATGTAAGAACAGCTACAATTAAAAATACCCACAGCAAATTTTTATAAAGATTCACAATAGTGGTATCTTTTGTAGATTCAAAGGCAGAATGCACCCAGTTACAACTGCTACTATGCAAAACAGTCTGTTCATGTTTAAACTAGTCAAAAATGTTTCTACCCTATTACCTACCAGTTTAGAGAGAAGAAAATTGCATGTTTATGTAAAAAGGTAGTGGGAGGGGGTGTGCTTTAAAGGTTATCTTCCAAAGCTAAGAAACATGGGATAACCATCAACTTGGATCACAGTGGGGTTCCCCTTTCTACTTACTGCCCTGATGATGGAGCATAGGGGCTCCTCATTCTCAGGGGCTTGATGAGTGTAGACATGGCAGGAACCTCTTGATATGCCAACAGTAACTCACCTCTTGATTTGTACTGTGGTTACATTAATGCTGTTTTTTTTATTGTTATATTATTCCTTAGACTATAATCTCATCCTTTATGTATTTTACTAGATTCATGTTTACTAAAATTCATCCAAGCATTTCTATGTATTTCTGTAAAAACCAAATATATATTTCAAGCATAAAAGTTAATATGCATTCTAGAAAACATACTAGAAACAGCTAAATAACAACAAAGGGAGAGGTGAGCCTTGAAGATGAGCCTGAGAGAAACAACCCTTGCAGCGTTTAAAGTGAAGGAAATGTGGAGTTGATTAGAAGAGTCTAAAGGCAACCTCCACAGTGGTGTGTGATTAGACTTTAGCATGGAACAAATGCTACCACCCTTTTGGACACACTGAGCCCAAAGGGCGAGATGCTGTGTGATAGGAGCTTCTCACAGGACAAGGACAACATGGTTCCTCTCATGTGGAAGACCCAGGTGAGTCAAACTCAGAGAAACAGAGGGCAGCACAGTGGTACTCAGGGCTGGAGGATAAAGAAAAGAGAGTGATCACCCAATAAGCAGGGAAGTTGCCACAAGACTGAATCTATTAGAATTACCTGACACACAAGATGCTTACCAGTCAAAGACTACACATGCCCTTAAGAGCTTGTTACCACAATAGAGGAAGAGTAAACTAACGTTGGAAGGAAGAATACGTTAGCAGTAGAGGACATGGTTATAACTTTTCTACCATTCAGCCTCATTTTTCTACTCCTCATATAAAACCCACAGCCTTTTATCTGACCTCTTTCAAGGTCTATTATAAGGAATTGTACTTATAAGTAAGATGTTCTGCCAGGAGCTGGAAAGAACCCAGATGTCCTTCAACTGAGGAATGGATTCAAAAAATGTGGTATATTTACACAATGGAGTATTACTCAGCTATTAAAAACAATGAATTCGAGAGGTTCCTAGGTAAATGGATGGAACTAGAAATTATCATCCTGAGTGAAGTAAGCCAATCACAAAAGAACACACATGGTATTCACTCACTGATTATTGGATATTAGCCCAGAACCTTGAAATGCCCAAGATGCAACTCACAGGCCACATGAAGCTCATAAAAAAGGAAGACCAAGTGGGGGTGATTCAGTTCTTCTTAGAAGGAGCAACAAAATACTCAAGGGAGCAAACATGGAGACAAAGTGAGGGACAGAAACTGAAGGAGGGGCCATTTGAAGACCTTTCCACCTGAGTATCCACCCCATATGCAGTCACCAAAGGTAGATGCTGATGTGGAAGTCAGGAAGTACATGCTGATAAGGGCCTGATATGGATGTCTCCTCAGAGGCCTTCAAGAGTCTGACATATTCAGAGGCAGATGCTCACAACTAGCCATTGAACTGATCATGAGGTTCTCAATGGAGGAGTTAGAGTGAGGACTGAAGGAGCTGAAAGGGTTTGTGGCACCATGAGGAGAGCAACAAAACCAACCAACCACAGTTCCCAGGGTCCAAACCACCAGCCTGGGAGCACTTATGGAGGGATCCAGGGCTTCAGCTGAATATGTAAGAGTAGAGGGCCCTGCCGGGCACAGGTGGAAGATGAGATCCTTGACCTCATGAAGGCTGGACGCCCCAGGGGGTGGGAATTTTCAGGGTGGGGAAGTGGGAGTGGGGGGGGGTAGGTGGGGGTTACATCCACAGAGAAGAAGGAGGAGGGGTAAGGGGATGGGGGGTTCCCGGGTGGGTGGGGGATGGGTAAGGGGATAACATATGAAATGTAAATAAAATATCCAATAAAATATCCAATAAAAAAATAAATAAAAAAATAAAAAAAAAGTAAGATGTTCAAAGTCACACAGCTGGAAACCTGGGGTGGGGGTGGGGTTACATGATTTAAACACTGCGAGATGGCTTACAGGAGAAATGTCCCCCATAGGCTCACATATTTGAACATCTGGTTGTCATTTGGTGACACTGTTTGGGGAACCTTAGAGGTGTGCCTTGTCTGGAGTAAGTGTGTTTTGATGGTAACAAGGTTGGAGGGGCTTTGAGAATATGCCTCACCAACCATCAGTGTGCTCTCTCTGCTTCCTGTTCATGACTGATATGAACTCTCATGGCACTGTTCCTGCTGCCATGCCTCCACTCCACCCTTGTAGATTCTTACTCTCTCTGGAATTGTGAGCCAAAAAAAAAAAAAGTCTTTTAAGTTGCCTTGGTCACATAACTTTAATTACTGCAATAAAAAAGGAAGCTAATACACTCAGACAATGGTCTTCCAACATTGCTTCTCCCACCCAACCCTGGTGTCAGGGATAGAATCTAGGACCTTGTAGATCAATGGTTCTCAACCTTCCTAATGCTGCAACACTTCAATACAGTTCCTCCTCACATTGTGATGATGCTGGAGTGTAAAATTGTTTTGTTTCTACTTCATAACTGTATGTTTGCTACTGTTATGAGTCCTAATGTAAATATGTGAAATGCAGGATATCTGATACGTACTCTGTGAAAAGGGCATTTAACCCCCACAGGGGTCGCAACCCCCAGGTTGACAACCCTGGCTCAATATGTTAGCAAGTACTCTGCTGCATCCGTTCAAAACTGCCTCTGAGTGACACATGAGGAAATCTTCTGTAATTCCCTTCCATAAAAAAAAGAAAAAGACAATCAAGAGATAGACACACTTGAAGAGATCATTTGCATGACATTAAAAAGAGCCAAGTCTACCACAGTAGGAAGTACTAGGCATCTAAGCAAGATAAAAACCACAGGAAACTATAGTCCATCTTCACATAACAGCATGGCGCAACCATCCAGAAAGAAAAAAGGTGAACCGTATGGCTTATTAGCTGTGCTCCCTGGTGACTACTTACTTCCCCTATGACTGAATAATCAGCTTCCTACGTGTTGGCTTCTACTGGGTTTGGTCAATAAGGGGTTCCAGCAGAAAATCGACCATAGAGAGGTTCCTTCCTCTTCCCCTAATACTGTATCAGTGGAAACCTCACCCCTGCTGGCTCCACCTCTTACAGACTGCAGGTTACACAGGACCTGCTACTACTGTCTTGTGTCCTTGGCCTTTGTATCCTAATGGTCTGAAGCCTTCCTGTGGTTTCTCTTCCTAGGCTCCCTCATAGCCCTCTTTAGCACTGTCTGCACATCTTCAGGAGTGTTCGCTAAGGTCTCCCCACTAAAATTTCTTGGTGTGACTATTATTTACTCAAATCCTTTCTGATATGAATCTTGAGACTCCAAACAAATCCAACACCAGAATCCCAACACAACAGAAAGCGACTGCATCCAACATATCTTTGACCGTGGGTTCTGAGTGCCATGGTGATGCCAACGTTGACCATGATTGGCAGGAACTTGACTTCTGGTCACCTCTCTGGAGACATTACCTCCTCAACAAATTAAGATAAGCATCCTTATCTACATATGTTACTGATTAATATCAAGGGACAGTACAAAGAAAAATGGAACTTTAGATATTTGACCAGTAACATCGAACAGGGAATGTTGAAAGTGAAAATCGTCATGAAGAACTCTTCTAAGTGTGAGTTACCCCTTATCCCTACTACCAGCAAATCCATACCCTGTGGTATAGAGACCTTTGCTAGGTATTTCCCCTATTCCCAGGGATCCTTGTCCCTCCAAGCCAATGCAGCTCAGCCCAATGTTGGAGCTGTGGAATCTGTGCTGAGACTACAGAGGGATTGAGAGACCTGTTTGTGGCAGATCTTTGAGGCTGGCTAAAGAGAGAATTCTGAGCTTGCCCAACCAGGAGAAATAACATTTCAGTTGATCTGCCTAGATATGTTCAGTGGGACCTAGGGGTCATTAGCCAAACATCTGGATGGAGCTCTGAGCACATGTTTGGTTTTTAGTTAGCAATGGTGGACCTTTGCTGCAGCACACACAGATTTTTTACTAGAGTCCTTTAGAGTCAGGACTCTGAAGAAAAGTAGTGACTCTGGGACAGCATACACTACTGTAAAATTTCTAGCCCTATCTTCAGGGACTTCTTAGTCCAAGGTCACACTGGATAAGTGTTTCTTACGATGTGAGCACTCAGGAAGATGAGGACCCAGGAACAGTATTTCATGTGTGCCCCCCTGAGCTGTACCACTAAAGGTGTGGCAATCACATTCTTCACTAAGACTTAAGGAATCACTGAAACACTTTGTCCCCTCTCCGGAGGTCTGGAGACAACCATGTCTCCATGTAGTTGTTCACAATACTCTAGGGCATAGAGACACTTTTTAGTGTTTGTGAACAGGAAGACTATGGAGTGGACACATAGTCAACTGGATCCCTAGACTATGTTCTAAGAACTACTTTTAGCTCTGGTGGCAACATCTTAGCTGTGTCTTTGTCTTGAGGATCCCTGACCTCAATTTAAACTATTTTCACAACTCAGCCTTCTGTGGGTCATTCTGATTTTTGAGGGGGGAATAATCTACAATGCACATACACAGGATGCTTTAAAATCTCCCTCAAGCCTTCTGGTGGGGAGGTGTGGTATAATCATTTACTGGGTGACAGTTAAGGAGACTCCTCCCTAGGGGGTAGGGCATCCAAACAAGATCATGGTCAGCTAATCTCTGTAAGGGTTATAGGGGCAGACACACGGAACTAGAAATGAGTGAACCACAATAGGGCCCAGTTTGTAGCCAGTTTCTGAAAGGAGTGTCAAACTGAATTCATTAGAGATGACATCACCTCACAACTTTCCCACTGACAAACAGATAAAGTGACTATAATGGGTAATCTCGGTTGCCTACTTGACATATCTGGGAAGAGAAATGAAGAAATGACTCTATCAAATTGACTCTGAATGTTTTCTAGTTTGCCAACTGATGTAGGAGGGCCTAGACCATCATGGGCAGTACAATCCCCTAGGCTAGTGGGCCTGGGTTGTGTAAGAAAGCAAATTGAGCAAGTCATGGGGAGTAAGTAAGTAAACAGTGTTCCTCTATGGCTTTTGCTTCAGTTCCTGCATCCAGCTTCCTGCCTTGAGTTCCTGCCCTGACGCCCCTGGATGATGGAGCTGTAAGGAAAAAAAAAATTCTCCCCAAGTTGCTTTTGTTTATGGTGTTTATCTCAAGAATAAAAAGCAAACTAAGACAAATGCTACAGCTGAACAGGCTGAGAGTAAGATTTCATATTCTTCTCCCACGAGCAAAATAATAAAGGAAGTTGTGCACACTACCTAGGGGAGGCAGGGACCATCACAGTTGCTGAGACAGCATGTGCCATGCAACACCTTCTCTGATTGGCCCATTCCCTCCATTGTTTGGCTAAAGTCCAGAAGCATGTGTAAGGACTGGGGATTAATTTAAACCCTAACATGGATAGTTGCTGTTCACAGCTGCTGTTTTGGAATCAGTGGTATAACGGAGATCAACAGAGGCTTTCCCTTCTGGAGACCATGTTAAACCTGGGGAAATCATGTTGCTCTTAATGTTAGTGAGTAAAGATGGAGAAAGCGCATTTGATGTCTTACTTTGGGTCGTTTCAGTGAAGACAAGGGAAGCATTAACGCAATAGCTCTGAGATATTCACTCGTGAAAGCACACATTGAAAAACAACACATCATAGCTTAGGTGAAAATTATATCAATTCAAGAGACTTATAACTGGCCAAAGTGCACAGATTAAGTGAGTGCTTAGCCCTAAAGGGTGAGTCTCTGTCATCCCTTCCAAGGCTGAGGAAACATTACAGAAGAGGGGGCCAGAAACAATGTAAGAGACAGAGGGTGGAGAGGGATGCTGTGGAACACTGTCTTCTGAATGTGATGTGGTTTTTGCATCAGTGACACAGCACATCTCGTAATACGTGCACAAGACATGGGAGTATGAGATCACTAGTTGAGAGGAAGAGGGAATGTACTGGGAGAGGGTGAGATGAGACAGAGTAAGTTATGATAATGATGCACCGGTAGAAATGTGGTCAAACCATCAAAAGGAAAAACAAATAAAAACCACAACACAAATCCATGCAGCTGTACCTTCATCTAAAAGCACGAAAATGAGGAACACTGAAGAAGTAGAAGGCCAGGGGTGGTCCCCGTCTCATACTTTCCCTCAGTGCCTTCCCTTAGGATGGGCTACTCCAGGAGTCTCAGCACCCATCAGTTAACACAGCAGACGGTATCTCACGTCTGAAGTCAGGCAAGCCCTGTCCTGCCCACACTCTTGTTTCTCATTGCTCATTCTGACTGAAGCCAAGCATCATGTTAGAGACTTCTCTGCAGAAAGACAGTTTCTAAGGAGTGAGAGAGAACTGGTGAACTTCCCACAGGACAGAACACTACTCTCAGTCCCAGAATGAACTTAATATAGGTCTCTGCTCAGTGAAGCCTTCAGATGAGGACACATTGTCCTTTGACCACAGCCTTGTGAAGCTCCCTAAGCCAGAGGTGAGGTGTTGTACCACATTTGGTTCCCAAACCAAAGAAATCTGGAGATAAAGAATATGTTTTCTTCAAAGCTTTGTAATATTGGGCTATTTGTTACAAGGGGGTGGGTATCTAATACAGAGGAAACCAGCATACTAAATGATATGATCCAAAAGAAATGTCAGATGGAGATATTAAACAATGCGTAAGTCCAGTCTCCAAATGATAGAAGTTAAAGCATATAACTATTAGGGGTTAAAGTATACAAGACTGTAAAAGATTTAATTTATGAAACCAGGGGATGGAGAGATGCTCAACAGTTAAGAGCAATAGTTGCTCTTCCAGAGTACCTGAGTTCAATTCCCAGCACCCATATGGCAGCTCTCAAATGTCTCTAACTTTAGCTCTAGGGGATCCAACATCCTCACACAGAGAGACATGCAGGAAAAAAAAAAAACATCAACTCATATAAAATGAAAATAAATAAATCACTAATTTATGAGACAAATATAACATTTCAATTATTTGTACTTCTTAACCATACTTAGAATATAAGAGTCAGGAGAGCAAAACTACAGGGGAATATTAATCTACACAGAACCCTATGCTGAGCTTTAACACTGCCAATAACCAGCAAACCAGACACTCAATTGTCAAGTGTGGGCAATATTTTTGGGCTTCTGCAACATATACAACATTGATAGCCTTATTTAGAAAGGACTGGAATTACTCTTTTACAATTCTAGAGGCTATCGAGAAAAGGGGCTACAAGCTTGGTGTCTGGAGAGGGCTGATTTCTACTTCTAAGATGGCTTTGGGATATCATGCCGTCTAGAGAGGAGGGATTCTGTGTCCCCCACCTAGAGAATGCCATTGGAAGGCATAGAGGGCTGGGTCCCTGCATTATTCATCATGAGAGTGGAGATCTCCTGACCTAAGCGTTCTTCAGTGTCCTCACCTAAGCCTGCTTGTTGTATTTAGTATTCTTTTTCTTACAGAGGCATTTGGAAGCAACTCAGTTACCAGAGCCCTGTGTGCAAACCACATCTTGAATCTCAAACTGACATTAAGAACTTACTCCCCAATTGTCGCATCCACCCTCGACCAGCAAGGAAGACACAACGCACGAGCTCTTCTCCAAGCAGTTTATTCAGGACCTTTGAACAATCTTCTAACTGACGACCCTGGGGGAAAGCTCTCCCAGGCTTAAGTACTCTAGGACTAGCCAACCCCCGTCTGCCACGTGGCAACAGCAGATAGGTCCACACACACACACACACACACACACACACACACACACACACACACAC
>NW_021620773.1:4001611-4012058 GCF_004785775.1 Grammomys surdaster
CACACACACACACACACACACACACACACACACACACACACACACACACAGAGACAAGCCAGATCAACTGCCACTGCCATATAAGGACTTGTTTACTCCTAAGAGTCCTCGCCAGCAGGTGGCGGAAGGCGGAGACCAGTGCCATCTTAAAGGCGCAGCACTATGCGGCTCTCCACACCCAATGACTTAGGGAAGTAATTGTAACTTTACAGAAAAAAAAAGGAGGACAATAAGAAACAAGAAGCTGGGAACCAAGTCAAAGTTGGGTTGAGGAAAAATAGAAAAATGAGCTGTACATAAGGGACAGAGAAAATATTTAAGCTAGATTTGAAAGACAGAATTGGAATCAGATGTGTAGAAATGATATCGATCTCAAGAGATGACAGTGAAGCTCAGTAGTAGAGCTCTTGCTTAGCATGGTGGGCCCTGGGCTCTGTTCCTAGAGCTACAAGAAGAAAAGAATGATATGCGCAGACTTAAGTTGGCTTGTGTAGGGTTCAATAACAATCCTATGTTTTCTTGTCACAAGTGAGCCGTGGTATGATGACACTGGGAGAAAGAGACTTGGTGTGTGGAGTGTCTGTCTTCTATCAGATCGTGAAGCCCCTGACCAAAGCAAGCTGCCCCTAGTTAACTTTCTGTTGCTGTGGTAAAATATCAGTTGAGTTTGGCTCATATTTCCAGAGAGCCACAAGTCTCATGATGGAGAAGGCATGGCAGCAGGCAAGGTGCACATGACAGGCAGGAGGCAAAGAAATCACATTTCATCCCCACCCAGGAAACAGAGAAAAAGAGATAACAGGAAGCTGAGCTGGGCTTTGAAACCTCAAAGCCCCCCCACTCCTACCCTCAGTGTTCCATTTCCTCCACCTCCTAAAGGTTCCATAAACTCCACCAAACAACACAACTACCTGGGAGCAAGTGTTCAAATACGTGACTCTGTGGGAAGCAGGCCTCATTAAAACTGCAACACAAACTTAACCTCCAAACCAAAAGGGTTAATTTTACTTAGGATATCTCTAACTCACTTTCCTCCTATCTGCATCTCTCCCTCCCCTCCTCTTTCTTTATCTTTGCTTTTCTCCACCCACCCCTCCTCCTAGCACTGTTACATCTTATTTTGTGGCAGATGAGTATTTCATCTTTACATTGTCATGAATATGTAAATAGCATCCCTGCTCTGAATATGTAATGCAAGGTGATCACCTTCCTGTGATGAACTCCTATTTGTTTTCCTCGGGGGCTCCTTTAAGTTTGTCTTTTAGTTTTTATTACATTCGTATGGACTAGGAACTCCTAAATCCCAGGATGCCACTGTAGAACCTCTTCCCCCTCACAAGGCATAGATTCAGCTGCAGGGTATCTGTTTCATTTTTCTCCTGGGCTTGCTTTCATATCCTGGTCTGAATATTCATCCTGCATGAGCTCCTCCCTGGGTGCTATACTCTGGCATCACCCTCATTCCAGAGACAGTTTTCTCAATGAAGCCATGCTTTTGTGAAGCATTGTGGTTTAAAAATATGTTTTGCTGACTTGTGTATTAAAAAAGAAGAAAAAAAAAAGGTGATAGGATGTGCCCCTCTGAACTTCCATGAAATGCCTGTGTTCTCCCTTTACAGACGAATGAAAGTTGGACTGGGTATAAAATTTCCCCCTAGACATTTTGAGACATATTTATTATCTGCTTTCAGAGTCTCTATTGAGTATGGCACCATTCAGCTCTCCTCAGACCTTACAGGGGACACAACTTTTCCCACTCAAAAATGTCTTCTGCATTATATTTCATAACATGTATTATGTATCAAGGTCTTTCTTGGTTCTGCTAAAAGCAGAACATTTCTCTTTAGTATCTACCTTGCAGTGAAGTGAAGAAAATAAACAGGAAAGACAATCCATATGTAAACAACACCAGAGGTTAAAGGTTGGTGGATTTTATGAATAAAAATGTGAGAGACAAGAGTAAGGACAAACTACATTACGAAATGAGCTAAGAGCATCTAGAAAACCAGGATTTGTAACGCTTCTGCCCGAGAGAGTAGATACCCATGCAAAGCTTGTACCAGCCCACTTCTGTGGCAATAACAAAACACCAAAGACTGGGAGTAGGACTTTCCCACAGGACAGGAGGCTAGAACCTATCATCAAGGTGCTAATAGTATTCATTTTCATGTGAAGACATGTATCTTCCTGGTGGCCGGCCACCAGATCACTGAATTCTTCTTAAAATTGGTTATTTATTTTTATTTTATGTTTATGAGTGTTGTCTGAATTTACATAAGTACACCAAGCACATACAGTACCTGTGGGGTCCAGAAGATAGCATCAGATCCCCCTAGAAATTGAGTTACAATTGTGCATTGCCATGTGGGTTCTGGGAATGGAGCCTGGATCTTCTACAAGAGCACCAGTGTCCTTAACTACATATGGGTGCTGGGAACTGAGCCTGGGTCTTCTACTGAGTCACCTCTCTAGCCTTCTCACTGGGCTTTGATGTGGGGGAGGAGGAAGGTGATCTCTTTATTCTTTCAAGGACACATACATATCCCACATAAGGTTCCATGCTCATGAACTCACGTCAAGCCCTCCACACCTAATACTGTCATGATGAAGGTTGAAACTTCAGCATATGAATGAGAGGGTCCATGTTGGTCCTTAGCAAGCTTGAAGGTAAAGATGTTTCTGGTGTATGAGAGAAACAGAGAGGCTGGTACAGCAAGAAGAGGATGCAAGGACAGGGACACAAATCCACCTCAGAAGACCCCTGGGCCCTTGGAGGCTTCTGACAGGGGTAGAGATTGTTTAGATCCCATTCTGACACGAAGAGGGAGCCAGGCAGTTGGTTTAGGAGGACTAGTGGTCCACCTCAGCCTTTCCTTTTTCCTACCAAAGTCCTTTAGCTCAGATCTGTCTTCAGTGTGACAATCTTTTCACTACCATGAAGGGGAAATTTCTGGTTTCTTTGGAAACTCAGTTGTGTCATGTAATTTTTTTTTTTTGAAACTGTCTTGTGAGAGGACATCTTGCTGAAATAGACTCATGAGAGTTTTTGCTGAAGCAGACGTGTGAGAAGGCATGTGATGCTTTTCTGGAGCAGGTCCTTGAGAGGGTGTATAATGTTTGGAAAGGGTATAAATGGAACCCCATAAACAGTGAGAGGGGGCTTTTGCACCGCTAGACATGCCACGCTTTGCTAGTATTCGCTGGTCTTCACTGGTCTTCGCTGGTCTTCATTGGTCTTCATTTTGTAGAGAGAAACACACCAAAGAACTTCTTGTGGTATTCCAGCTGACTCTGGCCACTTCTGCTGACTCGTGCCGATTCGGCAGAGCCTTGTGGTTTCTGCTGGATCGAGCTGCTGCTACTGATTTGTGTTTAGTGTTTGCTATTGAACTGGACTGCTGGTATCCTGACAACAAAGAGTGAAATCATCCCCAAAGAACTACTTCTAAACAGGTCTGCAACCCTGTTTTCTTACAAACCTTCTTTTTCTCTACCTCTGAGCCAGAAAAGGAGTTGAAGCATTTAAGAGCCCTAAGTAAAGTAGGTTTAGACAAAAATCTAAGCTTACATTACCATGTCAATGAGGCTGTGATGGGTGATGGAGCTGAAGGGCCAGGTTACGTTTTCTGTATTTAACCTGAAGTTATTTTCTGCTCCTCATGGAGTCTGTTTCCCTGGGCAGCCACCTGGCCATCCACAAAGCCTGAAATGAAGGCATGAAGGTACTGACAGAAACTTGGAAACCCTCCCTTTCCAGGGAAGCATACAGTCCCAAACTGTCACACAGGATTCTTCAAAACGCACTGGAAGCTAAAAGCTCATCTCCAGGATGATGGACAGTCGGCTGTCCTGGGATCTGACAGTGCGTATTTCATCTTTGCAATAAGCTTAGCACAGAAATGGTGTGTGCCCACGGCTGCCCACAGCCCTCCACCTGTCCTGTCATCCCTGGACCGTGAAGCCATCTGCATTAGTACTAAATGCAACGTTGCCACCAGCAAGGTCACTTGTGAATGCTAGAGTTCCTTCATTGCCTACGTACCACAAAGAGTGATGAAAAGCTCATCTTCCCAAATCAAGTTCTGGGAAGGTGCTGGCTGCTGATGCTGTAAGAACAGGCTGCTGTATTCATTAGCCGGCAGCCCATTACAGTAGATGAGACAAGAGCTCTGTGGAGGGGGAGTTCAGATATCAGCCTTGTTTGCCTGAATTATGGAAAATTAACACACCCCGCCTCTGCTTCCTAAGGTGATCACGCTGGCTCTCCTAGAGGGACAGAGAGCACGGGAGCGGAGAGGCAGAGGAGGGAGTATAGCATATGTCTAATTTTGCTTTGCACAGCAACAAGCATACCCACTCATTAAAAAGAGACGAAGAGATATTTATATATAAAATGAATGCTTTTGATTTGATCCCTGGAGTGAGATGTCATGAATTGCTGTTAATTTGGGTCTGTTTACTAAAAATTTAATGCCTGCAGAAAACCTATTTGAATCATCGCAAATGCAATAACATCTACCAGGAAGAGAACAGGAAAGATAGCGGTAATTTGGGAGCAAGCCTGGGCAAGGCTTAGCTGGCCTGTTAATACCTGCAAGCTGCCCACCCAGAGGACTCCAGCCCAGTGCAACACCAATCAGAGAGGGGCTCCCAATCCCCAGGCCTGATGCATCAATGAATTCTCTGGTTCCTGATCACTGCTATTCATACATGACCATGATTGCATTCTGAGTGAGTTAATTATCACGGAGATTATTCCATCATAAGATTTTGTTGCTCTCTGCCTGGCAAAACAAAAACTGTTTTGTGGGATGCGATGGAGGGAACCCAATGCAGTCATTATATCTAAGCAGCACAGAACTGAGCCTGACAAAGGAATGCATCTCTGGTAATGACATCCCCAGGGAACAAAACAGTGGGTAGAATGGGGACCTTTGATCCCAGATCTTCAGCTGAGCTTGAGGGAACAGGGGGCCTGCCATGTTTGGCAGATTACTTGAAGTAAAACTCTCTTCTTACCTGCCCCCAACATCACTTCTGCCATATTCATTGCTCAGGTTTACAGAATGAGGGTCAAAAGAGCAGAGGGAGTCATCCTCATTTTTCATCTTTGCCTCCACCTTAGCCCATGAGTATTTGTTTCAGAGTGGGTGAGAACTCTCAGCATTGGCTTCATGGTTCTAAGGCTGTCCAGGGAGATCTGTGATGCTAAGATCTGTAGTGGATTCTCAAGGCTTCGGAGTGGACGAGGTAGCTGGCCAGCTATACCTCATCTCCAAAATGGGTTCCTTTTACTACACTGAGTCACTGTCTCAGCTCAATAGATGCCCATCACCAGTCAGTGTCCAGTCCTACCTAGGAGCCTGACACGTAGCCACTGGCACATTCCATGGAGCATCAGCAGACTGGATCTCTAGGAATAGAATCACTTCTTTCCCATGCCATCAACCTTCAAAAACAAATCCAGAGGGTTTGAGATGGAGCTAGTCTTACATTCCGCATGCCTCTCTGTCTTCTCAGCTTCTCTGTAAGGTGGGCTTCACAGCATGTGGGTTCTCCTGTCTCCTAAGCTCCATGTGCACCCCTATGCTATGCCCAGGGAGAATGACTGGTTCTGGATGCTCTCTTAGACTTTCTCTCATCCTCTCCCCCTGGAAATGCTCAGCAAGCTTAACCTCACCTAGCCCTCTGGGATTTGAGTCTATCAATGACATTTTTGCTCTTCCTGTCTCTTTTCTATTGTGAGCATGGACATCAACTGGGTTAGCCACTCTGCAGCCTGATTCTGACCCCAAGTCTACTCAATTTCCTTAAAATAATCCTTTGATGGCCAGCCTGCTCCCCTCTCTTCCCTAGGACGATTGGACAAATAGTGTCCACCATCTCAGGAAGTCATGACTTGTGTATCCCTGGAAGATGCTGTCAGCAGCTGTTTTAGACAGTCTACCTATATGGAATTTAGCAAGGGTTGACAGAAACAAGAATTCCTCCTAGGCTTCTAGGAACATTATAACTCTGTTATAACAACTCAAATAAGAAAAATCTAGAGTCATTTATGCCAAAAAAAAAAAAAAGGCACAGTGGTTCTACATCTTGCTGGTGTTAGTTGTCATTGTTTTGAGTAAAGTGCTCCAACTCAAGGGCCCTAGATATGAAACCTTCACTGATGAGTGAGGGAAATGAGCTCTTGGATCAACTGGGACCACAGCTCAGCAATGAAAGGGTGGGCTCTCCTCCTTACCCCTCAAAGTCACAGCATACACTGGATGCCTGTGGGAACAGGGACCCAGCAGCCTGCCGTAGTACAGAAGAATGGACTTACAAAAAGCACAAAGCTCAAGAGAAGGCAGAAGTATCCCCACTGTTCTGACCCAGATGGTCTTGGCCACTCTATAGCCTACCCAAAGGCCCACAGAGCCGCTGTGAATCTGTCTCCAACCAAGCCCTTCTAGTTACACACATATTGAATTTGTCATCAGCGATACCTTTTGCTCACAGGCACAAAAGCTTCTGTAATGTGGGTCAAGCTCTCGAGCGGTTTTGCAAGGACAGAAACAAATGTGAAACAACACTCGTATTCTAAAGCTGCCTTTACCTTGGTGTTGGAATCTTGATGGCCACATGATGGCTGTCACTTCAGAGTCGGGTCTCTCCTTTTACAAACGTATATACACAAGTAAGAAAAACAAGAGGAAAGATGAGCCAGAACTGCTCACTTGTGATGCAGAATCTGTCACTGAGCTACAGATGTGTTGCAGTCCAACTCAGCCTGCTGCAGAGTAGACGAATGCTGTGCTGGGTACTTAAGGCCAGGTATGATTGGTACTCACACCATGGAGATAGGCCAGGGGCTGCCTATCCAGGTCTTCTCTCTGGAGAACGGGGAAGCAGCACTTCCCAGTTGGTTGCCCAAGCTCCTGCCTTTTCTTCCTTTTCCTCTGCAGGATGATCAGCCTGAGCAGATATTTTCCAAGAATTCCTGGTGCAGGTAGACACATGGATAATTCTATTATCAGTGCTGGTCTTTAACAGTGACTCAGGGGAAGAATGAAGGATCAAAGTGTTAGTTTTGAGCATAGACCTATTTCCTGTTGTGAAGTTAGGATTTTAGGCTCAGTCTGTGTCTTAGCCTAGTAACCCCATCTCTAATGGAAAGGTTCGATGATGTCCTCCATGTTCACCTCCCTAAGGTCTAGGAGGGACATGCTGCTGCTGTGCTCAGCACACTGACCAAGTATGTCCCTCTTCAAGGTTGAAGAGAAAATGACTTGGCACAGTGGATTGAGTAGTACTCTGTGCCTCAGTGTCTCCAATTTCCTGTGGAGACTTGGCACCTAAGGCCAAGGCTTTCGAGAGCAGGAGGTAAACAGGTGCCCCGAAGCCCTGGGTATTGAGCCCAGTTACGGAACTCCCTCAGTGATGTCAACCCCTGCCTTGTGCCACTTTCTTCATTGCGATTTTGCTGCCCCAGTCTAGAGGTGTAATGTCAATGGAGTTGTAGTCTCTAATCACAGCTGGGATGAATCATGTTGCCCTCTATCCCTGTGAAGCATCCTAGTTTGTAAGAGCAAAGAAATTCACAAAATCCAAGAAAGAGAATGAATCCATGCAGAGCCTTCCACACCTACCTCGACAGAGAACCCTCAGCTACTCGGGTTGACAGGGATGAGGTTCCTTTACCTGACTCCATATCAGCACACTCTGGGATGCACAGACCTGAGGTGCTGAGGAGAATTCTCAGAACATGGGGGAAGAACCTGATAGGATCCATTGTGGGTGTTGCCAAACAGCTGTGACTTGGGGTCCTATCAACAAGTTGGCATGTAGTGAGTGAAATGGATGGCTAGACTCATGGGCAAGGACTTCTTTGAGCTTTCTCAACAGATACAGTGTGATGAAAGAAAGCCACCTCAACCCTTGGAGGCTCCATTATCATTAGTTTATAGCTGAACAGGCTCACCTCTGACAGAGCTGTTGCTGATCTAGTGATGGGTGGATGAAGGAAAAAGAGAAGCTTGTGTCTGCAGGTGAGAAAGATGGGCGGGGGCTTAGTAGAGACAACTCTGGACCAGTTCAAGTGCACTGGGGCTGCAGAGAGGCCAGAGGAAGCAGGAAGACGAGGAGAGAAGTCAGGGAGTGATCACTGCAGATGGTATCCAGACTCCCTAGTGCCAGGACACACAGAAGGAGAGTATGGTAGACCAGGGCTTGTGGCATCCAGGTGCAGACTGAGGATGTAGCAGAACATGACTCTGTATCATGGGATTGGTGAAACTCTGTGAGTGTGGTGCAAGAACACGGAGCCAGAGGGATGAGCTAGAGGCCATGATCAAGGTCACAGGTCTCAAGAGAGAGAGGAAGAAACCAAATACCAAAGGCAGGCTTACACCAGGGAATGAGATTTTTCAGTTTGTACCTGTAGTCTGTACACTTGCAATGGAGTTCAGAGCATGCTGAGTGGGACAGAGGTAAAACGGGCCATGACAGAAGACTATGAGGATCTACTGGGTCCTTCTGCTAGTCTGGAGCTGTGCCCTCTATGCCAGATGGATAAGAGCTCTCAGTCTACAGGCACCCAAGGCAGGAGGAGCACTCGTGTTTCCCAAGAGACTTGCTTATAACTCACAGGTAACAATGGAGGACAAGAATGTGTGTGACCCGGAGCAATCATGTTGAGCATCTTGGTGGAGGCTGCCTCTGAGGAGGCTCCTGAAGCTCTAAGACCACTTTGGGTGAATGGATGAGAGGAATAGGACCTGGGATATGGCTGTTTCCTTCACCTGCCCTCCCTCTGTCCTCTGCACACCCCATATCTCCCCCTCCCCTCCCCGCTGTACAGTCACCTCACTTCCCATGAGCCCCTCAGGAAGAGACGGTGGCAATTAATATTTTATGCAAATGTTTTGTGCCTCGGGGCGTACCCTTGCTGTGATTTATGAACAATGATTAAAAATAACTCATTTGATGTAATCTAACGTGGACAAACGCAGGAAGAAAGGATGAAATTAAATTTCTTCCTCCTGGAAAGAAAACTCTCAAGGTCAGTGCCCCCCTTGGGAGTGCAAGTGGTTTCCTCCACTGGGACTCGACATGAAATTCCAAAATCAAATGACATCACAGTCAATATGCAGCCCTGAAATCAAGTCCCTGATTCTATTCACTTTCATCCATCTTCCCATGGTTCCTGGTTCCACTCTGCTTGGAGTGGATGCTGTGAATCAAGGCAAGATGCTCAACTTATTTAACCCAATTGTTTCCCCATGGTCCAAGTGGTCCCCTTCCAGGGAGGGTATTCCTTCAACTGGGTTACAAGGAATATGCAGAGCATGGACTCTTCTCCTGTACACATGACCAGTTTCCAGCCACAAAACTCCCAATGTAGGACTCCAAAGAGCCACAGATAGACAAGTTTGAAGGCCCCAAGGCCCTCTGGGATGTGGCTGTACACTATGTTGGTTGAGAATGTCACACAGCTGAGAGGAGGGAGGGAGTGGATGGAAGTAGGATGAACCGGAAGCTGATCTCAGTTAGAGAAGAGAGAGCTGTCATGATCTGAGCTCCCTCTTGCTCTCTGCACCGTAGATCCAGAATATCACCCCATGTGAGGGGGTGCCCATGCTGCTCTCCTTCTTCCTGAATGTGTGCAAGGTTGGCTATGGTGGGCTCACTCAGAGGTGTGATATTCACTCATGCACTGTGACATCACCTGCGACACCTTCATGGGCTGATGGCCACCTTTCTTTAGAACCTACAAAGCTCCCCTGCCTTCTGGAGCAGCTGACTCACTGTCTTAGGGAAGTTCTGTCTTCTGATTTTATTTTGTGACAGTCCCAAGGGAACATGGCTCTCGGGAACGTGTGCCATGCCAAGTCCCCATTTATGCAGATGACAGCAGCACTGTGTGGAAGTGAACTTCCAGAAAGTGAACAAGCTTCTAGAAGTGAACACATCCTGATCCCTACAAGCTGAGGCTGCAAGCAGAGTTTAGGTTTGTTGACTGAGCTTTGACTAAGGAAGGTACCTGCAGTCTCTGGACACAAATTCACTGTCACCTCAGGGTCTTTCGTAATAGGCAGATGATAGGGGAGTCTTACTTCTGTATTGTACAACTGCTGGTCCCGAGGATGGAAACAAAGTATGAGTAAAGTAATACAGTAGCCCTCAAAGCTGTGAAAGGCAAGAGATTTCAGAGACGCCAGACCTGTGGACACCTGGGGTTTATTCCAGTGGCAACCATATCAGACATCTGACCTACAGAACCATAGAACAAGTGTATGTGTGGCTTGTAGTCATTAACTAAGTGATCATTTGTGACCACACTGCTCAGAAAGTAATACAAATACATCACTGTCCGATGTGATTTCTCTCTTGTTGTGAAACAAAACAAAGTAGAAAAGAAAGAAAGAGAGAGAGAGAGAGAGAGAGAGAGAGAGAGGGGGGGGGGGAG
>NW_021620773.1:4012158-4029632 GCF_004785775.1 Grammomys surdaster
AGAGAGAGAGAGAGAGAGAGAGAGAGAGAGAGGGGGGGAGGGAGAAGGAAAGAAAGAAAGAGAGAGAGAGAAAGAAAGGAAGGAAGGAAGGAAGGAAGGAAGGAAGGAAGGAAGGAAGGAAGGAAGGACAAGCCAAACACTGAGCAAACCAACTTTGAAGGACTTATTTCATCTTACAATGTCGTGTCCCAGTCCATCACAGAGGGAAGTCAGGGCATGAACTCAAGCAGGACAGGAACCTGGAGGCAGAACCTCAAACAGAGGCCATGGATTAGTGCTGCTTACTGGATTGTTCCTCATGGACTGCTCAGCCTACTTTCCTGTGCAACCTAGGACCACCATCCCAAAGCTGGCACTATCCACAGTGGGCTGGCCCCTGCTACATCAATCATTAACCAAGAAAATGCCCCACATGATTGCCTACCGGTTAATCTGATGGAAGCAGTTGATCAATAGTGGTTCCTTCATGGAAGGAGACTGTAGTCTGTGTCTGGTTGATTTAAAACAAGCCAGCACAGTCATGAGTTTATTCCCCTTCTGCACATATGGAAGCTACGCCGGCTTGAAGTTGACTACACAAGCAGCCTGTTCTAAGTCATTGGGGGGGGGGGCGATCTGTGTCCCTCAAAGCGAACTGTGAACCAAGCTTTCCCTGAGGCCATCTAGTGCCCTATCCCTCCTGCCTGGGACACTTAAGAGACTGAGTACTCAGATGGATGTGTCTGTCTCGCAGTGACCTGGAAAAATGAAAATCTTCATTGCTCATGACCCCAGGGCTGGGTCCTCTGCGGCTGTTTTCCTTGGAGATCCAGGTGCCCGCTAGAGCTCGAAGTTGCAATGCAGCAGGGATGACCCCCCCCCCCCGAACATAACTCTCTCAAGGGTGTCACTTAGGAATCTTTATGGCTCTTGCGGTTCATCTATCTTTCTAACAGGTCAGCTCCTGGCTACCTGTGAAAGAGATTTCTCAGAAAACCTGTTCAAATAAATCACAAATTCTCCCCCCACTCTCTTGTAACTTAAAGGAACAAACCTTTATGAACATGAAGGTAACAGAAGGAAAAAAATAAAGGTTTCTGAAAGTCCCAGTGACACAGCCAATGCCCCCTCTTATCCTTGAGCACTCCCCTGCTGCTAACAACTGAAGCTGCTCTTCACAGTTCTCTCTCCTTGTGTTTCTCTCTCCTGGAGATCACGGTCAGAGGGAGGATGATTGACGCACTGCCTATCTGAGAGCAGGAGAGGGAGGATGTTTCTGGAACTCACGCTCAGGCACCTGGAAGTGAGCAGCACACACCCTGCACCATCATTTATGGAGAAAGGGGCCTCATGGAGCCTTTCATCCTCGAGGATCTTTAATGGTGGGAGGGAGGAGCGATACCTGCCTCATAGAGCAAAGACGAAGTGGGCTCTTCGCAAGTTAGAGGTGGCTCCACTTGGGTCCTGTCTGTGGCTTGAGGGGAGTATGCTGTACATCAGGGTACTGGGGGAAGGGCAGGAACTAGAAGGGAATAGAAAAGAAAGATGCAGTGTTTTCATAGCATCTATGAAAACCTAAAGCAAAGAAAGGGGAAAGGCTCACAAAGGAGTGACCCTCCAACTCTGGCTGGTCTGACAAACCCATTGTCCGGCAGCTACTCAAGGGCTTTCGTCACGGCTCAATGGCGTTACTTTTCAGAGCCTCTTCCTTCTGCAAATCCATGATGTACCAACTCACACTCTTCTTTCCTTCATGCATCCAAGAACAAGTTCTCAAGATGGAGCCATGCACCAACAAAGAGAGCCTCAGCTCCTCACATGGTACAGGCACAAGCCTGGACACTAGCAAGAACCCCCCCACGCTGCTTCTTGGAATATTGGATCCCCAATAGTACTTTCAAGCCAGGAATACAGAGAGCTGTGACTTTACGGTTTGTGATTTATGTGTCATTAAGTCCCAACATTGCTTGGTAATAAATAAATGCTAAGTGCCTACTGCTCCCACCCCGGCCTGTGCAAGGAGATTCGAGGGTAGCTAGGGGAGGGGCTGCACCCAGTACCAGATAGTAAAACAGTGGTGCCAGTCTGACAAAGCCATGAGAGGAGAATGAAGAATACTGGAGAATAGGTGTAGAAGGCGCAAACAGCTATGGAGTGCTGCGTTACCTGTGGCTTCAGGGTAGCTTTAGAAGATGGAGACCAGTGTGCTGAGTGTTACTGGGGACTTGGATCTATGACCTAGGTTCATCAGACTGTGTGCTATAAGTTAGTCATCCTCAAGTCACCCTGAAGAAGTAAATAGGGTCATTCACATATATGCTTTCATATCAACAGGGGTGTGGACACCAGGATGAGTCCATACACATCCCCTGCCTGCAATTTTGGAGACCACAAATGATTTTTATGTCAGAGTTTGCGAACTTGGGGTTTTTATTCCTGTGTGTAATTAAACATTCAGGGGATAGGAGCCAAATCAGAACATGAAATTAATCTATATTTCATCATACACTTTATTCACACTGCTTGAAGGCAATAAATGATGGCGCTTTAAGTGAGTCTGCTTCTTGATCAAGGCCCATGGGCTTCGTTCCTGGGAATGCCTTGGCGTCTGTGATGATGGTTCATCCTCATTGCCAACTTGTCTGGATGTCCAGTCAGCATGGGAACATACCTCTGGATTTGTCTGTGAGTGTGCTCCCAGAACGGTTTAATAGAAGACTCACCCTCATCAGGATGCTACCATCCCATGGGCTAGGGACCCAGATTGACTAAAAAAGGAGGAGCAAGTGAGCTGAGTACCAGCGCTCATCTCTCTCTGCTTCCTGACTGCAGATGCAGTGTGACCCCTGCCTCACTCTCTCATACCTTCCCCTTCCATGATGGACGGCACCTTCAGACTGTGAGCCAAAGGGAACTCTTCCTTCCTTGAGTTGCCTTGTGAGACCTTTTGATGCAGCACCTGGGCAAGCAACTAGTAGAGCTCTCTAGATGGATTTTGGGGCCTTTTGCATTTCATGCTTTTCAGGTTTGGAACATTAGATGTGTGCCTTAGGACCCCAGGTTAAGAATCCCTACATCATTTCCTCAGAGGTCTCCTCTGCTACATAACATTTCTGATGGAAGTGCAGAGAACTGTGGGTATTTTCATAGCCAGCACTGGGCTTTTAATGGAAGCTAGGATCCTGCTGGCATGATCACAGTGATCTTTTGAGAGGTAGTCACACAACTCCATGAGTTAGCTAGATAGGAGAGGGCTAGATCTATTCCCCTTTAATGTCTCCTGGAAGACCTGCAGTCTCCGCAACATTGACTGACCAGTTCACCTGAGGTGGTTTGACTGAAAATGGCCCCCATAGACTCACAGGTTTGAATGCTTGGTTTTCTCAGTTGGTGGAGCTATTTGGGAAGGGTGAAGAAGTATAACCTTATTGGAGGAGGCATGTTCATGAGGTTGGGCTTTGAGGTTACAAAAGACTCATGTCCTTCCCAGAGTGCCTTTCTCTGCCTCATACTTATGATTCAAGATATGGGCTCTCACCTGTTTCTGCCATCACGCCTTCACTCTGCCACTATGGATTCTAAACCTCAGAGACTGTAAACCCAAACACTTCCTGATATGAGTTGCATTGTTCCTGGTGTGTTTTGTCACAGGAATAGAAAAGTAGCTATGACGCCACACCCACCTGCTGCAGTGTGAGATCAAGTCTGCTTCAGTTCAGTGTGTCCCTGGACCTGTTCCTAGCTGCTCCCTTCTCCCATCTCCCCATGTCAACCCCTACATCATGTCTTAATGTCCTAATCATGACAGCTTAACATATATGCTGATGTGAGGTTGGCAAGCGAAGACCAGAAGACAACAGGGAAACCCCTTTCACATATCTGACATTCCATGGAAAAAGAAGACCTCACAGTCACTCAAGTCTCTGGGAGGCTATGTAGCACTGGAGATGAGAGATGGCCGTGTTTTCAGACAGAGGCTTTTTCTGTGTGCTGTCCTGCTTCATCCCTGGGGCTTTATTTCCAACTGACCACTGTTCCCACTTCAGCTCTATCTAATCTGCTGCTCCAGTGAGCAATGAGCTTCAGATTTCCCTGTGTGAGCTTATTATTCCAGAGTTCCTGTTTTGGTCTTTTGTAGATTCGCTGATGGTTACGTATCCATCCGTGACTTCCAGCTACTTGTTCCCTTTCAGTTTCATCCAGGTGGCTTAGGCTTGGTTCCCCATCATCAACTTTCTCTCACTCTTGCTGGGTTGTGACATCTTACGTTATAATTTTGGATTATGAGATCACCTTCAGTGAGGATCTCCTGGAATCTGAGCCAGACTTTCATCCTTAAAGTCTACTATTATTTGATTCTCTTGCTTTGTAGACACATTACATCCCCATGGGAGACAACAGCAGAACCCTGTTCTGAGCCTCTTTTCTCTACCATGAAGTAGGTACACAGAGACATCTCGCTGCTGCTTTGGCTTGTGTTTCTCTCCTGGCTCCTGGTGTGAACACTTCTCGTGTGTTTGCTTGTTGTCTGTTTTTTGTACCTTGACATGCTCCTCAATGTCTTTTGTTCATTTTATTATATTATTAGATTGTTCATGACCATTAAAATTTGAAAACTGGGAGCTGGAAAGATGGCTCAGTGGCTAAGAACACTGGCTTTTCTTGCATAGATCCTGGGTTTGGTTCCCAGCATCCGTACAAGACCTCACAATCATCTGTAACCCTGGTTCCCAGGGACCCAGCATCCTCTTCAGGCTTCCATGGCCACTGTACACATATGTGACACATGTATACATGCAGGTAAACACTCCTATACATAAGTAAAAACAAAGTTTAAAAATATATCCTTAGAATATTTAAATTAGTTATGCATTCTGGGTATTCATCTTTGGTCGTATATAGGATTTGTAACTATTTTCACCCAGGTTGCAGCTTGTTCTTTTGTCTTGTTTTATCTCCTTCACATGACTCAGCAACACTGACTATCCAATTCACCAATCATGGCTTGACTGATAATGACCCCCATAGGCTCACATGTTTGAAAGCTTAATACCCAGTTGGTGGAACTGTGTGGAAACTTTTGCAAATATAAGAGAAAAATAAGTTGTATGAGGTTCTCCGTGATGGTGACTACTGATTGTCAACTTAAAAAGGTCTCAAATCATCTAGGAGATAAACCTCTGGGCATGTCTATGAATGAATCTCTGGATTGGGTTAGTGAGGGGAAGGCCTACTCTTACTTCATGTGGGACCATTCAATAGGCTGTTGTCCTTAAGTGAATCAAAACAAGACCCTGAGCTGACTACCAGCATCCATTTCTCTCTGCTTCCTGACATCAGATGCATCCTGACCAGCTGCCTCAGGCTCCTGCAGGCATCCACACCTTTCCCATCATGGTGAATGGCAGCTTCAAACTCTGAGCCTAAATAAACCCTTTCCTTCTTCCTGCTTTTGTCATGTATTTGAGCAGACAAAAGTAACTAATGGCTTTACACATTCATCATTTCCTTCTGTACATCCTCATCTATGTAGAAGACCTCTTCTCCCCAGCACGGGTCTGAATGATCTTATGCTGTAGATTTTCTTCCCAACTAATTCCTAGTTTACAGCTAAAGCCCTGATGCAGCTCCAGGTAACAGATATTCCCTGTGCATCTCAGTCTTACCACGAGTACTGGTAAGGGAGACTTACAGCCACAGAGCCTCCACAGCCCACAGCCAGGAAACTAGACCCTACCTACTGCTCAGACCAGAAGCAGAACATTGTATTCTGAGGCTCTTGTCTTGGTGGTTCACAGATCTTCCATTAGCAGGATTCAGTCTAACCCACTGGGCTCTACCACACATCACTAGAGTGGCCTCCTCTTGGGCCATCCATTCTTCTCTTGCTGCAGCCTGGGTGAGCCTTCTATAGCCGTTACTTTTCTCATCACTGTGATCAATGCCTAGAAGCGTCTTCAGGAAGGAAGGGTATCATTTGGCTCATAGTGTAAGGATCTAGTCCATCGTGACAGTGAAGGTGTGGAGGTGGAGGTAGAGGCAGAAGGCAGCTGATCATATAGTAACTCAGTTATGAAGCAAAGAAAGAGAGAGAGAGAGAGAGAGAGAGAGAGAGAGAGAGATTTCACAGATGACTTTCTCTGTCTTATTCATCCATGCAATGGTACTACCTATATATATATATAGTCTCTCCTCAGTAAACCTCTCATGATAGACACACTCAGCCCATGCCTCTGTTTTGGGGGGAGTGTGTGTGTGTGTGACCCTGTGTGTGTGTGTGTGTGTGTGTGTGTGTGTGTGTGTGTGTGTGTGTTGTTCTCTGTTATTTTTATATGCAGAAAACAGACTTGGAAAGCATCTTGGAGATTCGTGAATTCGGAATACTCTAGCTCCCGTGGAAATGCTTTAGCTTTGCTTGCCTCCACTTCCCTATTTGTCGGGGCACACAGCTCTCAATGAGAAATAAGCTTCCCTTTGATTCTGAACTCGCACCAAGTCTTCTGAATCCTGAGGACTGTGGTGCGAAGTTGGTAAGTCATTCACAGAAGAGCCTGGCTTGGTAGATATGGATTTATAGACACAATGTGCTAAGATAAGAAGCCCCCGGACCCAGAAGGACCATGAAGCAATTTCAGGGCAAAACATGGCCTTTTTTTTATTAGCCTCACCCATTCATTCATAAGCTATGGTATCGCAGCTGTGCAAAGACCTAGCTGTCCATCCCCCTCATTCATGCCTAGGCAAGGTATTGACTATCCATTGTGAGAGAAGGGACATGGCAGGTATTGTGGTGGACAGAGGAAAAAAATGCTTGCTTGCTGCTTGGGACCAGAGGCAGAGCTTCCCACAGAGTCCTCCGAACAGTGCACAGCTGCACGACCTCTCAGGTACAAAATTAAGACAGAGGTAGGTGATTATGCAAGTCTGGGGAGGCCCAGCTTTTCGGGGCTGGCTTTCCCATTTCCTGGTGAGAAGATTTGCTGCCCGGTGGGGAGAAAGCAATTTTATCCACTAACGGCAGCCACTCTAGACGTGTGATCAATAGATTCCTTCATTTATTTTATTTTGTTGTTGTTGTTTCTTTGGTTGTTATTGTTTTGACTTTTGTGGGTTGTTTCATTTTGTTTTTTGTTGTTGGTGGTGGTGGTGGTGGCGGTGGTATTTTTTTCAGAGATGATATAACACCTCAGACACACCTGAGGCTGGAACATGTAAGTTCTTCTCGTCTATGTACACAGTTCAGGAGCAACGGAGAAGTGTAACTGTCTAGAAAGGGGAAAAGTTCCCCAACAGAAGTGGGTGAAGGAGAAGGGAAGGAAGATAAGGGGCTGAGGGTTCTGCTCCAAGCTTATTAAACATGTGCAAAAGGTGGATCATGTGACCCAGTTTAATAAAATTAAAAATGAACATGTTCCTGAAGTGGTTTAAATAAAATGTTCGGTGTAGTCTTGAGAGTTTGAATACTTGGCCTCATTTGGGAAACTGTTCAGGAGACAAAGGAAGCATGGCGTTGGTAGAGGAAGTGTGTCACTAGGGCAGGCTTTGAGGCTTCAAAGAGTCATACCATTTCCAATGTGGCCTCTGCTTATGGTACAAGGTATGACCTCTCAGCTCTCCTCAGCTCTTAGCTCTCAGTGTCTAGCTGTATCCACCATGTCTGCTGCATCTGTCATCATGGACTCTAACCATAAGGAAGCATAAGCCAAAAAATAAACTGTCTTCCATAAGTTGCCTTGGTCATGGTGCTTTATTGCAGCAATAGAAACCTAAGTAATGCAGTTACCTTAACTTATAACCCATGATCACATCTGACAAGCTAGCCATCATTTCTTACATTTAGCTAATAACTAGTGTCAGGACCCTTTGGCTACATGGATGGATGTATTTACAGAACCATCAGTTTTATGTTATTCTGTGTACATGTGTGGGTACACATGTTTGCATGTATGGGTGAGTGCGTGTGTCCAGGTTCACATACACACAAGCTCACATGCCTGTGGAGGTCCAAAGTGGACCTTAAATGCATCCCTTAATCACAGTCTGCCTTACTTATTGAGGCAGGGACTCTCTCTGATCCCAGAGGTCACAGAGTCCAGGTAGTCTAGTTAGCCAGTTTGCTCCAGAGAGTCCCCTGCCTCTGCCTCCTGTGTCCTGAGCTGGCAGGTGGCTGCTGCACCTGCCAGGTAGGTGTTTACCTGAGTTCTGGGGATTCAAACACCATTCTTCATGCTTGAGCAGCAGTGGCTTGATGCCCTGAGTCATGTCTCCAGCCCTTGTGGGTGACTTTATATAGTGGTTTGGTTTTCAGTGGAGTCTAGACTAGACTTTAAATATCTCTTGTCTGTTGGACAGTGGCCTCCAGACCGCTTACATCATGCATTCATTTGGTTTTTCTGAAATGTTCTCCGTTGTCTCATAGGAAAAGCCAAGCATTTAAGGCTTGTTTGATGTCATCTGAGTGAACTTTCTCTGTTGTAAATGGAAGATAGAGAACTGAGTTTTGTCATAATATAACTCTTTTCCCAAAATACTTTATAAATAGACCTTGGTGGATACACCTGATGGCTGTCAACCTTTAGGGATGCTATAATCTGATAATAGACATAGGTGCGGTGACAAGACAATCTCTCTGATCCTGGATTTCAATCTTTAAACCATGAAATGAACCTGTCCTTCGCTCTTCAAGGCCCAGGTCACTTAGCTCCTGAGGCTGTCAAAACTAAATTTTTTCTAAAAATAAAAATCTCTAACCATTCTATATTTCAACAAGTTATGTTTTTCTTTATAAATGTGATAACTATGTTAATTCTCTGAGAATTTCATACACACACACACACACACACACACACACACACAATGTCTTTTTATTATATTCACTGGCAACCCTTCCTGTAACTTTTCCCAGGTCCACTGCTTACATTCTTACTCTGCCACAACTTTTTGACCATTTTTTTTTATAATCCACTGAGTCCAGTGTATGCGACTCCTATTCTTACGAGTGTTAGAATACCTACTGGAACATGGTTGATTTACCAGAAGCCGTATCCCTGAGGAAAACTGTCATTCTTTCCCCAGAAGCTATAAACAAGTCTCCTAGCTTCTCCGTGAGGGATTGGTGCTCTTGGTCCATCCCACTCTATGCTGGGATGTCGACAGGCTTCATCTTCTGCATGCCTTATGCAGGTAGCCACAGCTCTCTGAGTTCATGAGCTCGGTGGTCCTGTCATATCCAGAAGATGCTGCTTTGTTCCTGTTCTCCCTGATTCCTCCTTTCAGCCTCCTCTTTCAAGACACTCCCTGAAGCAGTAGGGAGCAGGTGTTCCATAGCTGACCTGTTTGTGGCAGAGCTACCCACAGCCACTTGCCTGTTAGAGACCCTCCAGAATGGATGTGGTTCTGCCAACAGCTGAAACTCATGCCAGACTTCTGCCTCCAGAGTCGTCTGAACAATACATGTCTTTTGAGACCCTAGATGTGTGGAGATTCATTACAGTGGCAATTATCTGTGGGAAAGAGGAGTGAATCTCAGATTCCATTTCTGGAAAACAATGGGTATCCTGGGAACAGTCACAGAGAAAGAACGAAGAGAACAGGATCTGAGTTTGTCGATGAAAATGCCCAGTCCTTCAGGAGCCATGCACACTGGGAGCCTGTGTTGCAGAGCACATGCCAAGATCAGCAGACAGAATCAGTCCCAGGAGACTTCCATCTTTTACAGTCTGCACAGCAAACCTCAGGAGTGGGGAGAAGTCTCAAAACCAGGCTGGGAAATGCTCGCTGGCATTTAAAACGTCTCAAGTTATAACACCCTTGGTTTCTCTTCCCTGATTACACCTGAGAATCTCATTTTTTTTGTTGTTCAGTATTTACAAAGTTATATCAACTACCAACTAGGCTGAGTTCACGCTTGGTGTCATGTGATAACTGTGTGCATCTTTATTGCTGGTACAGATCAGATGCTCCTGGACTTAGAGTATGTGTCAAAATGCACTGAAGAGGGCTGACATACTAACATCACGGCCAGCCACACAGCTGGGCTGATAGGTGGGGGTCCCAGCAAGTCCCAACTCTCCTCCCGTCTCTGTCACCCCACCATCTGTGGTCACAAGCTTGATCATGGTTATGACCAGCTTCTTTATGTGGGTCCTAGAGATTTGATCTCAGGTCCTCAGGCTTGCACAGCAAGCCTTCTTATCCACTAAGTCCTACTTCCAGCCCTTTAAATATTTTTCTTTCTGCCTGAACCCCACACTGAGGCTCATTAGAAAAATTCAGGCTCACAACAGTTGGAAGAAGTCACTCCAACAATTCACTCTAAGCAGTCTTAGCTTGACTCTGGGCGTTTGACCTGTCTGTAGTGATGTTCTGTCACCTGATCTTTTGATTTTGTCATTAAAATTGCTTATGCAACAGAAAGAAAGTCCATAGTCATGCTGTCAGTGGTGGGCTAACTGCTGTTCCAGAGGCTCATCCCTGCCTGAGCCAGGTCTCACCAGTTTTCTCCCTTCTCTGGGGAGCATCTTGGCTGCTATACACATTGCTTTTCTTCTTGACAGCATAACATGTCTCCCTAACAGCTCCCCATCTGTATTCTTAGGTTCTACATCTGGGTTTGTGATTAGGAGGCAATCCAAAATTTGAATCCTAAACTAAGGTCCCTTTAATAAAGAAATTGGGGTGCACTGTTATGCTGGTCATCTTAAATTTCCAGGCATTTCTCATCTTCTCGTTTTTCTACGAAAAAGAAAGATTCAAATTAGCATACAACATGCCCCATGTTGTAAAAAGAAAACAAACGAAAGATCCCGTGACATCAAAAAACCATTCAGGCAGTGCATCCAACAACCTGAATACTCATGAGTCCACTTGAGCCCAGATTTAAAAGGAAGAACAGATTATGGCCCAGTCCACACACAGGACACCCCAGATGGTGGAGTCCACATAAGTTCAAACTCAAATGCCTGTTGTGGAGTTTCCTGCTGAAAGAAGCAGGAAGGTGGAGGCACTCAGAAATAGATTCCTGAAGGTCCAGACAGCTGCTCCAGGAAAGAAGAGAGAAGTTACTTAGAACTCAGTCCCTGGAGACGAAGGCAGGGGCCCAGCAGGTTAAGCTTCTTCCATATCTACTGCCTTAGTTAGGGTTTCTATTGCTGTGATGAAACACCATGATCAAAAGAAAGGTGGAGGGGAAAGGGTTTATTTGGCTTATGCTTCCACACCACAGTTCATCATCAAAAGAAGTCAGGACAGGAACTCAAACAGGGCAGGAACCTGGAGGCAGGAGCTGATGCAGAGGCCATGGAGGGGTGCTGCTTACTGGCTTGCTCTTCATGGCTTCCTCAGTCTGGTTTCTTACAGAACCCTGGACCATCGTCCTGAGGATGGCTCCACCTACAATGGGCTGGACCATTCCCATCAATCACTAATTAAGAAAATGCCTCCTGAGTCTGCCCACAGCCTGATCTTATGGAGGCATTTTCTCAATCAAGGTTCCTTCCTCTCTGTGACAAAATGACTCCAGCTTGTATCAAGTTGACACGAAACTAGCGAGCACACCTCCCAAAGTGTGTGAAGTGAAGACCCTCAAGTGCTCCTCCCGCTGACACACACAGGGACTTGTGAAGCTCAGGCTTGCTACTTTGGGGGGCATACATCTGATATCTGCCGATGCACACAATGGCGTCAGGTGCCCAGAGTTATTTCAAGGGACTGTGAACCCTTGCCTACATATATCAGCATAATCCAGCAAAACAGCTTCATCCTATCTCATTTCCTGGTCAGCTTTATCGAGACATCATTAAAAATTAGAAATTATGAATGTCAAAAGTCTAGGGCTTGACCGACCCGCAGCTTTGGCGGGCACATCCATTGAAATGATCACTGCCTACTCATCTGCTCGGATAACCTAGATGGGTTTTATTCTTTCTTTCAATTTAAAATTATATCTGCATGGTTATTTTTGCCCTCATGTATGTCTGTGTGGCACATAGATACAGTGCATGTGGAGATCAGAAGAGGGCATCAGATCTCATGAAACTGGAGTTAAAGATGTTTGTGAGTCACCAAGTGGGTGCTAGAAATCAAATCTGAGTCCTCTGTGAGGATAGCCAGTGCTCTTAACTGCTGAGCCATTTCTCTAGCCCCTGCCTTCTGCTTTTTTCTCCCCTTTTTCAACACCTTGCCTTCTGTTTTCCTTCTTTCCTCCCTCCCTCCCTCCTTCCTTCCTTCTTTCCTTCCTCCCTCCCTATCTCCCTCCCTCCCTTCCTTTCTTCCCTCCTTCCATTTTCTTCCATCTTAGTCTTGGTGTGTGTGTGTGTGTGTATGTGTGTGTGTGTGTGTGTATGTGTGTGTGTATGTGTTAGTGTTGTTGAGAGCAAAAATTTACTGTTGGTGAATCTCATATACATAACACCACACTGTTCCTAGGGTCCCTGCCAGTGGATATGGCGTTACTACCTTACTACATAGACATAGAAGCAAAAACCTACAAAGACTGTTGCACATTGTCTGGTCAGTCACCTGGCCACCTGGTGAGAGCTGGCACATGAGCCGTGAGCCACACCTCTTCCCTGAAGAGCCTTGAGCTCCCTGTTGTGCTTGCTTTCCTTCCTGGAATGAGTCTCTCCCTCCCGTTTACCAGAGCCTGCTGTATGAGCCTCTCTGTCACTGTAATGATAATTGTGAGCTAATGATCCTCACTACTTTTTTCCTAATAGACTTCCTTATTTTTCTTTCTCCAGTGGCTGCAGCATGGTCCCTGACAAACAGTAGGTACTCAATAAATGTTAAAATACACAAATGAGGTCATAAATAAATGAGGCTACTCCATATGCTCTGCATTTTCAGCCTAAAAGCTCCATGGTGGAGGCTTTTTGTATGTGTGCCTATAGGGAGGCCAGCACAGGTCCCCATGCATCTGTGATGTCCTGTTTCTGAGGCCATTTCTCATGGTCCCTAGTCAGCTACATCTCTGCCGTCTTATATTCATAGAGGGTCTCCGAACTATATTCAGACAGTGCACATGTCTATGTGTGTGCTTGCATTTTCATGCACCCTTAAAAGCTTCATTCTTGCCTTGGGAACTCAGTACAAAAGTCACTCAGTCCAGCAGAGGTGAGGCCATGAGCATGGAAGAGGCCAATGCAGGGCTTAGCTTCCTGGGCTATCTGTCTGTATTAGTTACATTTCCTATCAGTGCAATAAAATCTTCTGACAAAAGCAACTCAGGAACCAGAATTTATTTTAGGTCATGGTTCAGGGTTATAGTCCATGTGGCTGGAAAGTCACAGCAGGAAGAGCAAGAGACAGCTGGTCCTGTTGCAGCCACAGTCAAGACTCAGAGAGAAATGGATGCTTGTGTTCAGCTCACTCTCTCCTTTTTATAATTGTTCAGGATCTCAGCCCAGGGAATGATGCTGCCCACTATGGGCAGGTCAGTTACACTTCCATTAACCTAATCAAGGCAGCTGCTTCAGGCATTGCCAGGGGCCATCTCCCAAGTGATTCTGTTTCCTCATGTTGACAATTGAGATTAGCATCACACCAGCTGAGCTTTCTGCTCGTTTGTAGCTCCATAGCTCCCACAGATGGTGCTGGCTCTCCACAACCTCAGCAAGTGAGGGCCACAGCCTTCTACACACTCCCTAAATGTCTCAGGCACAGCAAGCCAGAATAAGAATTAACCCAGAAAATAAATTTTAATGCTGGCTATTAGCTACCTTAAAGATGGAGCCACCATGTGTAAGCAACAACCAGGAGCTGAGGTATGCCATTGTTAGGAAGATCATGACTCTTAGAACACTTGCGAACTCCCAAATCTTTACCAACCACTTCAAGTTGTCTTGTTTGTAAATGGGAACTCAAGAGAGATGAGGAGTAAGAGCCTCAGAGGTGAGAGATAGAGGTAAAGCATCACACACACACACACACACACACAGCCCTTAATGTCAAGTTCCCAGGGAAAGCCCATAGCCCTGTCCCCACTATGGTTGTGAAGAAAAAAAAATGAAGGAGCTCAGAGTCTGCCATGTTCTGCTGATGCCTTTCTTGCTTTTCCTGATGATTCTCACGACTGGAACAAACCTCAGTCTGGGGAGATAGGATTAGGTTTGCCAGCCATATCTCTGAGGCCCATCCTTTCTCCTCCCTCACCACGCCTAATGAAAGCAAAGTGGCTAGACTCATGACCCTGTACAGCAGAACTTAGAGATAGAGGGAAATCTCCACCTTCTGTCTCTAATCTTGGAGCAGCCTCAGGGGCCTTCCTTTCCTAACTGTGTGATTTCAAAGTCACATTACTTCCCCATGCTTCAGTTGCTTCTCTGGTAATAGAATTGAACTATCTTTGTCAGGCAAATGGGACTATGGTGATTTGAATGAGAAATGTTCCCTACAGGCTCTTGGGTTTGAACACTTGGTCCACAGTTGGTGGTGCTGTTTGGAGGAGATTAATAGAATCTTTGGGTAGAGGAAGTACATCACTGGGGGTGGGCTTCAAGAGTTTATAGCCTCACCCCACTTCCTATTTGATCTGCCTCTGCCTCTCACTCCCTCTCTTCTCTGTTTCTTATGTGATACTATGTGATCAGAGAGCTTACTGCTTGTGGCACTCGCTTTCACCGCCATGACTGACTCTATCCCCTAGAATGGAAAGCCAACACAAATCTTTCCTTCCCTAAGTTGCTATTTGTCAGAGTATTTGATCTCAGCAACAGAGAAGCAACTAATACACCTAATAAACATATAATGAGACTTCTGTCATAGTTTTCCCAGCCAGTGGGCACATCTAAGTCAGCAGAACTGTCACTCCTTTAGCAACCATGTTTTATACCCAACACAATGGTCTCTCACTCACACTTGCAAGCACAGACAGGAGTAGATGGCTGAACAGGTGACTAAAAGTCACTATGTTTTAAACACTCATGCTTGAGTTTTGAATTACAGAAGTAAACAACAAAAGAATCCTCACTGTCACCAGTCCAATGATGGAGGTCACAGACGTGTCCCCAGGTCCTCTCAGTTCTTTACTGTCTCCAGAAGTATCTCATACATCAGCGTTAGAGACATTGGGGAAATTATGTTTTTAATCTAGAAGTTCGATGAACAAGCAGGTGTTGGTGCCATCTGCCTGATAGATCCTTGCTCATCTCTTCCCTTGTGATCAGTCATGGGGTCATTCCTGGCCTATCTGTCTTTGTGCTGCAACTCCTCTGGGTGATTGCCTCTGAGCCGATGGGTTGTTCAAATGACAAACACCCACAATGTGCTGCTGGCAAACAGCCTGAATGCCATGCAATAGAAGATAAGCCCAGTATCAGCATCCTTTCTGAGGGAAGGTCACACCAGGCGTGAGAAGTCACCTCTCACTATCCCCATGCTTTTCAAATGAGGGAACTGAGGCTTTATCAGAAAACTTCCTAAGGTAGAAAGTAGCAGATTTTAGCTATGTGTCCTGTCTTCCAACTTCTAGTTGGTTTCTTTCCTTCTCTGCTTCCTGGTGGCTCAAAGATACATAATCATATGTTATGTATATCTCAATTTATATGTGACCCTTGACTGAGGGAGAGGAGGCAATAAGCAAGAAGTGGTCCTTCAGTAGTTTAATTATATAATTCTCCAAATCCAGTTTCACCTATTGCCAGTTCTTTTGTGTGTGTGTGTGTGTGTGTGTATGTGTGTGTGTGTATGTATGTGTGTGTGTGTGTGTGTGTGTGTTTGTGTGTGTCTGTGTCTGTGTATCTGTGTGGTATTCATGTCTGTGTGTGTATGTGGTATGCATGTTCATGTATGTGTGTATAGTAGACATGTCTGTGTATATGTGGTGTGCATGTCCATGCATGTGTATATGTATGTGTGGTATGTATGTCTGTATATGTATGGTATGCATGTCTATGTATGTGTGAATGTATGTATGTATGTATGTGGTATGCATGTTCATGTATGTGTATATGTGTGATATGCATGTCCATGTATATGTGTATCTGTTTGTGTGTGTGTGTGTGTGTGTATATGGTGTGCATATCCATTTATGTGTATGTGTGTGTGGTATGCATTTCTGTGTGTATGTGGTGTGCATGTCCATGTATATGTGTCTATGTGTGTGTGGTATGCATGCCTGTATATGTGTGGTGTGCATGTCCATGTATGTGTGCGTATGTATGCGTGTGGTTAGTATCCTGTGTCATTTCCATCTTATTTTTTGGGAAGAGTCTCTCACTGAACCATGAGCTTGGTGATTCAGCTACACTGGCCAGCTGGCAAGCCCTGGGGATCCTTCTGTCTCCCCACCTCCCCATCATTGGTTTTACAAGCACATGCCTTCATGCCTGGTGTTTTTACTGGCTGCTCAGGGATCAAACTCAGGTCTTCATGTGTATGTAGAAAGGACTTTACTGATTGGGCCAGCTTCCAGCACTGCTGCTGACTTTTACAGAGATTCAGGACTTGAGACAGAAAAGGAAGAAGCAACACACCAAGAGGGAGAGAGGAGGGAACAGGGAATGCTTTTCTCAAGGCCCATTTGTAACCAGCACCAGGACTTGCAATAGCAAGCCTGGGTGAGTCTTGTGGGCATCATGCAGGGCTCGCAACCAGCACAGGGTAAATTAAGCCCTAATCATAACTGCTTTTGTCTCCTGATGATGTTTTGTCTTCTATGACAATTTCTGCAGAAATAATTGATTTTATGGCTTGATTTCATTCCTTGCCTATCATGTTGAAGACATAAACACATAATGAGATTGTTGTCTAACATTCAGTGAGATTAAATGCCAGCAGAGTATCTGGGATTAATCAGCCCCATTTCTGTCATTAAATTAGTCAGAACAACTGGAGCAAACAGGCAGGTTTTGCTCAGCATGCCTGCCTGTCCCCAAGGTCTCAGAAGGAGGCCTTGGCAGACCGCAGCTCAAGTTGCAGCTGAGACCAGGCCTTCTCCAGCTCTACAGCTGAGTGAGGTTTTCACACTCAGCAGGGAGGTCTCCAGTCTAGAAAGTGACTGGGGTATGAGGTAGATAGTTTACAAGTCCTATAAAGGTTAGAGGCAGGAGAGTATGATCAGCGAAGCGCTTGCTGCTAGCTTGTTCTATGCCTCAGACACATTGTCCAAATGTGAAAGTTCAGATTCCTAAAATAACAATAAATGGCTTTTTCATTCTTAGTCAAATTGTCACATAAAATTCAGACTCCCTAGTTGAAACATTTTGTCTCTCTTTTTCTTATATATATGTGTGTGTGTATGTGTGTGTGTGTGTGCTGTGCATACATATTTATGTATGTATAAACATGCTTGCAAGAAGCAAGTCCCTCTGTGTATGTGTGCATGTGCGTGTGTGAATGTGTATGTGCTGTGCAAACATATTTATATATGTTTGCATGTAAGTAAGTCCACATGCAACTCCACCCCTCTGTGTGTGTGTGTGTGTGTGTATGAGAGAGAGAGAGAGAGAAAGAGAGAGAGAGAGAGAGAGAGAGAGAGAGAGAGAGAGAGAGAGAGA